>NC_081354.1:183160816-183467132 GCF_030684315.1 Stegostoma tigrinum | reverse complement strand
ATAGGAACTCCCCACCTACGTCCATGACACCACCCACGCCCTCCACCTCCTCCAGAACTTCCAATTCCCTGGCCCCCAACATCTCATTTTCACCATGGACGTCCAGTCCCTGTACACCTGTATTCCGCATGCAGATGGCCGCAAGGCCCTCCGCTTCTTCCTGTCCCGCAGGCGCGACCAGTCCTCCTCCACTGACACCCTCATCTGCCAAGCCAAACTCGTCCTCACCCTCAACAATGTCTCCTTCGATTCCTCCCACTTCCTACAGTCAAAGGGGGTGGCCATGGGCACCCGCATGGGCCCCAGCTATGCCTGCCTCTTTGTAGGTTACGTGGAACAGTCCCTCTTCCGCATCTACACAGGTCCCAAACCCCACCTCTTCCTCCGTTACATTGATGACTGTATCGGTGCCGCCTCTTGCTCCCCAGAGGCGCTCGAACAGTTCATCCACTTCACCAACACCTTCCACCCCAAACCTCAAGTTCACCTGGGCCATCTCCAACACATCCCTCACCTTCCTGGACCTCTCAGTCTCCATCTCAGGTAAGCAGCTAGAAACTGATGTCCATTTCAAGCCCACCGACTCCCGCAGCTACCTAGAGTACACCTCCTCCCACCCACCCTGCTGCAAAAGTTCCATCCCCTATTCCCAATTCCTCCGCCTCCACCGCATCTGCTTCCACGATGAGGCATTCTCCTCCCGCACATCCCAGATGTCCACGTTCTTCAAGGACCGCAACTCCCCCCCAACAGTGGTCGAGAATGCCCTTGACCGCGTCTCCCGCAATTTCCCGCAACACATCCCTCACACCCCGCCCCCGCCACAACCGCCCAAAGAGGATTCCCCTCGTTCTCACATGCCATCCCACCAAACTCCGGATACAACGCATCATCCTCCAACACTTCCGCCATCTACAATTCGACCCCACCACCCAAGACATTTTTCCATCTCCACCTTTGTCTGCCTTCCGGAGAGACCACTGTCTCTGTGACTCCCTTGTCCGCTCCACACTGCCCTCCAACCCCACCACACCCGGCACCTTCCTCTGCAACCGCAGGAAATGCTACACTTGCCCCTACACCACCTCCCTCACTCCTATCCCAGGCCCTAAGATACTTTCCATATTAAACAGATGTGCACCTGCACATCTGCCAATGTGGTTTACTGTATCCACTGTACCCGGTGTGGCTTCCTCTACATTGGGGAAACCAAGCGGAGGCTTGGGGACCGCTTTGCAGAACACCTCCGCTCGGTTCGCAATAAACAACTGCACCTCCCAGTCACAAACCATTTTAACTCACACTCCCATTCCTTAGATGACATGTCCATCACGGGCCTCCTGCAGTGCTACAATGATGCCACCTGAAGGTTGCAGGAACAGCAACTCATATTCCGCATGGGAACCCTGCAGCCCAATGGCATCAATGTGGACTTCACCATCTTCAAAATCTCTCCTTCCCCCACTGCATCCCAAAACCGGCCCAGACGTTCCCCTCCCCCATTGCATCCCAAAACCAGCCCAGCCTGTCTCTGCCTCCCTAACCTGTTCTTCCTCTTACCCATCCCTTCCTCCCACCCCAAGCCGTACCTCCATTTCCTACCTACCACCTCATCCCGCCTCTTTGGCCTGTCCGTCTTCCCTGGACTGACCTATCCCCTCCCTACCTCCCCACCTATACTCTCCTCTCCACCTATTCTTTTCTCTCCATCTTTGGTCCGTCTCCCCCTTTCTCCCTATTTATTCCAGAACCCTCTCCCCATCCCCCTCTCTGATGAAGGGTCTCTGCCCGAAACGTCAGCTTTTGTGCCCCTGAGATGCTGCGTGACCTGCTGTGTTCATCCAGCTCCACATCTTGTTATCTACAGATCCACTGGACTTACATTAGTTGCAGGGAGCAACCTACCTAATAAATAGGCACTTGGTGATGACCTGATTGGGAAACGGAACCATGAATGGGAATTTGTGTTTGATCAGCTTTTTTGGAATTTCTTTGAGGACATTTCTGACAGAATTGATAAAAAGAACTCGCAACAATGTGGGAGCAGGCCATTCGGTCCATCGAGCCTGTACTGACCTTCTGCAAAGCATCCCCTTCAGACCTACTTCTTCCTGTAACCCTTCATTTCCCTTGGCCATTCTGCCCCAGTTGCACATCTGTGGACTGTGGGATGAAACCCCATGCAGTCAGTGGGAGAACATGTGAACTCCACACAGAGAGTCGCCCAAGGAACTGAACCTGGGTTTCTGGCACTGTAAAGTAGCAGTGCTAACTACTGAACTGTTGTGCTGTCCAGTTGGCAGATGTTGTATATTTGGATTTTCAGAAAGCTTTTGATAAATTCTTCTGCAGCAGGCTGGTCTCTGCGCTTTTCCAGCTTCACATCTATTGACTCTGGCTTCCAGCATTTGCAGTCCTTACTGCCTGCGGGAGTAATTAGATTATTCCCATGTTGGCAGATGGTGGGCAGTTGGGTACCACAAGGATTGACACTTGGGGCCCAGCTGTTCGTGAAATGTATCAATGATTTGGAAGTGGGATAATGGGGATTGGAACTCCAGAGCCCAGTGCTATGTCTGCTGTAAGCACAGACATCATTACTGGAGCAATTAAAGTGAGAATTGTACTTGAAAATAATCTTAGTGAAGTGTAAATCTCTGATTGTAGTGGGTGTAGAGGATATTATAAAGATCAGGAGAAAAGAGGCCAAAATGAAAATTTCAAGATCAATCTCATGCAGAACCAGTAGTCAATGCAGGGCAGTGAGCACAGGGATGATGGGTAAATGTGACTTGGTGCTATTTAGGAGATGAACAACACAATGAGGTCAAATTTACAAAGAGTACAAAATTGGAGGTCAGTCAGAAGTGTGTTTGAATAATGAAATCTAATTGTAACAAAGACATGGATGAGGACTCAAGAGCATTACAGCAGCAAAAACAGGCTTTGAATTAGAATGCATATCTGTAAATTGAATTCTTTTTATATATCTGAAGCCTTGAAGAAAAGTCAATTGAATGAAATTAAATGTCCCTGATGTTTCATAATTCAATCTCTCTACTTTGGAAATTAAACAAATATCTCATGCATTTGAAGTGCTTTAGATTACAGATTGATTTCTTTTTCCCCAGTTACTTAAAATTAATTTCCTAGCAATTCCCTTGTATGGAACTGCTGTAGAAAGAATCAGAAGGACAGAAAACAATGTCCTGCTCATAGATAGCATCCCTGGCAGCAAAACCTAATTCAACAATGTTTGCAATAGTTGCAAAATAAAAAAACATACATCTATTTCCATGACATGCAGCTTACACATTTTGTGCAAACTGCCTTTGTGTTGACAATGTTACAGGAAGTCATCAAGTTCATCAAAACAAATGCTTCACATTTTCTTCAAATAAACCATAAGCCCAGTTTCTGGTAAAGTTGAGATTAAAACCTTGAGTTATTGGAGTCTATTCTTTCAACAGAATAACAAATATCAATATTCCATTTTCAAGTATGAAAACGGAAATTAGCTCATCTACAAAGTCAATTCTCTCAACTCGTAAAGTTCAAAGGTTTAGTTTATAAAAACCCACAGAATTTTAAAAGCTCATGTCTAAAATTTCACTACAGAAACAAAACAAATTTTTATCAATGCATCACATCACTGCAATTTGACTGCAACTCCCCTACTTCCTCCTCCTAACACCTAATATTTTATTTCATATCCTGCTCTTCTTTTTTGATCTTTTTCCTCTTTCTTTCTGTTGTTTCTCAGAGGAAGCAATTTTCCAGATGTAATGGATCTTCTGGTGCAGGCTTTGAGCCTGTCTTCCCTGAATATTATCTGGGCCTCTCGGTTAACAGCGCAGCATGAATACCACTAGGCTATCACCTCTCCCTATTTGAATTTGGCCAATCAATTTAAACCAAGCACCTTGATACCAAAAACCTATCAAATTTGAATCTGATGGCTCTGCCAACATAAGACCAATCCAGTTGTTAGAAATTGATATGCCATCAGAGGTATAAAAGAAGGGGGCATTTGGAAAATCAGCAGAGCTAACTGCCATCTGCTCAAGATAACAGCTCTCAGCTCAGGGCAGCACGGTGCCTCAGTGGTTATCACTGCTGCTTCACAACGCCAGGGACCCCCGGGTTTAATTCCACCCTCAGGTGATTGTCTGTGTGGTGTTTGCACATTCTCACCATGTCTGCATGGATTTCCTTTGGGCACTCTGGTTTCCTCCCACCATCCAAAGACGTGCAAGTTAGATGGATTGGCTATGCTACATTGTTCAGGGGTGTGCGGCTTAGGTGGTTTATCGGGGGATGGGCCTGGGTTGGATGCTCCAAGGGTCAGTGTGGACTTGTTGGGACAAAGAGCCTGTTTCCACACTGTAGGGATTCTATAATTCTCTTAGAG
Source organism: Stegostoma tigrinum (assembly GCF_030684315.1). NCBI lineage: Eukaryota > Metazoa > Chordata > Chondrichthyes > Orectolobiformes > Stegostomatidae > Stegostoma > Stegostoma tigrinum. Next base: position 183,462,721 of record NC_081354.1, on the reverse strand, counting down.
ATAGCATCATCTATTCACAATTTACCAAAGTACTCCTAGCTAACATTCCTGACAGGAGAATTGATGGAAAGGACACACAACATTCTGGAAGATATAACTTGGCTCTAATTTCAGGATGCTAAATTTTGTTGTTTTGTTTTGTAAGTGGGACTTATATTTATTGAAACAGCATACCATTAGAATCTTGCATTATTCAGGAATAGTTAGTAGTTAGAAGGGATTTGTTTGGTTTGTTAATAGTTTAGTTAATTTGTTCACTGTTAGAGTTAAACAAATAGATTCTTACTTATTGATTGTAAAGTGAGTATCAGGGATTTATTTTATTTAACCACTAGAAGTTTATGAAAGACAGGTTACACCACTTTTCACACTCCTTTTAACAGATTATAGTGCAAAGTGCTCCAATTTGGGTGCTTTGGTTTTGGACCTTTGTGGGGGCAGGGACAACCTTTACATTTTCACACAATGTAACGGTGTTGATTACTTTGATGATTTAGCTGCAGAAAAAATGTTGAAGAAGGGTCCAGTCCCTTCCTGCTCCTCTGATACTGCTTGACCTGCTGTGCTCATCTAACTCTATACCTTGTTATCTCAGATTCTCCAGCATCTGCAGTTCCTGCTATCCCTGGCCGTAATGAATCTTGGAACAAATTTTGGAGGAAACCCACTCGTCAATATATCACTCACATTTGTCCATGGCAGAGAATAACGGAACATAGTTCATATTTTTACATCAAGATGCTTCTCTGCCTTGTCACACAATGTTGCTCAAGTAAGTCTCCTTCGCTCGGACAAAATCACTCTTTTCCAAAATTATAATCTTATCTCTTCATTACTGTCAGTATACCTTTAAGAAATTGGTTAAAGAAAGGCAGAACATGTCAATGGGCATAAAAGTATCCAAGTGCCATTGAAATTTTGAAAGCTGTGCTTACAATTATATCAGTTTTAGGAATGCTGAATTATGTGAACCCATTGAAACTGGCAGCTGATGCCAGAAACATTGGTTGAAGGGATATTTTACCTGAACAGGCTGTCAGGCATTTTACAAAATAACTGATTGTGTGTCAGCAAAAATATTCGACTGCGGAAAAGGAGACACTGAGCCGTGTTTACATCAGTTTGGGATTTACATCAGCAACATTTTGGAGCAAACGGCTCGCTCTATGGAACATAGTCATTTGACTCGTTTAGAGAAAGAAAGGGATTTATAATCATTTGAATGGAGCTTAACTCCCCAAACTACAAAATGTAAAAATATTTAGGTACCTGCAACAGGCAAAGTAATTGTGAAGAATTTATCGAGAGCACATTGGAAAGACACTCATTGATGTGGTGCCTTTGAACTTTTGTAGCTCACTGCATGTTTCATCACAATATGAGACTCCTGATAAGGTGGCATAGGAGTACCGTTCAGATCATTTTTGATAATAAATGAAGATGCCTCTTGCATATATATGTTCACTCTTCTTCAAGGAACACTTTTAGTTGATATGATTTGATTTGATTTGATTTAATTTGCTTTGACTTGATTTGATTTATTACAGTCACATGTACCTACATATAGTGAAAAGTTTCATTTTGTGAACAATACAGGCAGATCATAGCATACAAGGACATGCTGAACATAGGGTGCTTTGACAGAACAAGGCATTCAAGGGTACAGCTGCTCGGGAGGTGCACAAAGCAAGATCAACATTATTTAAAGTTAATGAGGTTCATTCAGCAGTCTCATAACAGCAGGGAAGAAGCTGTTCTTGAACCTGTTGGTGCACGTATTCAAATTTCTGTATCCTCTGCCGGATCAAAGAGGTTGGAAGAGAGCATCAATGGGGTAGGAGGTGTCTATGATATGCTGGCAACCTTTCTATTGCAATGAGAAGTGTAAATGGAGTCCATGGATGGGAGGTTGGTTTTCATGATGGTCTGGACTATTTGCACAACATTCTGTAGTTTACAAGTCTGGGCAGAGTAATTGCTAAACCTGGTCTTCTGTCGTGCATCTCTAAAAACTGTTGAGGGTCTTTATGGACATTCCAAATTTCCTAAGCCTCCCTGATTTACAATATATAATGTATATATACTGTAATATAATTTATGTTTAGATTTTTGAGTTATTGCCTTGTGATATATGGGTTTTCATTGTGGGGGTTTAATGTTTAACCTGTATTTCTATAACCAGTATACCACATAATACTTTCAAATCAGAGATTGTCAAGTTTTTGTTCATTTTCTGTGTATTAATCATTCGTCTTACTGTCAAATGAACTCCAGCACTGTATATTTATGTGTCATTGAAGGGCCAATCCATCAAAAGACAAAATAAAACATTTCATCAAACAGCGTCATACTCATCTTCATTGTCAGCATCCATCATTATCATCATGATCTACATCATCACCAAACAACAGCATTGTCATTATCATTATCACAACATCATCATTTACATCAACATCATCAGCATCATAGTCATCGCCTTCAACTTCATCATCATCATCTACGTTATGATCAAACAGCATCATTGTCATCATCCTCATCATCATCAACATCATCATCCTCATCTCCATCTTCATGTTTGTGATCATTAATATAATCATCACCATCATTATCAACATCATCATCCTCATTATCAATACAATTACTCATAATCATTAACATCATCATTATTTACATTGTCATCCATGTGATCACTGAAGTCAGCAACTTTGTCACCATCACCAGCCTCATCATTACAGCTTCATTCTAATTGTGACTAAAGTCATCATCCTTGTCATCATGAACATCACCTTCGTCATAACTAAAATCATCATTGTTATCATCATCATTGTCAGAAACATCATCATTCTCATCTTGCCAGCAGCATCATACTCTTCATTGTCAATATCATCATCCTTATCATCATAATGTGGGAAATTATGAAGTGGTTCATTTTGGAAGGGAAACAGTATATTATTTAAATAGAGAAAGACTGCTTATAGCTGCGTCACAAAGGGACTTGGGAGTTATGCATTGAAACACAGAAAAGCTAGCACCCAGGTGCAGCAGGTAATCTGGAAGGTTAATGGAATGTTGGACCTATGTTGATGGAGACAAACTTAATGCTTGGGGCACAGATAGGGCAGAGTTTATCAGGAGCATCCAGGAGGACTTTTTGAAACAGTATATAGCTAATCCAACTAGGAAAGGGGCCATGCTGGGCCTAATATTGGGGAATGAGCCTGGCTAGGTGGTCAATGTCTCAGTAGGGAAGCAGCTCGGGAAGTGATTACAATTCAGTAAGTTTTTAGGTACTGATGGATAAATATGTGTAGTTGTCAAATGAAGGTGCTAAACTGGGGGAAGGTTATTTATAATATTAGGCAGGAACTGAAGGGTTTTGTGCTCCTGAGATGCTGCTTGGCCTGCTGTGTTCATCCAGCTCCACACTTTGTTATCTTAGATTGGAAACAGATGCTTGAGGGCAAATCAACATCTGGCATGTGGAAGGCTTTCAAGGATAGGTTGATAGAAACTCAGGGCGAGTATGTTTCTGTAAGGATGAAGGATAAATATAACTAGTTCGGAGAACCTTGGATAATGGGATATATTGTGAGCCAAGTCAAAAAGAAAAAAGAAATATTTGACAAGGCTAGGAGGATGGGAACACACGAAGCAATGGTAGAATACAAAGAAAGTCAAAATAAACTAAAGTTAGGGGTCAGGAAGGCTAAAAGGGGTCATGAAAAGTAATTGGCCAATAGGATTAAGAAAAATCTGAAGGCTTTTAATATAGGATAGGGAAGGGGATTTTTTTGTGGAGCCAGAGGAAATGGGTGAGGTATTAAATGAGTACTTTGCATCAGTATTCACCGTAGAGAAGGACTTGGTGGATGATGAGTCTGGGGAAGGATGTGTAGATAGTTTGGGTCATGTTGAGATCAAAAGGAAGGAGGTATTGGGGATCTTGAAAATCATTAAAGTAGACAATGGGGGTCTTGAAAAGCATTAAGATAGACATTAAAGATCTTGAGAAACATTAAGAAAGAGGGTAGGAAGGGAAGGAAGGGTAGGCCCTCTCAACGACAAAGGAGGGAAGTTTTTCATGGAGCCACAGGAAATGGGAGAGATCCTTAATAAGTACTTTGTACCGCTATTCACCAAGAAGAAGGACATGACTGATGTTGAGGTCAGGAATGAGTGTGTGAATACTCTACAGAATGTCAATATGGTGAAGAAGACAAGTTCACAGGACCAGATGGGATCTATCACAGGTTTCTGCGAGACACAAGAGAAGATATAGTTGAGGCATTAACAGATATCTTCACATTCTCCTTGACTGAAGGTAAGGTTCCAGAGGACCCTTGTTGAAGAAAGGAAGCAGGGATAAGCCAGGAAATTATAGATCGGAGAGTCTGATATCTGTGGTTGGGAAGCTTTTAGAGAAGAAACAGAGGGACAAGACATGTGCACATTTGGAAGAAAATGGGCTAGTTAATGATAGGCAGCATGGCATTGTGTGGGGAAGGTCATGTCCTACCACCCTGATCAAATTTTTTGAAGAGATGGCAAAGATAATTGATGCAAAAAACTGTGGATATTGTTTATGTGGACTTTAGTAAGATATTTGCTAAATTCCCCCATGATAGATTGATACAAAAACTAAAGTCATATGGGATTTGGGGTGGACTGGCTAGATTGGTACAAAACTAGCTTGGTCATAGAAGATAGAGGGTAGCAGTGGAAAAGTGTTTTTCAGAAGAGATGGGTAACTAGTGGTGTTCCACAGGGATCAGTCTTTAGGTCTTCTGTTGTTTGTAGTATATATAAATGATCTGGAAGAAAATGTGGGTCATCTGATCAGTAAATTTGCAGATGACATGAAGATTGGTGGAGTTGCTGTTAATGCCAACGATAGTGAAAGGGTACAATAGGATACAGATAGCTTGGCGACTTGGGCACAGAACTGGCCAACAGAGTTTAATCCAGACAAATGTGAGGTGATGCATTTTGGAGGATCAAATTTAGCTGTGAATTACACTGTAAATGGCAGAACTCTTAGGAGCATTCACATACAGACGATTCTGGGCATGCAGGTCCTCAGTTCTCTAAAAGTGGTAACACAGGTGACCAAAGTGATTAAGATGGCATATTGGCACACTTGCCTTCATTCGTTGGGATCTGGAGTACAAGAGTTAGCAAAATATACTACAGCTATATAAAACCCTTGTTAAGCCACATTTGGAGTATTGTGTGCAGTTTTGCTCACCATACCACTAGACAGACTTGGAAGCTTCGGAGACAGTGCAGAGAAGGTTCACCAGGAGTTGTTCGGTCTCAAGGGCATTGGCTACGAGGAAAGGTTAAAAAGACCAGGATCATTTTTATTTGAAAGACAATGGCTGAGAGGAGATCTGATAGAGGTCTACAAAGTTATGAAAGGCATAGATAGAGTGGACAGTCAGAGGCTTTTTCTCAGGGTTGAAGTTTCTATCACAAGGGGGCACAGGATCAAGATGAGAAGGCAAAAGTTTAAGGCAGATGTGCAAGGAAGGTTTTTTATGCAGAGAGTAGTAGGAGCCTGGAATGCACTGTCAGAGGAAGTGGTAGAAACAGGCACATTGGTGACATCTAAGAGGCTTCTGGATGGTTACATGAATAGGGAGGGAACAGAGGGATACAGACTGAATATGGGCAGAAAGTTTGCTTTTTAGTTTAATCAGGGCACAATGATCAGCCCAGGCTTGGAGGGCTGAAGGGCGTGTTCTTGTGTTGTACTTCTTTTTTGTTTGTTGCTTTGTTTGCTTTTTTCATAATCATTAACATCAACATGCTTGTGATCATGAACATAATCATCTTCACTGTTGTAAATGTCATCATAATTTTCATCCCTACAGTATTAACATCAAGAGACATAGATTCATAGGGTCATTGAGTAATGCGGCCTGGATACAGGCCCTTCAGCCCAAACTGGTCCATGCTGACCATGGTGCCTCCTCAGATAGTCCCAATTGCCTGAATTTGGTCCATATCCCTCTAAAGCCTTCCCATCCATGTACCTAAGCAAATTTTTTTTTTAAATGTTGCTATTGTAGCCGTCTCAACCACTAAATCTGGCAGCCCATTCCATATACGCACCACTCTCTGTGTGATGAAGTTGTTCCTTGGGTCCTTCTTAAATCTTTTCCCTCTCACCTTAAACCTATATCCTCTAGTTTCCAATTCCCAATCCCTGGGAAAAAGACAAATGTATTCTTCCTATCTATGCCCCTCATGATTTTACACACTTCAAAAGGTCACCTCTCATTCTCCTATGTTCCAAGGAATAAAGTCTTATCCTGTCCAATGTCGCCCTGTAACTCAGGCCAACTAGTCTTGGCAACATAAATTTTCTTTGCACAGTTTCCAGTTTAACTGTGACTTTCCTATTACAGGGTGATCAAAACTGTACACAATATTCCAAGTGCAGCCTTATCAACAACTTATACTGCTGTAACATAATGCCACAGCTCCTATACTCAAAGCCTGGACCAATGAAGGCTGAATTTACTGATCCGCAAACTTAAAAGTCATGCTTTGTGCATTCACAACAGGATCATTTATGTAAATAACAAACAATAAAAGCCCCAGCACTGACACTTTTGGAACACCACTAGTCACAGGCCTCCGGTCTGAAAAACAACCTTCAACCATCACCCTCTATTTCCTACCATCAAACAAATTATGAATCCAATTACCTAGCTTTCCCTGGATCCCATGCGAACTAACTTTCGTGACTAGCCTTCCATGTGGGATTTTGTCAAAAGCCTTACTAAAGTCCAAATGGACAACATCCACTACCTTCATCCATCCTCTTGGTTACCTTTTCGAGAAACTTCAAAAGATTTGTCAAACATGACGTCTCATGCACAAATCCATGCTGACTATCCCTCGTCTTCATCATCCTAGTCTGCAGTAACATCATAAATCTTGTCATCATTAACATCGCCAACACAATCATCATTAGCATCATCATTATCATAATCAACATCATCATCCTTGATACCATTAGCATTATGATCCTCATCTTCATTAACATCATCCTCATCATCAAAGTCATATTCTTGTCATCATCTCCATTGTCATCACCATGATGAACATTCCTTGTATTCGTCAACTTCATTGAAAACTTTAAAATCAACATAATTATCCTTGTCTTCATTAATATTATTATCCCAATTATCCTGATGATGATCAACATAATCATTATCATCTTCATCAATATCATCATTTTGTCATCATCAACCCTAACCACATCATAACATAACCAAACTCATCAACATTCGTATCATCTTTGTCATCATTATTAACATTATTATGGTCTTCATCATCAACAAAATCATACTCATCAGCATTATCATCTCATCATGATTAACATCATCGTCATCCTCACCATTAAAAATCATCCTGAGCATCTTCAATATCATCATTCACATCAACATCATCATCCTCATCATCTTCAACATCGTCCTCATCATCATTAATATAATCAACTCTGTTTCTATAAAATCACCATTTTCATCATTATTAACATCATCCTGGTCATTGGAAACATCACCAAAAACAGCAATATTCTCACCAGCATAATCATCCTAGCCATCATCATTTTATGAACAGCATTCACAGCTTTCATATGACATGCCATCCACAACTGTATGCAGTTCTCCAGTGAAGATCCAGCAAGTGGTTTTTCCATTCAACATCACCTCGTCAGATAATTAATTTATGCTAGAACAAGCAAAGGTCCCAATATTGATTCCCTCAGATAGTGGTAGTGTGAAAGGTAGAGAAGGGCAAACATTCCCCTAGCCATTGCGATGCTCTTCTTAACCATTACCTTTCCTTCCTCAGCCAAACACCTTGTGTCCAGGAATATTCAACGCCAGTCCTTTTTTTTTGATCTCTTACTGCTGGAACACCATAATCCCATGTGGCAATCTCTGCCTGTAACTCACCAAAATTATTTATTATTCTCTCTGCATTCACAGAAATGCACAGTAATTCTGATTTAAAAGATTGAAATTTCTCCAAGGCCACCTCCTAACTTGGGCAAGTAAATTATTTGATTGGCATCTATTAACTAAGAAAGCATTTGACACACTTGTTTTCATTGGCCAATGCATTGAATCTAGGAATTGGGACATTATGCTGCAGCTGTACAGAACATTGCTGAGGCCATTTCTAGAATACTGTGTTTAATTCCGATCTCCCTGCTAGCAGAAAGATGTTGTTAAACTTGAACCGGTTCAGAAAAGATTTGCAAGGATGTTGCTTGGATTGGTGGGCTTGAGCTATGGGACAGGATCAAAAGGTTGGAGCTATTTTCCCTGGAAAATTGGAGGCTGAAAGGTGATCTTAAAGAGGTTTATAAAATCACGAGGGCCACAGACAGCGTAAGTAGCTAATGTCTTTTTCCCAGGGTAACGTAAAGGGCATCGGTTTAGGTGAGATGGAAAACATTTGAAAGGGATCAGAGGGGCAACTTTTTCCTCACTGAGGGTGGTATATATATGGCATGGCCATGTATGGAGCAGGTGGTGGAGGCAAGTACAATTAAACAGTAAAAGGCATCTGGAGGGGTATATGGACAAGAAGGGTTTAGAAGGATACGGGTCAAATGCTGGAAAATGGGACTAGACCAGTTCAGGATGTCTGATCAGCATGGATGAGTTGGACTGAAGGGTCTGTTTCCATGCCGTATTGTTCTATAACTCTATAATCACAAATTTATAATCAACATTATATCCTCAATCATTAACATTAACATTAAGACTTATTAACATAGGTATCCACATCATCAACACCATCTCATCACTAACATCCTGACCAGCCTCAAGATAACCATCTTCACCTTTCTTCATATCATCAAGTCTTCTCACAACATCGCCATTAGCATCATCATCCTCCTCATCATCAGCATTAATGCCATTATCCTCGCTATCATCCTCATTATCATTAACAAGACCATCCTCATCAAGGTCATCATCCTTGTCATCATCAAAAACCATCCTTGTTATCATCATCATCATTGTGAACATCATCCTTCTAAGTGTCAATATTATTGTCCTCATCATTAGCATCCTCATCTTTATTATCAGCATCATCATCTTTCTCACAATCATTAAAATCAAAACCATTAACATCATCCACGTGATCATTAAAATCATCTTCACCTTTGTCAGCATTAACATTGACATGCCCATCATCACACCACATCATTAACATCATCATCCTCAACAGTATTGACATAATCAACCTTGTCTTTATTAGTATCAACATCTGTGTTGTCACAACATCCTTATCATCAATATAATCATCCTCATGAGCATCAATATCATTCATGTCATCGCTGTTATCATCTTTATCGAGATGATGCTTATCAAACATCAATATCATCCTTGTCATCATTTGAGATGACCTTCCCCAAAATCATCACTATTACTCACATTACCATCAACATCATGATCCTCATCAACATTATCATCATCATCCTTGTCATTATCAGGTACATAATTATAACAGGTTTAGAGGGAGTTGAGGGATATATGGGCTAAATGCAGGCAAATGGGACTAGTTTCATTTAGGAAACCTCTCAGCATGAACAAAGGATCTGTTTCCATGTTATATGACTCTAATAACTCTATCATCAAGATCATGATCTTTATTATTGTTAATATCATCCTCGTCATCATTAACATCACCATCAACACCCTCATTAATATCATTACCATCATCATTAACATCAACCTCATCTACATTAATGTCATAATCATCATCATTAATATTATCATCCTCATTATTATTAACTTTAATATCCTCATTAATCTTAAGATCACCCTTGTCATTGTTAAAAAGTATCCTCACAATCATCAACATCATCATCCGTATCCTCAAATTCATTCTTGTCATTGTCAAAATAATAATCCATGATATCATCGACAATGTCATCCTCATCATTAATAATGTCATCATCCTCATTATCAATAACATTGTCACCCACAACAGCATCAACATCTTTCACATCATCATTGATATCATCATTTTCATCCACATTAACACCATCATCTTCAACATCATCAATATCATTATCCCCATTCTGTTCAACATTATCCTTGCCTTCATTATCATCATCCTCATTTTCATGAATAACATCATCCTCACCTTCATTAACATCATTCTTTTCATTTACATTGTCATAATTGTCATTAGAATCAGCATCCTCATAATCTTCAACATCGCCCTCATCATCAAAAATGTCCTCCTTGACTTCATTAATATTGTCATCCATTTTTTGATGATGAGGGTGATGTTGAAGATTATGAAGATGCTGTTTCTATTGACAATGATCCTCATCATGATTTTACTAATGAGAAAAATAATGATGATTGTTGATGAGGATGAAGATGATGTTGATGCTGAAGAGAATGATGATGTTAATGATGAAGGCAATTATTATGATGATGATAAGAATGATGATGTTAATGATGATTTTAATGATCACGTGGATGATGTTGATGGTTTTGATTTGAATGATTGTTAGAAAGATGATGCTGACAATGATGATGGCGATGATAAGGATATTAGTAAAGACAAGGATATCTATAAAGAGGAGAATAAGGATGTTGATGTTAATGATATTAATGATGAAAATGATGGTGATACTCATGAAGATAGGATGATGTTGTTAATTCAGTTGTCAATGTTGATGAGGATGATGTTTATGTTAATGAGATTTCAATCATGATAAGGACAATGCTGATGAAGTGAATGATATTGATGATTACAATGATGGTGATAATAAGGGCTATGATAATAAGGATGTTCATGTTAATTATGATGAGGACAATGACATGTTGAAAAGAAGAATGATAATGAGAGAGTTGAGAATGCCAGGTTCTTACGAATGAAGATAACCAACAACCTGTCCTGAACTTCCCATGTTGATGCAGTGGTTAAGAAGGCAAACAATGCCTCTTCTTCATCAGATAGCTTAGGAAATTCGATTTTTTCTTATGGGCCCTTACCAACTTTTACAGATGCACCATAGAAGACAATCTATCCAGATGCATAACAGCCTGGCACTGTAACTGCTCTGTCCAGGACTCTAGGAAGCTGCAGAAAGTTTGTGCATGGCACTAACCATCAAAGAATCCAACTTCCCATCTATGGACTCCTTTTATGCTTCTCATTGCTGCAGAAAGGCTGCCAACATCATCAAAGACCCTTCCCATCCCGGCAATGTACTCGTCTGCCATTTCCTTTCGGGTAGAAAATATAGGAGCTTTAACACATGCATCAACAGGTTCAAGAACAGCTTCTTCCCTGACATTATTAAACTGATGAATGGACTCTCTAACCTCAAATAATGTTGATCTTGTTTTGTGCACCTCCTGTACAGTTGTAACCTTGTATGCCTCACTTTGTCTGAGAACCCTATGATGTGTATGTCTTTGTTTGCTATGATCTGCCTATACTGTTTGCAAAACAAAGCTTCTCACTGTGCTTAGGCACATGTGACTACAACAAATTGAATCAAATCAAATGATATTAAACAAGATGTAGCTGTTGATGGTAGCATGGATGATGATTTGATACTGTCAAAGATAATCATATTAATGAGGATGATTTTGATGATGCTGAGGATTGTTACAAGGGCACAGATTAAGGTATTAGTGAGGATAAGGATGATGAAGAGAATGATGACACTGATGATGACAAGGATTTATGATCAACATCACCCTCATCTTCATTAACACCATCATCCTCATCATCAACACCACCCTCATCTGTTTCATTGTTAGCATCATTATTAACATCATCCTTGACATAATTAACATAATGTATGTGATCATTATCATATTCTTTAAGGCTTTGGAGTAGATTTGTACCTCAGGTTGTGGGTGCTGATGTTGGTTGGCTCACCAAGCTGGTTTCTTGTTTTGCAGACGTTTCAGTAACATCCTTCACTATGAAGGAAAACTGGAAGTGAGGCACTCCATCTTAATGGACCCTTGAGTTTAAAAACCAGGCAGAAAACACACGAACGCTTCACTGGAGGCTGCACTGGGGATGTTACCAAGCATGGTAATGAAACATCTGTGAAACAAGAAACCAGCTCAGTAAGCCAACCATTATTCTTTCTAGCATCAACATTATCATCCATTTCCTCATTAAGATCATCTTCATCACCACTAACACTATCAGCCTCATCAGCAATAACATAACCCTCATTATTATCAGCATTGTCATCCTTGTCTTCATTAGCATCATCTTCATCATATTGACATCATCCTCATCTCCACTAATATCATCCCTGTCATCATCATAATTGTCAGCATCTTCATTGACATCATCCTGATCATCACAAATTTCTTCATCATCATCCTCATTACCAGTATTCATATCATCCTCATGGTTAACTTTATTATCATCTTTATTTACATCATCCTCATCAGCATTGACATCATCATTGTGATCATCAACATCCTTCTCTTCATTGACATCATTATCCTTATCATCAGGTGCATCTTCATAGTCAATAACATCATCATCCCCAACTTCATTAACAAAATCATCCTCATCATCATGAAAATCATTTTCGTTAATATCATTTTCATCATCATCATTATCACCTTCAATTTGGCATCAGCCTCATCACCAAATATCATCTTGCTCATCAGCATCAACATTGCAGCCCACATCACCATTCACATCATCATTCCCAACTTCACTAACAATATCTCATCATCATGAACATTATTAGCATTGTCATCATTTTCATCCACACCATTAATATCTTCATTGACATAATCATCAAATTTATTGATTCTCATTATCATCGAGCTCATCTTGATCGTCACCGTCAACATCAAACTTTTCATCATAATCATCACCACTACCATTGTCCTGCTCATTGTACTATCCTTTTCAATATTTTCATCTGCATTACTATCATCATCAACCTCGTCATAATCATCTCTATCCTCGTTATCATAATCTTCATTGCCATCATTGTGTGCATCTTTGTCATCATCATTGTTAAAGTCATGCTTATCATTAAAATCAACATCTACATCATCAACACCATCAGCCTCATCCTGAAAATGATCATTATCATTAAAATCATCAACACTTTCATCCAGATAGCCATCATCATCATCATCATCAGGGTCATGATCCTCTTTGCCATCAACTTCTAACTCATCAGCATCAATGTCATAATCATTATAATCACCCTTGTCATCAATATCATCCTCCTCTCTTCATCAAACTTATCCTCATTTACACCTTCATCTTTGTTACCATCAACATCTTATTTTGTCATCAATATCATAATCCTCATCATCATCACCATCATCACCATCTGGCTCACTAATATCCTTCAGGAAAGGAAATCTGCCATCCTCACCTTGTCTTGCCAACATGTCCAGACCCACAACAGTGTCATCACATCATCAACTTCATGATTCTCGTTATCATCTTTGTTCAAGTCATCATCAACATCATCCTCATCATGAACGTATCATTCTTGTAATTCATAACATTAATATCATCCTCATGATCATCAACAACATTATTGTTCCTTATCAATAGCATCATTAACATTGTAATAAACATTATCATCATCTAGTTCATCGTCCTTATCACTATGCTCGTCAACGTAATTATCATCAGCAACAATTACATCGTTCTTGTCATCAACATCATCATGCTTATAGTCATCATCATCATCGTCATCATCATTATACATATCTTGATCACATCCTGAGTTTCATGTTTCCTGATATCGTCAAATTCATCATCTTTGTCATCATCAACATAATCACCAATGACATAAACATCCCAACTCTCATACTCAATTCCTCAACCAATGAAGGCCAGCATGCCAACTGCCTTCTTCACCACTCTGTCCACCTGTGATGCTGCTTTCAACAAGCTATGTACTTTTACTCCTAGGTCCCTCTGTTCCAAAGCACTTCTCAGGACCTTACCATCTACTGTATAAGTTGTACCTTGGTTGGACCTTCCAAAGTGCCACACCTCACACTTATCTGTATTCAAATGCATTTGCCAATCCTCAGCCCACTTCCTCATCTGATCAAGATCCATCTGCAATTTTTCATAACCTTCCTCGCTTCAACAATATTTCCTAATTTTGTACCATCCACAAACTTACTAATCATACCTTGTGCATCCCAAATCCAGATCATTTGTATAAATCATAGATAACAAAGGTCCTAGCATCAACCCCTGTGCTACACCACTAGTTGCAGGCATCCAGTCTGAGAAACAACATTCAACCATCACCCTCTATTTCCTACCCTCGAGACAATTTTGCATCCAATTAGCTAGCTCTCTCTGGATCCAGTGTGAGCTAACCTTCTTGACTAGCCTGCCATGTGGGACCTCATCAAAGGCCTTACTAAATTCCATATAGATAACATCCCCTGCCCTACCATCAACAATCCTCTTGGTTACCTCTTTGAAAATCTCTAAAAGATTTGTCAGACATGATTTCTCACTCACAAATCCATATTATCCAAATGTTGGTTGATTCTGTCCCTCAGTATTCTCTCCAATAACTTGTCTACCATTGATGTCAGGCTCACTGGCCTGTAGTTCCCTGGCTTGTCTTTGCTACTTTTCTTAAATAATGGAACAACATTAGCCTCCCACCAATCTTCTGAAACTTCAGCAGTGGTGAAAGATGAAGCAAAAATTTCTGCAAGATCTTCTGTAATTTCTTCCCTCGCCTCTCGCAACATCCGAGGATGGTTTTAATCAGGCCTTCAGGATTTATCCACCTTAATGCACTTAAATGCTGCAAACATCTCCTCTATGGTAATATGTAGGGGATCCAAAGCATTTCCACTGGTTTTGTTTACTCCTTTAGCATCCATGATTCTCTCCTCAATAAACACTGTGGAGAAATATTCATTAAAAATTTCCCCAATGTCCGGTGGCTCCAGATATAGACAGCCATGCCGATCTTTAAGGGGATCTATTCTCTCCTTAGACACCCTATTACTCTCAATGTAGCTATAGAACCTCTTGGGATTATCTTTAACTGTATCTGCCAGGTCCAACTCATACCCATTGTTTCCTCTTCTGATTTCTCTGTTAAGCATGCTCCGACAAGTTTTTATTGTCATGTAGAGATTCGTTTGTGCACGATAGCTTAAACCCAAAGTATACCTTCTTTTTCTTTTCCAGAGCCTCAATATCCCTAGTCAGAGAGGGGTCTCCAAACCTGTCAGCTTGTCTCTTCATCCTAACAGTGACATTCTGTCCCTGGACTCTTGATATCACTAAGTTAAAAGCCTCCCATTTGCCAGCCATTCCTTTTCCTTCAAACATTCTCACCCAATCGACCTTTGTTAGATTCTGCTAAATGGGCCCAAAATTGATTCTGCTCCAGTTTAGCACCTTAACCTGAGGACCTGTTCTATCTTTTTCCATAAGTGTGTTAAAACTAAGAGAGCTATGGTCACCGGACCCAAAGTGCTCTCCGACTGACACTTCAGTCACTTGCTAGATCTTGTTTTCTAAGAGGAGGTCAGGTGTTGCACCCTCCCAAAAAGGGACCACTCCATATTGATTTAGGAAACGTTCCTGGACCGATGTGGCCAACTTCGACTAGGGAGCCTCCATGAAGTCCACCTTCTTCCTCAACAGAGGATTCCCCAGCACCATTGTCCACAGGGCCCTCAACAAGGTCCAACCCATGTCATGCACGTCCGCCCTCACCCCTTCTCTTCCCTCCTTCAACAGCGAAAGGGTTCCCCTTATCCTTAGCTCCCACCAGCATCCACATCCAAGAAACTATCAGATGTCATTTCCGTCATCTCCACCGGACACATATTCCCCTCTCCTCCCCGGCTGCCTTTCACAGGAACCATTCCCCCCAGGACACCCTAATCCACTCTTCCTTCACTGCCAACACTTTCCTACAGTCCCACAGCACTTTCTCCTGTAACTGGAGAAGGTGTAACACCTGCCCACTTACCTCCTCCCTCCCCTCTATCCCAGGGCCCAAATATACCTTCCAGTTGAAGCAATATTTTACCTGAATTTCCCAGAATTTAGTCTACTGCATTCGCTGCTCACAGTGTGGTCTCCTCTACATTGGGAATGAAGTGCAGACTGTGTGACCATTTTGCAGAATGCCTATGTTCTGATTGTCAAAAATTACCTTGCACTTCCAGTTGCCTGCCACTTTAACACACCACCCTGCTCCCTGGCCAACATCTCTGTCTCTGGCTTGCTGCCTTGTTCCAGTGAAGCTCAGTGCAAGCTGGAAGAACAACACTTCATTTTCCGCTTGGGGATCCTGCAGCTCTCCGGACTCAATAACAAGTTCAAAAATTTTAGAGCCTGAACTGTCCCATGTCCTAGCCCTCTATTCTACACATCAGGCCTTGTTGTCACATAGTTTGCCACGACACACTATCTATTGTTAGCCACGAACAATCTCCATTAACAGATAATCACCCTCGATAATCAGGTTGTTATCAACTCCTTTGTCAGTCCAAGTATCCTTCTATCTCTTTGGGCTGTATCCCCACCTATTGTTCACTCCCTACTCCTCCTCCAACCTATCTTTTGCATATAAACTGACATTTTCCTAGCTACTTTCATCTGAGGAAGGCTCACTAGACCCAAAACGTTAAATTTCACTTTTCTTCTCTGCCAGATCTGCCGAGCTTTTGAAACAACTTCTGTTTTTGTCCCTGATTTAGAGCGTCTGCAGTTCTTACTGTGCCCCCTTGTGATAGCTACCGACACCAAATTGCATTAACATCATTTTCCTCTTCATCTTTAATATCATCACCCCCATCATTCACAGCACCTTCATCCTCCAGAGTCAAGTTGGATCTCTCCAGCCACTGGGGAGAGGCAATTGAGGAAGATTTTTTTCATTAGCTTTCCTGTTGCATATGGCAGGGATGCCCCTCTGCAGTTGTCACAATCAGTCACACCTCCTTTCTGAAAATGGTTCCAATGGCAGGGTCTCAGAAAACTACTGGTATGTACTCGTCTTTCCAGAAGAGGGAAATACAGTCATGTATTCATGCCAAGTGTTCTTCTCTGCTGTGTCTCACTATTTTGACAGGGATTCCAGTCGCTGCGGTGACTTTGTCAGCTCTCAATGGTCAGATGCCCCATATAACCTCATGTTAGGATGGGTAGCACGTTGTGAGGCGTGGTCAAAGACATTCACATCACATTCACATAAGGACTTAATTGTAGTTGAGGAGAACCTCAAAATACTACTGCCATCAGGGCTGACTGCCTTTTTAATATAATAAAATGTGAGGCTGGATGAACACAGCAGGCCAAGCACCATCTCAGGAGCACAACAGCAGATGTTTCGGACCTAGACCCTTCATCAGAGAGGGGGATGGGGTGAGGGTTCTGGAATAAATAGGGAGAAAGGGGGAGGCGGACTGAAGATGGAGAGAAAAGAAGATAGGTGGAGAGGAGAGTATAGGTGGGGAGGTAGGGAGGGGATAGGTCAGTCCAGGGAAGATGGACAGGTCAAGGAGGTGGGATGAGGTTAGTAGGTAGGAGATGGAGGTGCGGCTTGGGAGGATGGAATGGGTGAGAGGAAGAACAGGTTAGGGAGGCAGAGACAGGCTGGACTGGTTTTGGGATGCAGTGGGTGGAGGGGAAGAGCTGGACTGGTTGTATGGTGCAGTGGGGGGAGGGGACGAACTGGGCTGGTTTTGGGATGCGGTGGGGGAAGGGGAGATTTTGAAGCTGGTGAAGTCCACATTGATACCATTGGGCTGCAGGGTTCCCAAGCGGAATATGAGCTGCTGTTCCTGCAACCTTCGGGTGGCATCATTGTGGCACTGCAGGAGGCCCATGATGGACATGTCATCTAAAGAATGGGAGGGGGAGTGGAAATGGTTCGCGACTGGGAGGTGCAGTTGTTTATTGCGAACCGAGTGGAGGTGTTCTGCAAAGCGGTCCCCAAGCCTCCGCTTGGTTTCCCCAATGTAGAGAAAACCTTCAGTTCACCTGGGCCATCTCCAGCACATCCCTCACCTTCCTGGGCCTCTCAGTCGCCATCTCAGGCAACCAGCTTGTAACTGATGTCCATTTCAAGCCTACTGACTCCCACAGCTACCTAGAATACACCTCCTCCCACCCACCCTCCAGAAAAAATTCCATCCCCTATTCCCAATTCCTCCGCCACCGCCGCATCTGCTCCCACGATGAGGCATTCCACTCCCGCACATCCCAGATGTCCAAGTTTTTCAAGAACCGCAGCTTTCGCCTCACAGTGGTCGAGAACGCCCTGACCGCGCCTCCCGGATTTCCCGCAACACATCACTCACACCCCGCTCCCGCCACAACCGCCCAAAGAGGATCCCCCTCGTTCTCACACACCAACCCACCAACCTCCAGATACAACGCATCATCCTCCAACAATTCCGCCATCTACAATCCAACCCCACCACCCAAGACATTTTTCCATCCCCACCCTTGTCTGCTTTCCAGAGAGACCACTCTCTCCGTGACTCCCTTGTTCGCTCCACACTGCCCTCCAACCCCACCACACCCGGCACCTTCCCCTGCAACAGCAGGAAATGCTACACTTGCCCCTACACCTCCTCCCTCACTCCTATCCCAGGCCCCAACATGACTTTCCATATTAAGCAGAGGTTCACCTGCACATCTGCCAATGTGATATACTGTATCCATTGTACCCGGTGTGGCTTCCTCTACATTGGGGAAACCAAGCGGAGGCTTGGGGACCGCTTTGCAGAACACCTCTGCTCGGTTCGCAATAAACAACTGTACCTCCCAGTCGCGAACCATTTCCACTCCCCCTCCCATTCTTTAGATGACATGTCCATCATGGGCCTCCTGCAGTGCCACAATGATGCCACCCGAAGGTTGCAGGAACAGCAACTCATATTCCGCTTGGGAACCCTGCAGCCCAATGGTATCAATGTGGACTTCACCAGCTTCAAAATCTCCCTTCCCCCACCGCATCCCAAAACCAGCCCAGTTCGTCCCCTCCCCCCACTGCACCACACAACCAGCCCAGCTCTTCCTCTCCACCCACTGCATCCCGAAACCAGTCCAGCCTGTCTCTGCCTCCCTAATCTGTTCTTCCTCTCACCCATCCCTTCCTCCCACCCCAAGCCGCACCTCCATCTCCTACCTACTAACCTCATCCTACCTCCCTGACCTGTCCATCTTCCCTGGACTGATCTATTCCCTCCCTACCTCCCCACCTATGCTCTCCTCTCCACCTACCTTCTTTTCTCTCCATCTTCAGTCCGCCTCCCCCTCTCTCCCTGTTTATTCCAGAACCATCACCCCATCCCCCTCTCTGATGTAGGGCCTAGGTCCGAACGTCTGCTTTTGTGCTCCTGAGATGCTGCTGGGCCTGCTGTGTTCATCCAGCCTCACATTTTATTATTTTGGACTCTGCAGCATCTGCAGTTCCCATTATCACTGACTGCCTTTTTGCCTTGTGTGTCACTCCATTCTTAGCTCTCAGTGGGGTAGGTCCTTGAGTTTTTGGACTGTAGGGGGCCTACACTGTACAGCCCAGAGCACATTATTGCTGCCAGTGAGCCTTCTCTACCCCTAGCCCTAACCCTGAACTTAAACTTAACTCTAAAACTAATTCTAACCATCAATTAATTTAATCCGGTGTTTTATTTTATTAGAACACAACTTCCATCTGTCACGGATTCACAGTCATCGAGTCATACAGCATGGAAACAAACCTTTCCATCCAATCAGTCCTTACGAAAAATGATCCCAAACTATACTAGCCTGACCTGCCTACTCCTGGCCCATAATCCCTTCTTCTTTCTTTGACCTTTGAGCTCAGGAACATTTTAAGCTTACAATTTTGTGTCTCCTGCACCTCCAAGTCATTCTCATTCAACCACTGGCTCAGTGGTTAGCACTGCAGCCTCACAGTGCCACGGGCCCGGGTTTGATTTCAGTCGCGGGTAACTGTCTGTGCAGAGTTTGCACATTCTCCCCATGTCTGCATGGGTTTCCTCTGGGCGCTCCAGTTTCCTCCCACAGTCCGAAGATGTGCAGATTAGGTGGATTGGCCATGCTAAATTGCCCGTAGTGTTCAGGGTGTGTGGGTTATAGGGGGATGGGTCTGCGTGGGATGCTCCAAGGGGCAGTGTGGACTTGTTAGGCCAAAGGGCCTGTTTCCACACTGTAGGGAATCTAATCTAATCTAATCATGATGCTTCCTGGTGGAAAAACATTGAGTTTCTTTGCAAATGCAGTGTTTGATTAATTTAACGGCAGACCAGGCGCTGTGGAAATTTTGTGGTTGGTGCTCATTGATCATTTTCAAATTTGTTTTGAGGCACTGATCATGTGACCTGTGCACATGTATTTCTCGAATGGCTTGGTATATTTGTGGTGTATCTTTACTTTTTCTACACATCATCATCAATGTGAAGGAAACTGCAGCTAATGGTTACAAATGGCATCTACTTATCAATAGCCTGTTCATCAATGCTTAACCTTTAGCTTGGTTAACTGAAGCTGGTTGGCCGACTGGTTGGCAATGCAAAATCATGACAACAGCGTGGGTTCCATTCCTGCACCAGCTGAGGTTTCCATGTGGGCCCTGCCTTCTCAACTTTGCCCCTCCCCTGAGGTGAGGTGACCTCCTGACTAAATTCACCACCAGCTGTCTCTATCTCATGGGATTGTGGTGACTATGGTGAATTTACCTTTACTTGGGTTACGTTATGCCAACTCTGCTCAGTTCCAAACCTCATCACAACTTTGGTCCAGAGATAGATCCCAGATGAGCCCTTGCCATCTTCAACTCTGTCCTGGGTGGCACAGTAAATCAGTGGTTAACACTGCTGCCTCATAGCGCCAGGGACCTGGCTTCAATTCCAGCCTCAGTGACTGTCTGTGTAGACATTTGCACATTCCCCCTATGTCTGCGTGTGTTTCCTCCAGATGCTCCAGTTTCCTCCCACAGTCTAAAGATGTGCAGGGTAGGTAGATTGGCCATGTTAAATTGCCCCTAGCGTGGGAAACGCAGGGATAGGGTAGGGGATGGGCCTGGTTGGGATGTTTATCAGAGGGTCCATGTGAATTCAATAGGCCAAATGGCCTGCTTCCACTCCGTAGAGATTCTATAACAATAACTAAAATAACTGATTCTGAAAATGAGTAGGAGGGACTGCTATTCCATCACTGTTACTTGCTAGAAAGACAGAAGCATCTTTACTAACAGGAATAAATAATGCTATGCAGTCAATATGGCTTTTACTAGAATAGGTCTTTTCTGACAAACTTATTTAAGATCTTTGATGAGGTGACACAAGCGATGGTAGGGTTAGTGCTGTGGATGTTATACATCTGGACTTTCAAAAAGCACTTGATATGTGCCACATGGTTGGTTAGCAAATTAGAAATGTTTGAGAATGATGGGTCCTTAGCAGCATGGAATAGAAGTTGGCTAAAAGATAGGAAACAGAGGGTAGGTATAGATGGGCATTTCTCAGACTGGAGATGAGCTGAAAGTGGTGTCCCCCAGGGATCTGTGTTGAGACCCTTTTCTTATTTAAAATAAAGTTTGGGGATGGGTGTTGGGGGCAACATCTCTAACTTTACAGATGATATTCACCTATGGAGAATGGTCAATTGTGAGGATGATGCTGGGGGACTTTGGAAGGACATCTGATAGGTTGACCCAATGGGCCAGACATGTGGCAGATGAAATTAAATGCAGAGAAATGTGTGGTAATGCATTTCGGTAGAAGAAACATGGAGAGGCTCAAGGGTACAACTTAGAAGGGAGCACCAGAGCAGTGGGAGCTCAGGGTTCAAGTGCATGATTCTCAGAAGGAGTCAAGCAAATTAAAACAGCTGTTAAGAAGGCTTCTACAATCCCTGAACGTATAAACACATGCATAGAGTACAAAAGCAAAGAAGTAATGCTGCACCTCTACGAATCATTGGCCAGATTACATTTGGAGTAATGGGTTCAGTCCTGGGCACCTGATTTAAAGAAGGTTGTTAAAAGTCCTGCAGAGAGAGTAACAGAGTTTTACTAGAATGATATCAAGAGTGAAGGATTATAAATAATAGAATACAGATTTGAGAAATTGGGCTTGTTGTCCTGGGAGCAGAAAAGATTATGAGATTACCTCACCTTACAACAATTTTGACAGTGTAAAGGATATTCTGTTTCCACCAGTTGTTATGTCAGAAACCAGGGGACACAATTTCAGATTGTCAGCAAGAGAGCCAGGAGTGAGATGAGGAGAACCTTCTTTACTCAGAGAGTTGATAGGATTTGGAATGTGCTGAATCTATAGGAGTTTTCAAAAGAGGTTTGTATACGTATTTGAAAATAGTGAATTCAGAGCATGATGGTGATAGTGCTGGAGAATTTGATGACCTGGATAATTCTTTCAGGAACTGGTACAGATAAAAAAGATCAAATGGCCTCCTTCTGTACTGTAAAACTATGATTTTAAGAATTGTAGGAGCACCAGTGCCACACAGACTACAGACGTTCATGAAAACAAATCACCAACACCTTCTCAAAATTGGCCATTCCATCAGCCCCTAAGTGAACAAAAGTTTTGAAATATTTAAATAGTTCAGTTTGCCTGTGATTAATTTGGATAGTAATATGTATTGAATAATTATGTATGCTGCCAGACATTTTAATATTTATGAATTCAGATATTCCTGTGTAATCTTTTACTGGCTTAATATCTTGAATGATATGGAAACTGCATAATATAAGCAGATCATTCAGCACAGCCTTGTCTTGTCATTTTTTTCCTCCTCAAAAAGCAATCCCCCAATCCAACATGCCCACTTTGTTTCCATCATTTCTCTGGCCATTCAATCAACCTTCCAGCCTCTTCTGAAATTATTGTAAAACATTCGTCTGTGCCCACAATTTCTGATCATTTCCTAATTCTAATCACTTCTGTGAAGCCGATGTATAATGTTCTGTTTTAATAAAAAAAACTTTCATCATCTTTCTACTTCCTGCCAGGTGGCACACTTGCCAGTCTGTAGTGTATTCTTTCTATTGCCTTAATATCCTTCCTATAATATGAGATAACTATTTGCTCTATATATCTGCAGTTTGCTTGTATCTATGCTTGTTTCTATGTCTGAGCCATTTGTACAGTTGTCAATATTTGTAGGTTATTTCTATACCTCTGTCTATCTGTATTATTTGCATAATTCCTTACATCTGTCAGTTATTTGGATAATTATATCTGGCTGTCAGATACTGCGATGATTCGTTATATTTGCGCCTCCATTTTAAAATTCTATTTCTGCATTCAAATTATTCCATGGCCTTGGTCCCTGGCTAGCTGTGTAACCTCCTCCTGCCTTGCACCCATTTAAAATCCCTGGTCTCCTCTAATTTGCGTCTCTTGTACCTTCTCAATTATCTTGAATTTCTTCCCCAAACGTGTCCATCTTTTGGTCATCCTAACATATCTTTCTGTGAAGAAATTTTCATTAGAGGTGCTAATATATATGTATTGTGGAAAAAGTGTATTCATCTGCCTTTTCTGAGCAATAACTTTGGTTGCAATCATGACTAATAATATCCTCATGACTTTTCCCCCAAAAAAGATGTTTTTGTATTTTACATCCAGAGGTTAACACAGATTGTTCTGGTTCCCAGATATTTTGAGCTGTGTTGGCAGACAGACGAAGAGATATTGGATTTTTAAAAAGCATATAGCTAGATCAACACAATTAAATGATCTTTCAGGTCGGTTTGAGGGAGGAACAGTACATGGTGAACAATGCAGAGTAAAATAAACTAGATGGTGAAAACAAGTTGCAGCGAGTAAGAACAATGCAGCCTGTGAGGATTGGAGACAAACTGAAGGAATAAAGAGTCTGAGACAAAGAGTGAATACGTAACAAACAATACGTGAAAGAGAGACTGAGACTATTAAGCATGGAAGACACGCTACGAGATCAAAATAACAATTCATAAAGTGAAACATTGTGCTACAGCCATGGTCAAAGACAAGCAGTCTTAGAAGTAAAATAGTAATTTAAAAAGTTGTTGTGTTTTTGTATTCCTGAGAATTTTTAAATAGTTTTTGAAAGATAAAGTGTCCACTGTGTGTCCTTGTGTGGAATTGTTTCTTTGCTATGAGTGAATAGTATGTACGCGTTCGCGTGCCCGAGCATGGATGGTGTGTCTGGCAGTGCAGTGTGTGAGTGCACTGGAGATGTGGACAAACTTATACACACACGAATTGATTGCCACGTGTATTTATGACATGATGAAAAGTGATGTACAATGTCGCCACTCTCCTGCGTCATCTTAAAACCACAGAAATAAACCAGTCATCAAGTTTAAAGGGAGAAAAATAAAGGTTATAAGTTCGACCGTTCTTAAGGGAGCTCAACCGAGAAGGTAGTGAGAAAACGTCTTCCCGTAGTGTGGAAGTTTGAACACAGGATCATAATATCAGAATGAGGGGTCACCTGCGCATGAAAACAGGCTTGTTTTGGCTTGGAGACTTGTAAAACTTTGGGAATTCTTGATCCCAAAGCGCTGCGGTCGGTGGTCAGTCTGTGAGTATGTTCAAGAACGAGGTGGCTGGATGCTTTTGGCCACTGGGGGAGTTAAATAATCGTCCATTTGAGAGGTTGGATTAGAAGTGGGAAGTCGGCCATTAACTTGTTGAATGCTGGAGAAACTCAAGGGTCTGAAAGACGCACTGCAGGTCCTATTTCTGATGTTAGCGGGAGAGCAAGACAGGCCTATTTTTAATGGAATGAAACCGCAGGTTTCCGTATGTGTGTGTGTTTGTGTGTGTGTTGGAGGAGGTTGGCGGGCGAGAGATGGGTTGTCCGAATGTGTGTGTATAAAGTGGACCTTGTGAGGTTCCATTCGTGCTCTGTTTCTCTTTTCTTTAAAAAAAACGTATAAATTCTCCAGGGGATGTGGGCTTCGCTCGCTGGACCAATCTGTTCCTAAGTCCTGTAGTATGTGTTGTAGGCAATGGTGCATTGCTCTGTAAATGTTGGCGTGAGGCAGGCTGAAAGCTGAGTTTGTTCAGTCTCACTATCTATATTTTTTCCATCAGGGTATGTATGCCTATACACTACATGTATGCCTATCGTCGTGCATATGTGGACTGTTTGCGTGTGTTTGTTTGTGTGTTTTGAGGTGTGACAGCCTATCTTTCAGTCGGTGTCTGTCATTTCCAGTCTAACCATGTTCTGGGCTGATCCAATTACACCGTGTCATTGCGTTTGGCTTCATTTTTTGTCCCAACATGCGCGTCACCATATGGCGTTGCTGGCGGAATCAGTCAGGTCGCGGGTGAAGCCTGTACATGCTGCAGAAAACGGAACATCCATCATTGGGAACGGATTGGCACCTCACCCGCTGGGGAAGGATGCCTCTGGAGGATTACTGATCACTGACCATTTACTTTCCATTTACACTGGGGAGGGCTGGGAAGGATCTCAAATTCAATAGACCAGAGCCGTTATCCGCCTTAATGGCAGCATTTGTTATTAGGAACTGTATCCAAGCATTGAACTCAATAGGCTGGAAATATTAAGTGTTTGGTTTTATTTTAGCTTGACATCGTCATACACTGTACATCTTTCAAACAGATTTCATCGAATATGAATGCGCCCTATCGAATTGTAACGACTTTTTTTTTGTTATGACATTCCTTGCCATTTCGAAATAAACAAATATGTGAAGCTTTTGGCCTGTGCAATGGGATATGAGTCCATTGCAAATAAATCTTCACAATCCCAGGTCGGAGTGCCCTATCTGGATAAGTGTTCATCTGAAAATACACATTCGATTATTGGATGCCTGAGAGCCTCTTTCTTTTGTCTCCGAGTATGAAATGGGTGTGTTGTGCTCCAGAGGGTGTATATCTGTGTGTACAGCTATCTTTGTTTCTGTCAATGCATGCCTGTCTGTGAATCTGTGTGAATCTCTATGAACACATCTGTCTGAGTGCAAATATCTGTCTGTGTGAATCTGTGGATGTGCAGATCTGTAATTATATGTGTGTATATACCTGCCCATGTGTTGTGTGAATGTGTATGTCTGTGTCCTGTGTATATCTGATTGCTTGCTTGTACTGTGTACATCTGTGATTGTGTATCAGCCAATGAATTTACCTGAGTATGTATTTCTACAGGTTTGTACCTGAGTGTGTATCCCTGAGCATGTATCTGACTGTGTATGTTCCCAATTGTGTATAACTGTGGCTATGAATTCCTGTATATGTCTGAGTATGTACATCTATGAACGTGTATTTGTCTGTGTATGTGCCTGGTTGTGTGTATATGTCTATGTGTGTGCACCTGTCTGTGTGTAAGCCCAGGTATGTATATCCTGTCAAAAGTCTGTGCCTTTCTGAACATGCACATCTGTGTGCATGTCTGATCTGAATGTGCATCTGTTTATGTGTTTGTCAGCGTTTTAGAGTGTGTGTTAATCTTTAGAACTTTGTACATTATCTCTTTGAATGTGTATCTGTCCATAGATGTGCTTAGGTGTTATATTTGAGCTTGTGTTCCTATTTTTTATGTTCAAATAGTAATAAGTGTGACACAGTATCTCCATGTTCAAAGGGTGTCTACCTCATGTATAGTTGGATTAAATGATTAAATACTATATTGCCATCAACACTAATCAGAATTGGAGCTGAGATTATGCTTGCAGCACTTTGGAATGTCTGGCTGCCTTCACCCAGAATTGTAGAATTACAATTCAAGATATTTTTCCCTAAGTCCTACAATCCAACAATGTGTGTCTACAAAAACACTAAAGATAATGTGCTGTTTCTTTCCACCATCAAATTTAATTCTTAATCTGGATCTTTATACAAACTGCACAATTCTTCTGTATATATTTTTAACATACAATTCTAGAGGAACAATCATAGAGAAGAACAAGGGAGGTGACTGAGGGTGTGTTAAGGGTTACATTAAATTTGTTTCAACAATCGGGAAACTGGAACCCATTCTCTGGTTTCAGCCTGCGAGATTTCCATGTAAACCTGTAAAGGCTAGGAGTCTAGGAGGTTTCAATAACAGACAGGAGCCTGAGGGACTAGAAGGAGTCACTCAAATACTGTTTTCCACCTTGATCCCTGAACTGTTAGGTCAAAGAGTCGGGTTGAATGTGGGGCTAAGTGTCAACCTCTAGCCAATATTAGACCACTCACCAAGGATATTGCCCAGTCCATGACTCTCATTTAATGTACACTTAACCATGTGGACGCTGAAATAAAACAGTTTAGAATTATGTTGTGGATAAATATGTGCAGGTGCATAGATGTGAGTCTGCACATGTGTGTGCATGTGCCTATTTATGTATGTGTGTACACCTGTGTGTCTAAGTAACTGTGCATGTGGGTATATTTTTATGTGCACACTTGTCTGGCTGCTTTTCTGTTGAGGTGCTTGTTTGACTCTGTGTGGCTGTATGTGTGCATGACCATGAATTGTATGGCTGTCTATATGTGTTACCTGGTGTTGCACGATTTGTTTCTGTGTTGGTGAGTGCTTATACATGCCTGTCTGTCAGTTTGTGTGACTGTTTCTAGTATTTGTGTGTGGGAATGTGTCTCTATATCTGTGTGAATGTGTGCGCGCACTTATGGGCATAAGCCTACCTCTTTCATCAAACATTTGATCACCTCTTCTAATAACTCCTATTTCATGTTAATGTCAAATTTTGTTTGATAATGCTCCAGTGAAACTCTCCGGGAGTTTTTCCCAACATTTAAAGGGCCATATACTTGTAAACTATGTTGTATACTAGTCCAGCTGTATAAAATAACATGCCATGACCACGGAAATATTAAATACAGTGAAATCAAATAAATTGCTTTATAACCAGACTTCAATTGAACCAACTGCTGACCCATAAGAAGAGAGCTGACCTGGTTACTGTTTACATGTAACCAGGTTCCTGTCTCCAATTATTTTAAATTATTGCATTTCAATGTTTTCAATTCCATCTCACCACCACAATGACACACTGAGGACACTATCTATACTGCATGACACATAATAATTGTGCTTTTTTATAAACAAGGTGCCATGGGCTATTGTCAGGATTTCACATCAGTGTTTTTAATATTTTCAGCAATGTTTTAAATTTAAACATCCTAAAATATGCAGATTCCTA
Source organism: Stegostoma tigrinum (assembly GCF_030684315.1). Lineage (NCBI taxonomy): Eukaryota > Metazoa > Chordata > Chondrichthyes > Orectolobiformes > Stegostomatidae > Stegostoma > Stegostoma tigrinum. Next base: position 183,434,517 of record NC_081354.1, on the reverse strand, counting down.
AAAGTGTACACATGAACAAGAGCCAAAAGCAGAGAAGAAACAAAAATATGTTTTAAAAAAAGGTAGTTGTCTCCTAAATGGGCAAACCGCTGAAAACATATTGCAAAATCAAAATTTAAAAAAAAGTAATGCAAAATTAATAGACTGCAAAAAGGAGGCTGTAAAATATGGATTGTAAAAAGCACAAAATCTATGTATATGTCCACCCAATCTACGCAAGTAATTGCATAAAATTTACATAGACTGTTTAAAAACACAGGCTTTATAACACAGCAAAAATCGAAGCTGTATAAAATAAGAAATGCAGAAAACACAAAGTGCAGAAACACAGTCTGTACAAAAACGTTGGCCGCATAAAAACGCAGAATGCAAAACAAAAACTACAAAAAACATACAATGAAAAATACATGGACGACGAAAAACATTGCAAAGAAAAACTGAAATCACTGGCTGCTTATAAAAGGACATAAAACGCAAACTGCAAATAAAAAGGCTGAAGAAACTACAGACAGCAAAACGAAAAACAAGCTGCAAAACCAAACTGCAACAAAAAAATTGAAAAACACAGACTTGAAAAAAACAAAGATTGCAAAGCAGAGACACCAAAACATACGAAAGAAAAAAAGCGGAGATTTCAAATAAAACACTTCTTAAAAGTCTAGACACCAAAAAAGTGTTTGAATTCCAAAATAAATTAAAAAATAAAATTAAAACAAGCACCAGGATATAGTGACATCCAAATAAATAAAAGACGCAGACACTATCAAATAGTTTTCGCTGCTGTTGCCATATAAGAGGCGAGTTCCTCTGGCGACGTGGAGCCCAGCTGATTCCGTTTCATTTCATTGCTACAAGCGGTGAATACAGATTGGGACCTTAAAAATTAAAACAGAAAATGTGACCGGGAGGGGAACGACCAGTCTTTAGCAGAATTTACCCCAGCTCCTGCCCAACCGTTCACTTAAGAAGAAAAGTTATTTAATCCACTCTCCCACATCAAACGGATGTTTGCTTTCAAATCGGTACAAATTCAGGTCGACATTGTCCGACTGCCTCACTTAAACGTTACGCAAAGCTGCTTCAATGGATTATTATTTTTTGATACTTCGCTTCAGTAATTCCTATCTCTAAAATGAGCCAGTTCTGTCCTGTGTTGACTGTGAATAATATTACCTCTAAACCCTGTGGCATTATATTCCATTGCAGCTTCTTTTTTTGGATTTCAGGGTACTCAAGGCCAATCTGGCATGAACTCATTTTGGTTTCATTGCTATTTCAAAATGCAAATGTATGAATGAACGTGAATTTTGTTTTTTTTTGGAGGAAAGGTACAATCAGGGCGGTTCCACCTTTAGCTACACCTTACAGCCTATCTCAAAGTACTATGTTACATAATTTGGAGAATTCGGATTCAAAATGATACAAAAAAACTTAGAATGATACGTCTCTGTTATAAACACACTTCCCATTCTGTAGTCGTGGACATCCAGTAGAATTTTGTTTTTGAAGTGAAGCATCTTGTTTGGCTCAGTTCTGAAATCTTGTCTTTTTCTTTCGCTGTAAACTTGTTTTATACCGGATCTTCCGATTGAGTGCGCCTCCCTCATCTCTGATCTGTGGCTTGTGCGTACTGAATGGTGCGATGAAGATTATTCAGACTCTCTCTCTCTCTCTCTCTCTACTCTGTGAAAGAAGGGGACTGAGCGGCCGAGTTCACCTGAGTGCAAGCTCTCGTCAGTAACGACACACATCTGGCGAGTCGTTTCATGAAGGGAAAAATAAAGGGGTCACTATTAAGAAGCCAAGTGATATATCACACGGGCCTATTTGTAACCATTCTTTATTGTCTGTTCGTCAAATGTAACTTAAAACTCGCCCCCTTCTCCTCCCTGAAGTTAAAAAACGAGCTCGATTCCCAGTAATCATTTCCATCTTAAAATCTGGGCTTTTGATGGTGGCTATTTGGATACAGCGACATTTATTCCTAGAAAATATAAAAAAGAAATACTGTTACTAATCTGGTTCTACACTTTTTCACGAGCTTGTAAAAGTTCCTTTGTTTTCTTCTCGTTTTGCTCCCAGGGCTTGTAAATAAAATCTATAGTTGCTGCATGGGAAGTGAGGCAATTTATAACTTCACCGGTGTGAGAAATTCGTTCTCAATCAAGACTCGAATTTAACGAGAGAGCAAGCGGTATAATTCTCTAAACTGGGTCCTGATATATGGGCAGAATGATTGGCTTTAATCGACTCGGTGCAGAGTTGAAAAGGGGCGTCTGTCAATAAAGAGAGTTTTAAGCATTTATTCCCTCTACATCCCTACCTTTCCGTTGGAACACCTGCTTTTCTTTGATAGTTTACAACTGCTCCTGCGTTAAGGTGCGGGGATTGAAGACAGACAGAGAGAGAGAGAGTCAGGATATCGAGGGAACCATCGCTCGGTCCCGCATGAATTAAAGCTCAAAAACGTCTCTTGATCACACTCTGAGTAGTCCATTGAGAAATTATAAGCGCTGTGTGCGCGCGTTAGAGGGTGGTGGTGGTGGGGGTGTCGATGTTAAAAAAAATCAACCAAACCTACATGGACATAAAACAAAAACAAGCCCAGAAGACACAATAAGCGGGGAAACCAAACCTCGAAATCCGATGGGAAAAGAAAATCGAGATGGAACGAGAAATCGACCAACTGCAGTAATTCGTCTCATTCTCCTTTTTCCCTGCTCTCTGTGGGACACACGCTACATCATATCTAAAGACACTGACAGTGTACATTCACAAAGTATTTAAATAAATGTAATTGCATTGGGGTGTGGGCTACGCTTGCTTGTGTTACAGAGCCGCCGTGTGATTCTACGTGCGTAATGTTTAGAATCTATGCAAAGACGCGTTATATCTGAACGTCGGTCTTTCATGGCTGACATGTACAATACCAAAAGTCAGGCATGTAGGAAAGCAGAACGAATGCAGTTAATGAAAACTCACTTTGTTTTTATTTTGTTTGAAAAGGTGGCACAAGTGGGAACCAATTTAGCCAGGAGGGGTTCGTCAGGTGGAAGGAGACCCGAATGGGTCATTTCTTGAGGTATATCCGTTCCTTCTGCCTCCCCACTGTGATCCAAAAAAAACCCATTTGGCACAAATCCGGCGGTTTATATTGAGACCACAGGCCGAAAGGTAATGATTCGACAGAACTCCTGATGTAGAATTGGTTTGTTCGGGATTAAATTCAGGAGTAAATTTTTAAGGGTTTTGATTTTTGTATGCATGTACACAAACGGTTTACTTTGTCGCTGCTTTTTTGTTTGCTGAAAAGCTGAGTTTCGGTTGTGAAACGGGGAGCGTGTTTTGAAGACAACAGTGAAGAACCGAAATTTTCTCTCAGGAGCTTGACATGTTCCGTGGACGAAAGGGGAGGGCTGGGTGATAAGCACCTCTCTGGCTGGTGCGAGGTATAAATATTTACCCAGCCTCTGAAAATAATTACAGAATCAATCCTATCTGTGTACGCCCTATAAAAACGCCGATGTTGGTCCTGATCGAGGAACCCCCTGGTAATCGGCGCGGTAATAGCCGGCGCTTTGAACGTAACATTTTCATTTACTACCTACCTCTCTGAGTTGCGTTTTGACTCAATTTGAGTCTGCAGACTTTTGAAATAGATTGCCATCGAGCGCTTCGAGACTGCTCACTCTGTGCAGGTGGCAACCAGATAGAGGAATAAATATAAAAGTTTGCACGCGATTTATCGACCATTATAATGGGATGGGTGGAAGATTTAAAAGTTCACTAATAGCGCACCACTAGCGATTAGTACCTCCGGCGTTCAGTCATTGACACTGACAAGTGAAGCTGGATTCTCTGCCAAAAGCAGAGGACCACGTGGACCCCTCTCCCCACACCGCGCCCCCCCCCCCCGCCATCAACACAACCCTCTCCTCCTCCACTCATCATCTGCCCCTATCCCACCTCTCTAACCCACTCTCTCTTCTCAAACTCCCACTCTCTCCCCAACACGGTCCCGCAAATTTCCCCTGCGCCCATCTCCCCTCATCCTTACTGACACGTAGACCCTTCTGTCCGCTCACACGCCCACTCCTGACCCTCACCCCCACCCCAGGTCAACTCGCCCTCCCACCTCTTCAATTGAACCCCATAAACTCCCTCCCATCACTGTCGCTCACTCCTTTATCTGCCCTCAATCTACCTTCATATCTCCCTCCCTCACTTCCTTTAATCTCCCCTCAAACCACTCTCCCATCTCCCTCCCCCACCAACTCTATTTTTCCTCAACCCACCCTCCCATCTCAGTCACTGGCCACTATCTTCCCTAACCCATCCTCCCATCTCCCTCACTCGTCCCCTCTATCTCCCCTCAAACATCTCTCCCATCTCCCTCCTTCACCCCTCTCTACGCTATCTCCCTCGCTCTCTTCCTCTTTCTCCCCTCAAACCACCCGGCCATCTCCCTCCCTCGCCTTTTCTATCTACCCTCAAAACCCCTCCCATTTCCATCCCTCACCCCTCCATCTCCCCTCAAGCAACCCCCATTTCAGTCCACCTCCCCGTCCTGTGTTGCCTCTCCTCTCTCTCTTTCCCTCACCTAACCTCCACACACTCGCCTCTCCTTACCCACTATCCTCTCCTCGACCGCCTGCCCACCACCCCCATCTCCTCTCAAACCATAAAACTCACGTACTCCGTCCTCCTCCCTACTCCCACGCTTGGCCCCTCTTCCTCCATCCCTCCTCTCTCTCTCTCTCTCTCTCTCGTTCTCCATCCAATGCCCCCACCCTGCACCCTAACCCCTTCCCCTCCGCAACCCGCTAGAAAAAGCAGTTTTTGTCACCGACACTAAAATATATGCACACACTCCCTTTCACACAGAGCAGGAACACAATACCAGCAAAGGCAGGAGAGGAAAAAGAGAGGAGAGCAAAGGTTTGCTAACACTGACTCTAACCCCTCCCACTGCTGTGCCCAATTAATTATCTAACTGGACCCCTTGGAAAGACGGCTTCCGCTGGCCAATGGTTCTGTGCGCCCATTCTGATAATTGATCTCCTTCCAATCAACGATACGACTGAGCGGCCGGTTTTCCTTCTGAAACTTGGTGTTTTGTATTGGCTTCACTTTTTTTTTGTTGAAGTTGGGGCGGGCGCTCGGGAGGGAGGGTGAAGAGACAGAACAAGCTGTGTGTGCGTGAGAGAGAGAGAGAAAGAGAGAGAGAGAGTTCCCCTCCCCAGGTAGGACAGTCGATTACAGACAGAAAGAGAGAAAGGCACTTTACTAAATACAAGCTTAGGGCTGGTACGAATTGAATCTTTCGGGCCTGGAAAAAATGAAGACCTCTAGTTCCAATGAGCGAGGCTAACTGCATCCTGTAAAGTTGGCGAAGATTTCAAACTGCCCCCAAATCAGCAAGGGGCAAGGGGGCGAAAAGTCACCCCCACCCCCCCCCCCACCCCCCCAAACCTACGTAACAGTTGGGGAGAGAGAGTCCCAGCAAAGCTGTTTTCTTCCCTCCCCTGGATTTTAGACAGAAAGAAACATTGAAGGGAGAATTCTTGCCTGTCTCTCTCTCTCTCTCTCTCTCTCTCCCCCAACTCCCGCTCCCCCCCCCCCCCTAGAATGACGTCTGGGGTAAATCTGAAATCGAACCCGGCTTTGCCGCCCCGAGTCGAGGAGAGAAGGCGTCGGAGTCCCCTGGATCATTTCCCTCCTCCAGCTAACTCCAACAAGCCGCTCACGCCTTTCAGCATTGAGGATATCCTGAACAAGCCGTCGGTGAAAAAAACTTCCCATCTCTGCTCCTCCAGCCACCCGGGCGGCTCCGAGAAAGCATCGGGTCCTGGGGCGGTCAGGAACGGGCTGCCCTCTCAAGCCTCCCCACTCTGTGCTCTGGAAGAACTCGCCAGTAAAACTTTCAAGGGTCTGGAACTGAGTGTAATACAAGCGGCCGAAGGTATTTTAACAAACCTTTTTATTTATTTCTTTAAAACAGTTACATTGGAACACATCCAAGAGAGGGAAAAATATACATCTTAGATATATACACATTTTAAGTATATATATATATATAATAAGACAAACGAATCTTTCAAATGCTGTTTTAGGTAGTGCAAGATTAAAAACCGCTCATAAACTATTTTAAATTAAAATGTAATTTTATTAAGTTTCACTGAGAGGGGTTGAGAAGTATACAGTTTCTTTGCAGTGTAATCTATTTTAAACAGTTCTCGGTTTTGCCTGTGCCTATCACAGGCAGTAATTTTTGGTATAAACACATCGCGATGGTAAATTAGCTCGCCTATATCTTTCAAGGTGTTGTTTAAAGCGGGTGGTTTGTTTCTTACGAATCCTAGCTAGGGGTATACGTTTTTCCCCCCTCTTCATTTGTATTTTTTTTCTGCTAATTTATTTAACATAGTAAGACAAACCAATGTATTGTCCCAGCTGTTCGGCCCCACTGCAACCAGGCGGCAAACTTCTTTCTGTATCAAATAATGTTTTCTGGCTGTAAAAAAGAAACAAGCGTGACGATTGTCTGGACAGATTTTTCTGACCACTCGCCACAAACCGATTGAAATTATTTGAATTATTTAAAATAATTTGAAATTATTTAAAAATATCGAGAGAGCGCTCTCGTCCGTTTGAATCATCCAAGTTTGTATAAATACAACTGTGTTGTTTATACGTGAGCATTGTTATTAACGCTGAGGTACGGTTCAGTCCGAAAGATGTTCAAATATCTTAACAGCTAAAGCACCTCAGTCCGTGGCTCCACTCGGCTCCTTAAACTATTATCATTTGATCAAATATTAATACTTTCGTAGCAAGCCCGCTCACTGAGAGGCAAAAATTGAATGTAGGGCTGGAATGTTTGAGTACCAAAAATATTTTATTCAGTTTCCTGATTAGATTTATCTATTATACATTTTAGATTGTAAGAGCAATGCCCCCCTTCAGTATCTCTTTTAATCTCATCAATTCTTAGCGCAACTTTTTTTGCAGTGATTTATTTTTTAAAAGTTAGGGAATCTGAATAACTTGTATCCCATATAACAGCGTATGATTCAATAGACGTAAATTAAACTATTTGATGGAAGTTTTGCAGCCCAGAACAGCAGTTGATACCAACCATATGCGCGCCAAGCATCTGTTTTTACAACATACAGTAAAATTACATTTGCTATTTTGGGACACGTGAGCCTTGAAAAATGAGCGAGTCTCTTCCATATTTTGTTTTAGTAAATCCTAAGAGGTGAAAGGGTCTTTTTAAAATGTAGAATCTAGCAGATCACGATTCGTGAAAATACCTGCAGCAAATGATGTTTAAATTTACACACTGGAGGGGAAAAAAATGTTTATGAGTCAGGGTTGGGAGGTTGACAGGGAAGAATTGTCAACTTTATTTTTGTGTGTTTGAAAATATTTACGACTGGAGCCTAGCTGTTGGTTAACAGGGGGGAAAGGGAACATCTCTCTCAGCTTGAGAGCACAGAGATGCGCCAGTCAAAGTTACCTGATCTCAAGAAGCAAAAATAAGAATTTAATCGATGGTCACAAGTAGCGGGAGGTTTTCATTTAAATATCAGTTTCCTGTGCTGGGGAAATTGAAAACAAACTATTACACACGCGGCATGCGCTGTTGGAAAATATACGAACTCACACGCTGGTGTGTCCATCAAGTGTCTGCAATTATTATATCTTCAAGTAATATTGTTTACAATTTCTACATACTGTCTAAGTGGATGTCATGTATATCTGGTACGTAAATATAACTTATGCAGAAAGGGATGCATTCAAGTCCGTGCAAACTTAAGCGTTGCACAATTCCGGACGGGTGAGAACGCGGAAAAGTTTTATGAACACGGTTGCATTATGTGTGCTGCATGTGTCATCCGTTGCACTCTGCATGGGAGACAGCATTCCGTCGACGGACAGAAGCAGATTGCATTGTAAACCGTGAATAAATGTCGAATTGGCCTACCTGCGTACACCTAGGTTTCTGTTTGTGTGGTCCCTCGCAAAAAAAACAAAATGCAGAACTTGGAAACTCGGCTGCTGTGACAGGAACCACCTCTCTACACTTGTTTCAAAACTAAAATAAAACCAAGCCAAGCCAATTTTTAGTAACAAAGTGTGGAGCTGGATGAACACAGTAGGCCAAGCAGCATCTTTGCCAGGGGACGTGGTGAAAGTAAAGGATTCTTTAAAAAGCAAACAACAGATGGGAGGGGAGTTGCAGCATAACATGAGACAAATGACTATGAATGCTTAGGAGAATTGTGTTTGAATGCGCGTGTATCTTAATTGTGCAGTTACCAAATACAATTTAGCCTCTCTCCCCCCCTCTTTGTTTCCAAGGCCGAGATCATGTCACAACGTTTGGCCAAAGACAAACATCGAAGAAGAGAAGAAAGTCCCGCACAGCCTTCACTAACCATCAGATTTACGAGCTGGAGAAGAGGTTCCTTTATCAGAAGTACTTGTCTCCCGCTGACAGGGATCAAATTGCTCAGCAATTGGGCCTGACAAACGCCCAGGTGATAACGTGGTTTCAGAACAGGCGGGCCAAACTGAAGCGGGACCTGGAGGAGATGAAAGCCGACGTGGAGTCCCTGAAGAAGTTGCCGCCCCAGCAGCTGGAGAGACTGGTTCACATGGACGTGTTCCCAGAGGACGGGGCCAGCTCCAAATGCGAGCCCACGGACCTTTCCCCCAAACCGTCCCCGGCGCCTGGACTCGGGCCCTTCCCCAGCTCGCCTCAGTGTTCCTCCAGAGATCAGACTACTGATGAATTTTCTGAAGACGAGGAAATCGAAGTGGACGATTGACTCAGATGAAGCGAAACTATATTTGAGTATCTCTAAGTGAGGAATTGGGAAACTCTTTAAAACGATACAGGGAGTGAACTCTGCCAGTGAGTAGGAAGAAGGCACAAATGGATTTAACTGCTTTAGGTTTAAAATAAAGCAATTTCTTTGCGTCCTTTTTAAACTTTTTGACATTGGAATCTCTGCACGTTGTTGAATCTCTCCGAAGGAACAAATACATTCGGGCACAAGGCGATACAGACTTACTACCTCGCCTTGTATGTAAGAAGTTCTATCGGTTTAATTTTCTTTGGGTGGGGGAATGAGTGCAATTCCGTACATATATTAACCCGTCTTGTTTTTTTTATTTTGGGTTCTTTTGTTCGTTTAATTTGACCGATCAGAATCCTGGACGAAGTCCTCAAGCAACACATTTTGACGTGGACTGCTCAGCAGATTCAGTGTCCTGTTCATAACCTTCTTTTTAAGAAAAAAATCAATGTTTTAAAAAGCTGAATAATACATGCGGTTAACTTATCTTTGAGAAAGCGAAACCCTTTTCTTTCACATCCTTTCCATCCCCATTTATACATTGGAAACACGTGTTGCAAAATTTATGGTATGCCATTTTAGCCCTAAAACAATACGCTGTTATTTTTAAAACAACAAAAAAACTCCCTGGTTCAGTTTCGTTTTTAAATTACCAACCCTAATCGAGAGCATCCTTTAAGTTATTAAAGTATTGTTAAACTGACGAGGAATAGGGGTGGGGGGGGTGTGTGGAAACGCGGGATGAAATGGCTGTGTATATATTTTGAATAAAGACAAGAGCCGAGCTATAGCCAACCAAATGCGCTGCTCTTTCTTTACAAAACAAAAGCGATGAGAAATAATGGTTCTAATCGATCCAGTTGTCGCTGAGAAAATTGCGGATTCAAGCCTGAATTTGATGACAATTGCACAACTCCGTTGATATGCAGTGGTTTGCTCTCACATTTGTTTTCATTCGCCTGGCGCCTAGTTAATGTGACCAGCTCACAGCAAAATTGCACGCGGAATTTTCCGCCAGGACTCCTTCCGAAACACTTCCCATCAACCGCAACAGCAGCAACAGTGTTCCTGTCTGTTGCACAGATCAAGGTGGAATCTTAGAGGGGGAGTTCACGCTGTTTGACCGTCTATAAATCCCTCTCACAAGAAGTGCAGTCCCAAATCCAGCCCGATCTGACCTGAGCCTGAAGCTTGAGGGAGGAGGTAGGAATCCCTGCCTTCAGGCTGCAACATTCCCCTCCCAACCCAAAGTCCGGGCACCGCTACGCACCAGCAAGTTAAAGAGGCTTACCAGATAGCTGGTGGTGTGTAGATAGAAGGATTCTTGCGGTGCAGGGGTAGGGTAGGCCGGAAGTTTCCGGTTCAAGTCCCACCTGCTCCAGAGGCGTATAGTAGCAATACTGAACGTGCTGTTTATATCAATGGACACAGGGAAAGATGGGCTGTTGTGATGCAGTAATGTCTCTATCTCTGGATAAGGAGGCTCAGGTTCAAGCCCTACCTGCCTTAGAGATATGCAAGAAACATCACTGAACAATTGATTAGAACATAGACATTCGGCCCGTCGTCCGTGTTTAAGCTCTTTTAAGTAGTCCTTGCATACTTTGTGCCCGCGGCCCTTTCAGGCAAAGCATTCAGTGCCCGAACATATTGCTGATTTTGTTTTAAAAATTCTATGCCATGGCTTCTCTGTCAACTTTCCCAATGGCTTCCACTTACAGTTTCTTAGTGTGGCACTAATTAAACAAGGACTAGCCAACAGAAACCCGTCTTGCCCAAGTATAGATACATGATAGAGGGTCCATATGAAATACTAAACATTAACTTCTGTCTCTCTCTCTCCGCAGATGCTACCAGACCTGCTGAGTTTCCCCAGCAATTTCTGTCTGTGATATACGTGCATTTTAAGTTATTGTTTCGTAAAGCGAAAGTATCTGTATACAAACCCCTCCTTCAAATGCATATCCAGCCCATTCTATAATCCGCCTCAGCCTGAGGGGCGAATATTAGCGAATGGGGAACGAATTAGTATTTATTCAAGGGGTCTGACCGTATAATTGAATCCCTTAAAGACATAAGCATTAAAGAAAAACATGTATTTGACAAGGAAGGGGGGTAAACAATTAGCAGCGCACAGTTCTGCTACATTATATACAAGAAACAGTTTTCGAGATGAGACTAGGCTGATAAAATAAGGTGGGAGATGGAGGGGGAAGTGGGGAGTGTGATTGTTAAATCGGTTTATCTGGGGGCAGAGGGGCGTATCCCTCTCGCCTTGGAAAAGTTAAAATGGTGTGGATTATGACTGAGTTGGCACTGGCTAAAGATTTCAGTGGGGTCCGGCGCAGAGGGCGGGGGTGTTGTTGGTGCTGGTGGTAAGCAGGGCTGATTAAGGCGAGGTTCCATCAAGGTGACCTCGATAGCACTACGCTGTTTTAAATCACACGCACACACATATTGCATGAAAACAGCCCGACACCATATGTTCCTTAAACTTCACTAACACAACTCAAGTCAATGTTGATGGATTGGTGGCCCCGCCTCTCCCCGTTTAACAGTTTCAGTCGAGCCCAGCAGTGAGCCGGTTCCCCTATCTGCCGAACATCTGTGCTCCTCTTGTTTGCTTTTTAAAGAAGATAGAGAGGCAAAAAGACATACACCCATGAATAACAAATTGATTAGCCGGGGTTGTTGCAATGAATAAAATTTCGTCCGCGCAACTCCGTACTGCTGCAGCTTGTCTCTTTTTAACTTGCCCTCAAGAACCTGCATTTCGCCTTTTTATTCGCGAGAGAGATCCCTTGTGTTTCTTTTTAAATGAGTACAGACTTGTAGACCCATTGAATTAAGACATGCAGTGAATATGTCAGTCTGCCCTTCATTCTATGAGGAGAGGGAGGCTGATGGACCAGGGATCCGACTCAACACACACAGACACACACATACACAGACAGACAGACATATACATGCACACACAGACAGACACACAGATAGATACACGCACACAGATAGACACACAGACGCACATACACACAGACACACACAAACAGACATAGACACACGCACGCACACAGACACACGCACACAGACACATACACGCACACACGGACTGACACACAGACAGATACACGCACACACAGACACACACACACGCTAACAGACACACACGCAGACACTGACACGTACAGATACAACACAAAAACACACATGCACAGGCACACACAATCACAGAATCATTACTGTGCAAGAGGAGGCCATTTGACCCACTGTCAATGTGTGTGCACTGTCATAAGATTGTCAGTGCGCAATAGGAGGCTATTCGGCCACTGGGTCTGTGTACGCACACAATCGAATTATTTCTGTGCAAAGGAAGGCTATTCGGCCCACTTGTCTGTGCGCGCACATACGCACAATCACAATTATTACATGCGAGCGGAGACTATTCGATCCACCAACTCTCTCTCGTTCACACACACACGCACACAGGCACACACACACACACACGCACATAGACACGCACACAGACGCGCATACACACACACATGCAAACTCTCTCACGCACACGCACACACACATAGACACACACGCACATAGACACACACACACACACACACACACACACACACACACAGTAATAGACTAATCGCGGTAAACTACTGGACACCCAGCGATCAAGAACGCACCGCAACCGTGTCGAGAGCAGCACTCCTTTCTTTCATCCTCTTACCTGCCCCCCAACCCAACACTCGCCCTCGATTTAAATTTGATTATTTTATTCTAAGGAAGGGTCGTTGAACCCAAAACATTTACTGATTTCCCTCCACAGATGCTGCCAGACCTACTGAGCTTTTCCAGCAATTTCTGGTTTTGTTTCTAATTACCAGCATCCGCAGTTCTTTCGTTTTTTTTCGTATATTTGATGATTGTATTATTCCGTTTCACTCCGGACCGTTTGTTGCCCGAAATTCGTTCTGTTTCAAAATCAAACTTGCGGTGAAAAATGCATTTTCCGAGGGTCAGATTACTTTCGCCTCCCTCCTTTCTGAATTACGGGTTTAAAAGTGACTGTACCGTCCTATCCATTTATTTTCTTTCCTAAACAGGATTCTTTATCATTTTAATGTAGGATTACTGGATATGCAATCCGTTTAGTCAGACAGTCACACTAGCGGAACAGGCTCGAGGGGCTGAACGGCCTGTTGCTTTTCCTATGTTCAACTGGTGCCATTGCTTCAAGGTGCCTATAAAGTGGTGAACCTGGCTCCAGCTTTTGTGCTCCTGAGATGCTGCTGGGCCTGCTGTGTTCATCCAGCCTCACATTTTACTGTCTTGGATTCTCCTGCATCTGCAGTTCCCATTATCACTGAAACATTAGCCCTGTGTTCTCTTTCTCTACAAATACTGAGTTTCTCCAGCACTTTCTGGTTTTGTTTTAGTTTTTTTTAAACTTTATTACTAGCATCCGCGGGATTTCGCTTGAACCAAGCGGTCCTGATTCCAGGAGTGTGCGAAGGGAACCCTTAAACGTCCCAAAACAGACTGGGAGGGAAGCTGTATGAAGGAATTTTCTGGTTAGTCCCTCTCTCCCATGAAGTCTCTCAAACGTAGCTTCTTCAACAATTATTTATCCAATTTCCTTTTGAATTTTCCCAATTCTGGGGAAGGGTCACCGGACCCGAAAAGTTCCCTCCTCTGATGCTGTCAGACCTGCTGAGCTTTTCTAGCAACCTCTGTTTTTGTTCCTTTTGAATTTTTGAATCTGTGCATCTCAACTCAGTGCTTTAAATCAAAAAGCTCTTTTCTGATATCCCCAAATCCCCTGGGTGTTTTTAAAAATGTTGTTTGTTGTTTTGGAAATGGCCTTAATTCGCTAACATTTTTTCGAAACTTGATTACTTTTATTTTTGTCAGTTTTCAACCCGAGACAGAAAAGTTCGCAAAATTCCTATCGGACCATTCGTTGCCCACAAATCTGGGTTCGGGCTTGGAGCGGAGTTGTTGAGCAAATTTGTTGAGTTTATCCAACGGGGTCATTAAAGAGACACGCCCACCGCAACTCTAGGGTCCCAGGATTGTATACAGTTAGGAGGGGCATGGTCAGGATAGTTGCGAGACAGCTGTGCCCCTCAGCTCATAACGAAGGTTCGGAATTTTAAAGTGAAACGTTTCGGGCGCATTGGAGGAAGGCTTTTTTCACACCAGAAGTTGGTGGGAGTTGGGGTGGGGGTTCTGGAATCTACTGCCTGGGAACGTAGTTAAGATAGGCAACCTCACAATCTTTTTTTAAATGTACTTTTATCATTAAATCCCTACACGTGTGAAAGCAGGCCATTCGGCCCATCGAGTCTACACCGGCCCTCCCCCCGGATCCACTCCCCTACTTTATCCCTGTAACTCTACATTCCCCACGGCTAGTCCCCCAGCACCCCACCCCCCACCCCCGAAGTCTGCACATCCATGGACACTATGGGGCAATTTAGCATGGCCAACCCACCTGAACCTGCACCTCTTTGGACTGTCGGAGGAAACCCACGCAGGCACACGGAGAAAGTGCAACCTGCACTCAGAGAGTCGCCCGAGGCTGGAATCGAATCCGGGTCCCTGGTGCTGTGAGGCCTTTGCTGAACGCTTGAACTGGCCAAAGTGTTGAAAAGTGAGACAGGTGGACAGTGACTCGATGAGCTGAAGGGCCGCTTCTGCGCTGTGTGGCTCTACGGCTGTACAAATACTGAATTGGCTGGAACAGGCAGATGGGGCTCTCCGAGAGAGAGAGTAGGGGCAGTAGTAGGGATGGAAGAATTGCGATGCAGTGCCAGTTTTGTTGCAGCCGTTGGAAATAAATGGTATCCGTGAAGAATCATGATTGGTCTCTCTGGCAGAGGTGAAAGACATTCGCGAACATGTGATGTGGAAGTGTCGGTGTTGGACTGGGGTGGATAACTTAACACCAGCTTATAACAAGGTGTGGAGCTGGATAAACGCAGCAGGTCAGGCAGCGTCAGAGGAGCAGGAAGGCTGACGCTTCGGGTCTGGACCCTTCTTCAGAAAATTTCATCCAGCTCTACACCTTGTTATCTCAGATTGTCCGGCATCTGCAGTCCCTGCTATCTCTGGAGGAGCTCAGCAAGTTTGGCATCAGTGGAGACGGAAATAGTTGAGGCTTCGAGTCCAATAGGACTGCTTCCAGAGCTATGAAGGCCTCAGTTTCGGCTCTGCAGTGGTCTGTAAACTTCACTTTCCTTGATCAGTGCACACCTACCTCGATATGACGTCTTTCTTCCCACAGACCTGCTGAGTTTCTCCAGCAATTTCTGTTTTTGTCCCTACCTCCACCCTCCATCTCTCTATCCTTTAAAAACTCATTAAAATCTACTGTTCTGACAAGGCTTTCGCTACCTGTCTTAATATCATCTTGCGTTTTGGTTTCAACTGCTTTCTGAGAATGCTTCACTGCATTAACGTGGGATACATGAACGGGGGAAGGCGACGTCAACCCCGGGAGACAAACATATCGAGGGAGGTAAATGTTGGCATTAGCCTCGAACTCGCAGCGGAGCCAAGAACAGTTTTTTTTTAACAAAAGCCATAGGAATTGGAAACAATGTCTGTTTTACCTGTTCGATTACTGACACAACGGAAATATTATCGGAAGCTATAGGCGAAGTCCCTGGAGGGGTGGCGGGGCGGGTGGGAGGTGATTTTCTTTTTTAAAACAGTTGCACATGAACAGATCTAAACACACGGTTGCACACACAAACGCATTCGCGTTTACACAGAGGCCAATTGTAATTGCCTCCCCTCCATTCATTCCCACACGTTCATGCCGTTGTGGCGAGGTGGTGTAGATCAGACCCTACTTTAACTTTCAGTCCCCCTCTTGGAGGGGTGCAGGAGCAGAAGGCAAGTTATATCTGCAAATAAGCCAGGTAGCAAAACAGGTTGAGAGTGTAGTTAATAAAGTATCCTGGGCTATATCGAGCGGAGGTTATGAACGTGTAAAATCACCACAGTCTTGCCTTACCATAGGGCTGGTCTCTAAATAGAAAGAGAGGGTACCAGGGAATTGAACCCACGCCATTGGCATCCGTCACCAGCCATTGAAGCTAACCAAACTGAAAACATCCAAGCTGGAGGTCACAGCAGGTCAGGCAGCTTCCTTGGAGAGAGAGCAAGCTAACATTTCGAGTCGAGATGACTCTTCATCCAAGCTAGCTGGTCCAGTTATATTAAACCTGTATTGGACACCGGTTCCATTTCATGGCGAATACTGTGCATTGTTCAGTAAGCCGCGTATTGGGAAGGGGGTGAATGCTTTAGAGTGAGTGCGGATCAAATTATGAGTATGGGGGAGGCGATGGTCGAGTGATATTATCGCTGGATTGTTAATCCAGAGACGCAGATAACATTCTGGGGGCTCAGGTTCAAATCTTGCCATGGCAATGGTGGAATTTGAATTCAACAAAAACACCTGGAATTAAGAATCTAATGATGACTGTGAATCCATTGCCAATTGTTGGGGGAAACCCCATCTGGTTCACTAATGTCCTTTAGGGAAGGAAACTGCCATCCTCTCCTGGTCTGGCCTACATGTGACTCCAGACACACAGCAATGTGTTTGACTCTTAACTGCCCTCTAGGCAATTAGGGGTGGGCAGTAAATGCTGCCGAGCCAGTGGTGCCCACATTCTGTTAATGAATAAAGAAAAAAAAGTTATCAGAGAGGAATCTCAGTTGTGAAAGAGAGCATAGAAAAGTTGGGAGTTTTTCCTTCAAAAGAACATTGTGATGAGACCTGATGGAGGTGTTCAAGAGAATCATGGAAACAGGGTAGAGAAGGAGAAACTGAATCCATTGGTAGAAATATTAAGAATTAGAAAGGAAAAATTTAAGGACATTGGTCAAAGAAACTATCATGACATAATGGAAAAACTTTTTCCTGAGTAAGGGATTAGGATTTTGAATGCACTGCCTGAGAGAGTGGTGGAGATAATGAAGCATTCGAGGAGGAGTTGGAATTGTTATCTGAAAGGGAAGAATACACAGGATGACAATAGAAGGTAGAAGGCTAGAACTAGGATCACTGCTCATTCAGAGATCCAGCAAGGAGAAAAGAGACTGAATGGCTTCCATCAGTGCTGGAACAATTCTAGGCACTTCCACACATTCAGATTCCCTTACGGTTCTCATTTCCACAATAAAATCGCATCAGAGGCACACATTGAATTGGAGGGGGTTATTCGGCCCCTTGAGCCTTGTTCCACATTTCAATTAGATCATGGGTCCCCTGTGCCTCAACTCCTTGAGGTACCACAACCTCAATCTTAGTTCCTTATCTCTTGATGGCTTTTGGGATTAAAAGTCTAATGTGCCTCCTTTGTAACATCATGACCCCAGAGTCCATAACTTTAGGGGAGAAAGTTCAAGATTCCTTCTCCTGTCTATATGAACCATTTATGAATATCAAAAAAGTTGATTCTCACTTTTGAGATCCTGTCATCTTTTTCTTGATTCCTCAACATGGACTTGATTTTACACAGCACCTCTAATGCAGTGAAACAGTATCAGAAAGCAGTTGAAACCAAAACGCAAGATGATATTAAGACAGGTAGCGAAAGCCTTGTCAGAACTGTAGATTTTAATGAGTTTTTAAAGGATGAGAGAGAGTAATAGAGAGATGGAGGGTGGATGTAGGGACGAAAACAGAAATTGCTGGAGAAACTCAGCAGGTCTGTGGGAAGAAAGCAAAATAAACATTTTGAGCTAAGTGACTCTTCATCAGAAATGAAGATGATGAAAGAAAAATGCTGAAGACAAGTTAGGAGAGGGGAGGCATGCAGAGGTAAGTGAGTGCATAGGTGGAGACAGAGCCAAGAGAAAGAGTGAAAGAGAGGTATGAAAGATGGATGTAGAATAAAAGTTTTAAGGAAAAGCCAGGTGAAGACATAGCTGCCAATGGTGAAGCAATGTGGGGAATGCATAAGAGATAAATATTGGTTGCTGAGTTGGAGGAGATCACAGAGATGGAACAGTCATAAGGCTATGGAAGGATTTGGACCAATGTTGAAAATTTTAAATTTATTCTTGCTCATTCCATTTACACAGTCACAAAAGCAAATCTAGTCTTTATGTCTTCTAATGAGTTGATGAGTATCTGCGGTTCCATCACTTATAAAATTTAACTTTATAAACTCAAAATGGACACATTGACATAAGGGGTATAACGTTACTTCATCCTGAGATTGGGAAACCTCGCTCAAACTTATAAACCAAGGTGAGAAGGATGGCATGTCAGTTGCTGTTTTATTGGGTGTTGTAACAAAGATTCTGACTATGCCAGTGTAATAGATAACAATGTTTAGATCCAGTCTGGTTTCGGGGATTCAATGCAGCTGGGCTGCTTTTCATTCAGCTAATATGGAACAGCAATAATAAACTCACCTACAGCAGCCAGAGTTTAATGTATTCAACACAAAATATTTTTGTTTATCATTTATGCTATTTTCTCTTTGCATTTTTTTTAAAATACAGGACATGTACTATTATTTACTTAATTTGTGGGATGGGGGCATCTCTGGCTGGGCCAGCATTCATTACCTGTCTCCAGTTGTCCTTGAGAAGGTAGTGGTGAGCTGCCTTCTTGAACCACTGCAGTCCTCTTGCTGTGGGTTGACCCACAATGCCATTAGGGAGGGAATTCCAGGTTTTTGACCCAGTGACAATGAAGGAATATATATTTCCGAGTCAGAATGGTGAGTGGCTTGGAAGGAAACTTGAAGGTGGTGGTTTTCCCATGTATCTCCTGCCCTTGTCCTTCAGGCTTGAAGTATTTGTGGGTTTGGAAGGTGCTGTCTGAGAATCTTTGGTGAATTTCTGCAGCGCATCTTGTAGATAGTACACACTGCCGCTTCTGAGTGTCGGTGGTGGAGGGAATGGATGTTTGTGGATGTGGTGCCAATCAAGCGGCTGCTTTGTCCTGGATGGTGTCAAGCTTCTTGAGTGTTGTTGGGGCTACACCCATCCAGGCCAGTGGGGAGTGTTCTATCACACTCCTGACGTGCCTTGTAGATGGTGGACAGGTTTTGGGGAGTCAGGAGGTGAGTTATTCACCACAGCATTCCCAGCTTCTGACTTGCTCACGTAGCAACTGTGCTTATGTGGTGAGCCCAGTTGAATTTCTGGCCAATAATATCCTCCAGGATGTTGATAGTGGGGGATTCAGTGATGGTAACGTTGTTGAATGCCAAGGTGCGGTGGTTAGATTGTTTCTTATTCGTGATGGTCATTGCCTGGCACTTGTGTGGCATGAATGTTACTTGCCTTTGTCAGCTCAAGCCTGGATATTGTCCATATCTTTTTGCATTTGAACGTGGCCTGCTTCAGTATCTGAGGAGTGAGAGTCATGAAAGGTGTTGAATATTGCATAATCATTGGTGAACATCCCTACTTCTGACCTTATGATGGAGGGGAAGTCAGTGATGAAGCAGCTGAAGATGGTTGGGCTGAGGATGCAACTGTGAGGAACTCTTGCAGAGATGTCCTGGAGCAGGGATGATTGAACTCCCGCGACCACAACCATCTGCCTATGTGTCAGGTATGACTCCAACCACTGGAGAGTTTTCCCCCTCATATTCATTGATTCCAGTTTTGCCAGGGCTCCTTGATGCCACGCTCGGTCAAATGAAGCCTTGAGGTCAAGGACTATCACTCTCACATCACCTCTGTAATTCAGCTGTTTTGTCCCTGTTTGAACCAAGGCTGTACTAAGGCAAGGAGCTGAGTGGCCCTGGCAGAACTCACACTGGGCATCACTGAGCAGATTATTTCTGAGCAGGTGTTTGATAGCACTGTTACTGACACCTTCCATCACTTTACTGATGATCAAGAGTAGACTGATGGAGTTGTAATTAGACAGGTTGGATTTGTCCTGCTTTTTGTGTCAGGACCTACTTGAACAATTTTCCACATTGTCGGGTAGATACCAGTGTTGTAACTGAACTGGAACAGCTTGGCTGGGGCAGGGGGGGGGGGGGGGGGGTGGGGGGGGAGGGGGTGGCGCAAGTTCTGGAGCTCAAGTTTTCAGTCCTATTGTCAGAATGCTGTTGGGGCCCCTAGGCTTTGCAGTATCCAACGTTTCCAACTGTTTCTTGATATCACGTGGAGTGAATCAATTGGCTGAAGACTGGTATCTGTAATGCTGTAGAACACTGGAGGAGGCCAAGATGGATCATCCACTCAGCACTTCTGGCTGAAGGTTGCTGTAACAACCTCTACTTTATCTTTTGCACTGATGTGCTGGGCTCTTCCATCATTGAGGATATTTGTGGAATCTCCTCCTCCAGTGAGTTGTTTAATTGTTTGCCACCATTCACAACTGAATGTGACAGAACTGCATAGCTTAGATCTGCTCTGTTGGTTGTGGGGATCTCTTAGCTCTGTCTATCACTTGCTGCTTTCGTTGTTTGACATGCAAGTGGTTCTGTTTGGTAGCTTCACCAGGTTGATACCTCATCTTTGGGTAAGCCTGGTGCTGGTCCTGGCATGTCCTCCTGCACACTGCATTGAACCAGGGTTGACCCCCTGGCTTGATGGTAATAGTTGAATGGGGGACATGCAGAGTCATGAGGTTACAATTGTGCTGGAGTACAATTCTGCTCCTGTCGATGGCCCACAGAGCCTCATAGATGCCCACTCTTGAGTTGCTAGATTTGCTCAAAGTCTGTCCCATTTTGCACGGTGATAGTGCCACGCAACACGATGGAAGGCATTTTCAATATGAAGGAGGGTCTTTGTTTCTACAAGGAATGTGCAGCGGTCTCTCTTACTGATATTATCGTGGACAGATGCATCTGAGCTGGCAGATTGGCAAGGATGAAGTCAAGTATGTTTTTCCCTCTTGTTGGTTCCCTCGCCACCTGCTGCAGACCCAGTCTAGCAGCTATGTCTTTTAGGACCTGACCAGCTCAAATTTCCATGAATGAACAAATAATAGCACACAAAGTCACATGCAAACACGTACTATTAAAATCTAATCCGTTCACTCACATACACTAAAATGTAAATACACACTTTCACAACACCAACAGCCAATATTTATACTACATCTTTAATATTTAGTTTTTATTTATTCATTGGAAGGCTAGACCAGTATTTATTGTCAGTTTCTAGTTGTCGTCGAGAATGTGGCCTTCTTGAACCATGGCAGTGCTTGCCCATTGGTGGAGGTAGGATCATTGAATATTTTATGGCAAAGATAGATTCTTGGCTAATAAGGGAGTAAAAAGATATAATGTGTAGAAAGAAGAGTGGAGTTGTGATCATCATTGTATCAGCTGTGATCTAATCGAAAGGCAGTAGGCACAATAGGATGAATGGCCCACTACTGCTCTTCACTTGTGTGTCCACAGGTACACATTCACACTCAGGATACATTGACACACAAACACCCACACCCATTTGCATACTCACGGAGCCAACCATAATATGAGTGAGACTTGCACAGTGTTCCCGTATTGACTGAATTTATTTTAGGGGTTCCATTGGCCGTGGGAGAAGGCAAGACAATTTTAACTCAATTCAATTTTACTCATCAGCGTTGACTACTTGTGGAATCTATTACTATCTTGGCTAATGGGAACACTTGAGCATGATTATTAGATCGATTTGAGCCATGGTTAGACGACATGTAGAGTATTTCATGCCCAATGTCATATTTTTCAAAAAATTACAGAGAAATCAGAGATGGTATTGTAAAAAAGGGAAGGCTGAGGGGTAATCTAATGGAGATCTTTAAAATTATGGAAAGTTTTAGTAGAATGGATACAGACAAAATGTTTCTTTGTGAGGGGAAGAGCATGATTAGAAGCCATCAGCATAAAATAAATAACAAGAGATTAAATAGAGAAGTCAGGAGAAAATTCCTCACCCAATAAGTGGTAAGGGTTTGGAGCTCTTATCAGAGGGAATGACTGACATTAAAAAAAGAATGCATTTAAGAGGAAGCTAGACAATCATTTGGGACAGAAAGGAATAGATAGCAAGATAGATTTATATAAGACAAAATGCTTGAGTGGAGTATAAATGCCAGCATGGACTGGATGGGCCAAATGGCATTTTTTCTGTGCTGTGTATCCTAATTTGATATGTGCCTTTTGTCCTCATTCATTAAGTTCCCATTCTGTACTCTCAGCTGGGAATGATAAATCAGGCAAGTTAAGCATTGTGATCGTATATTAGGAATGACCATGTCCAATTAATTCAAATAGCAGGCACTTTTAGACTTTTTTTCCTTAAAGAATCCCTACTGTGTAGAAGCAGGTTATTTGGCCCATCCAGTCCACTCCAACCCCAGTCCCACCCACACCCCACCACCCTGCATTTGCCCTGGCCAATCCATCTAGCCTGCACACCCCTGGGCAATGTAAGCAATCTCCATAGAATAGAATCCCTACAATGTGGAAGCTGGCTACTCAGCCTAGCAACCCTCTGAAGAGCATCCCAGCAACCGCCCCACCCAAATCTTGTAACCCTGCATTTCCTATGGCTAATCCACCCATCCTGCATGTCTCTGGACACTATGGGCAATTTCCTATGCCCAGCCCACCCTCACCTGTGCATCTTTGGAGGAAACTGGAGCACCCAGGGGAAACCCACACAGACGTGGCGAGAATGTGCAAACTCCACACAGGCAGTCACCTGAGGGTGAAGTTGAACCCAGGTCCCTGGCGCTGTGAGGCAGCAGTGTTAATCACTGAGCTACCATGCCTCTCTGGATATAATGCACCTGTTTCATTTAAAAGAGCTGGAAATTGCTTGGGTTGTAAGTTGCAGTAGATTCTAGCCGAGAGTGTTTTTATTTCTGAGAAGATTTCTGAGAAGCCTCAGTGAGGTGTTGCCACCCATTCTGAAGAGAGGAGGACAGAACAAAGAGCCAGACAGA
Source organism: Stegostoma tigrinum (assembly GCF_030684315.1). Taxonomy (NCBI): domain Eukaryota; kingdom Metazoa; phylum Chordata; class Chondrichthyes; order Orectolobiformes; family Stegostomatidae; genus Stegostoma; species Stegostoma tigrinum. The sequence goes on along the minus strand of NC_081354.1, from coordinate 183,411,714 downwards.
CGTCAGAGCTGTCCGGGAAAACAAGGCAGAGTGGCACAATCTGATAGCTCTTTCGAAGAACTGACACATGCATGTCAGTCTGAATAGCCTCCCTTGTGCTATTTGATTCTGTCATTCTATTTTAAAGTGGCCAAAGCAGTAAGTCATTGCTTGTTGAAAGGGCAATTAATAACATAACCACGAGGCTGTATATCGGTACACATTCCATTGTACCAGAAGCACACGCAGTATTATGTGAGAGTATGTGATTATGTGGTTATGTGACTAGACTGATAATCCAGAGACGAGGACTAATGCTCTAAAAACAGAAGATCAAATCCCACCATGACAGCTGGAGATTTTTAAATCACTTATTCAAACAAATCTGGAATGAAAAGTGAGTATCAGAAATGGTGATCATAAAACCACTAGGTTGTTGTAAAAACCTGTCTGGTTCATTGGTGCCCCTTAGAGAGGGAAACATCTGTTCCCTCACTGAAATGCAGAGAACGCTCTGTTTGAACTTTACTCAAAAGATCCTGAAACCCACCTCCCATTGCCGCTATCTCTCACTACAACCAGACAAAAGTAAATGTGTGATTGAATTAAGGAGAGAGAATAAATTTTGCAAACATGACATCGAACAAATATACTATGACACAGCCCAATCCTTTACTTCACAAGATTTATGACTTGTGTGTATCACAGAGATGTGGCTTCAAGGGGATCAGGGCTGTGAACTAAATATCCAAGGATACATGCTCTATCGAAAGGACAGGCAGAGGGGGTGAGGTCACCTTGTTGGCAAGAAATGAAGTTGAATTGATAGCAAGAAGTGATACAGAGTCAGAAGATGTAGAATCTGTGTTAAGGAACAGCAAAGGGAAAAAGACCCTGATAGGAGTTATGTACATGTTTCTATGCTGGAGTCAGGATGTGGGGCAGAAAATAAATCAGGAGATAGAAGAGGCATGTAAGAATTATTAACGCATTAAACACAGGTAGATGGGACTAATTTCTTTTGGAAACATGGTCAGCGTGGACTGGTTGGGCCAAAGGGTCTGTTTCCATGCTGTATGACTCTACGTCTCTATAAACATAGGGGACTTCAACATGCATGTGGACTGAGAAAATCAGTTTGGCAGTGAGTCTGAATAAAACATATTCGTGGAATGTCTGCAAGGCATTTTTTTTGGAGCTGGACCCATGAGGGAACAGGCAATTCTGGATTTGGCGATGTATAATGAAGTGGACTTGATTAGGGAGCTAAAGGTGAAGGAACCCCTAGGGAGCAGTGACCACAATATGATAGAGTTCACCCTGCCGTTTGAGAAAGAGATGCTGGAACTCCATTAGCCACTGGCTGCCATCCTGAGAAAAGACCCCTTTATCCTTATTCTCTGTTTTCAGCCAGTCAGTCAAATCCTCCTATCCATGTCAGTACCTTGTCCCTAACACCATGGTCTCTTATCTTATTTAGAAGCCTCTTGCTACAGGCTTTCTGGAAATCCAAATAAATCACCAACCACTGGCTCTCCTTTGCCTAATTTACTCATTACCTCCTCAAATAATTCTGACAGTTGTGTCAGGCATGATCTCTCCTTGACAAAGCCGTGCACCCTCCACCCTATTTTACTATGCACTTCCAAATACTTTGTAATTTCATTGCTAAAAATGAAATTTATAATCTTACCAACAACCAAGGTCCGGCCAAATAAAAGTCCATGTTGGCACCATAAATATTCACATTATACATTAATGATGTGGATGAAAGAAGTGAGGGCACTGTTGCTAAGTTTGCAGATGGTACACTGACAGGCGGAGGGACAGGTAGTGTGGAGGAAGTGGGGAGGGTGCAGAGGACTTGGACAGGCTAGGAGAATAGGCAAAAAAAGTGGCAGATTGAATAACAAAGCAGTCCATATTCAAATGCAACAAGATCTGGGCAATATCCAGCTTCAGGCTGACAAGTAGCAATTAACATTTGCACTCACAAATGCCAAGCTACAACCATCACCAATAAGAGACAGTCAAACCCCTACTCCTTCACATTCAACAGTGTTACCATGACTGAATCCCCCACTATCAACATAGAATCAATACAGTGTGGAAACAGACCCTTTGGCCCAACAAGTCCACACCGACTCACAGAGCAACCCACTCAGACCCATCCCCCTATGATCCACACATCCCTGAGCATCGTGGGCAATTTAGCATGGCTATTCCACCTAGCCTGTACACCTTTGAAGTGTGGGAGGAAACTGGAGCATCTGGAGGAAACTCACATAGACGCAGGGAGAATGTGCAAACACCACACAGACAGTCGCCCCAGGGTGGAAATGAACCTGGGTCCCTAGTGCTGTGAGGCAGCAGTGCTAACCATTGAGCCACCGTGCCTCCCTGAGGTTACGGGTTGTGATTGAATACAATTTGACTGCTGACGATCATCCATAGTGCTTTATATCTTCTGACTTTGAATTGGCAGACCTATATGAAATCAGTCCCATTCAGCACAGTGGTAGTGCTGTGCAGTGTGACGGAGGGTATCCTCACTGTGCAGGCAGGCCTTTTTCTCCAGAAAAACTCGGTGTGTGGTCACTGTTACCAAACCTGGCGTAGGTATGTATATCTGCAGGTAGATTGGTGTGGATGAGGTCAAATATGGATTTCCCCATATTGGTTGGTTTCCTGTGCTACAGATCCAGTTTAGCAGCTATGTCCTTTTGTATTCTGCCTGATGAGTCAATAGTGGAAGTATCAAGCCAGTTTCATTAATTGATATTGAAATCTTCCACCCAGAGTACATGCTGCGCATTTACCATCCTCAAGTGATGTTCACCTGTAAGGAATATTGATTCTACAGTAGGTGGTAATCTGCAGGAGGAATCTTTTTACCCACATTTGCCCTAATGCCATGAAAAGTCAATGTCGAGGGCCCCCAGATCAACTCCTTCACAACTGTATACCACCGTCCTATCATTACTCTTGGATTTGTGCTGTAGAAGAGATATGATATACCCAGGGGTGGTGAAGTTCCCTGAGATGATTGACTATGTCGGCATGTTGCTTGATTAACCTGTGTGAAGTTCTCCTAATTTTAGCATAAGCCTCCAGATCGGCAGGACTTTTCACATGGTCAACAGGTTGCTGTTATTTCAGGTGCCTTGGCTGATGTTGGGTGTTCTTTCCAGTTCCGTTCTTTTTATTGTATTTTGTAGCAGAGAGATACAACTGAGTAAGCTGGTAGGCCATTTCAGAATCTACTGCATTGCTGTGGATCTGAGTTGTAAGTACACCAGACTAGGTGAGGGTGCCAATCGGATTTTACAACAATTGACCATTAAGCTGTCTTGCCTCATTGATGATTTTGTATTAATTAAATTCAGATTTCACCATCTGCCATGGTGAAATTCAAAACCAGCAGTAGCTTGGGTTTCCTGATTACTAGTTGAGTGAAAGTACCACTACAACGCTGCCTCTCCCCATGTTGTGAAGGAAGAAATCAAAGCCAGTTTTCATCTAGAAAAAGAAAGCAGAAAACAGCTTTTATTGAGGCTGTTACCAGGGAATGGGCAGGAGTTGGTAATACGGCAATGGTATATGGAGGGGTGGACTGTAAGCAAATAACTTCAGACTTCCCAGTAACATCCTGGGAGTCAACACTGATTAGAAATTCAACTGGACTCACCACTCAAATGCAATGGCCACAGGAGTATGTCAAAGGCTAGGAATACTGCAGCGAGTAACTCACTTCTGACTCCCAAAAGCGTGTTCACCATCTACAAGGCACAAGTCAGGATTGTGATGGAATACTCCCTGCTTGCCTGGATGGGTGCAGCTCCAACAACACTCAAGACGTTTGACATCATCGAGGACAAAGCAGCCACTTGATTGGCACCACATCCACAAGCATTCACTCCCTCCATCACCGACACTCAGTCGCAGCAGTGTGTACTATCTACAAGATGCACTACAGAAATTCACCAAAGATCCTCAGGCAGCACCTTCCAAACCCACCACCACTTCCATCTAGAAGGACAAGGGCATCAGACACATGGGAACACCATCTCCTGCAAGTTCCCCTCCAAGTCACTCACCATCCTGACTTAGAAATATATTGTTGTACCTTCACTGTTGCTGGGTCAACAGTGCATGCTATCTATAAGAATATTGAAACCCACAACCACTTGTGTCTAGAACGACAAAAGCAGCAGATACATGGGAACACCACCACCTCCAAGCCACTTACCATCCTGACTTGGAAATATATTGCCTTTTCTTCACTGTCACTGGGTTAAAATCCTGGAATTCCTTCCCTAAGGGTGGTGTTGGCCTACTTACAGTAACCGGACGCGGCTGTTAAGTAAAGCAGCTCACCATCACTTTCTCAAGAGCAACTAGAGATGGGCAATAAGCACTGGCCCAGATAGTGATGCCCATATCCCACGAATGAATAAAAAAGATACAGTCAACATTGTATGGATAAGAAAATTCATCAAGGGCGTAATACTGGGACTTTATTATTCAGTCCAGACTAACTCTTCCAAATTCTCAGACCATGTGAGTGGAGTATGGGTCACTTCCCTCCATGGCATTACAGATGGGAACTGTTAAGGAGATAGTAGGACCTGCAGATGCTGGAGAATCTGAGATAACAAGGTGTAGAGCTGGATGAACACAGCAGGCCGAGCAGCATCAGAGGAGCAGGAAAGCTGACATTTCTGGCCAAGACCCTTCTTCAAAAATGAGGGGGGGAAGGGGTTTCTGAAATAAATAGGGAGAGAGGGGGAGGCAGATAGAAGGTGGATAGAGGAGAAGATAGGTGGAGAGGAGACAGACAGGTCAAAGAGGCAGAGAAGGAGTCTATAAAGGTGAGTGTAGGTGGGGAGGTAGGGAGGGGATAGGTCAGTCCAGGGAGGATGGACAGGTCAAGGGGCTGGGATGAGGTTAGTAGGTAGGAGACGGGGGTGGGGCTTGTGGTGGGTGGAGGGGACAGGTGGGAGAAAGGACAGGTCAGGGAAGCAGGGACGAGCTGGGCTGGTTTTGGGATGCATTGGGGGAAGCGGAGATTTTGAAGCTGGTGAAGTCCACATTGATACCATTGGGCTGCAGGGTTCCCAAGCGGAATATGAGTTGCTGCTCCTGTAACGCCTGTGCAGCATCGTTGTGGCACTGCAGGAGGCCCAGGATGGACATGTCGTCAGTGGAATGGCAGGGGGAATTGAAATTGAAATGGTTTGTGACTGGGAGGTGCAGTAATTTAGTGCAAACCAAGTGTAGGTGTTCTGCAAAGCGGTTCCTGAGCCTCCGCTTGGTTTCTCCAATGTAGAGGAGGCCACAACAGAAACAGCGGATGCAGTACACCATCTGGTGAACATCTGCTTGATGTGGAAAGTCTTCTTGGGGCCAGGGGTGGGGATGAGCGGGGAGGTATAGGGGCAGGTGTAGCAGTCTTGGCCTGAAACATCAGCCTTCCTGCTCCTCTGATTCTGCTTGTCCTGCTGTGTTCATCCAGCTCTACACCTTGTTATCTCAGATCCTCCAGCATCTGCAGTTCCTACTATCTCCAGTACTAGGCATCTCTGTTTATAAAAAAGGGGGGAAATCCATCTAAGACAACAATAAGGAGAATGTTCTTCTGACAGAGAGAAATCTCTTGGTCTTGAATTATAGAATCACTACAGAGTTGAACCAGGCTATTTGGCCCACCAGATCCACACTGACCCTCTGAAGAACATCCCAACCAGCCTACCCCCCCAATCCTTGCATTGACCCTCTGAAGAACATCCCAACCAGCCTACCCCCCAATCCTTGCATTGACCCTCTGAAGAACATCCCAACCATGCTACCCCCCAATCCTTGCATTGACCCTCTGAAGAACATCCCAACCAGCCTACCCCCCAATCCTTGCATTTACCCATGGCTAATCCACCTACCATGCACAACCCCTGGACCAATTAGCATAGTCAATCCACATAAATTGCATGCCTTTGGACTGTTGGAGGAAGCCAGTAGAAACCCAGACACAGGAGAATGTGCAAACCCCACACAGACTGTCACCAAAGGGCAGAATTGAACCTGGGACCCTGCTGCTGTAAGGTGGCAGTGCTAACCACTGTGCCACCCTGGTTTTTGGCTTCTAAAAAATATTTTTAAGGCAGAGTTAGATTTTTGCAAAGCAAGGGTCGGAAAGTCATCATGGCGAGGCAGGAATGTGGAACAATCAGATCAGCCAAGTGACCTACTCTTGTTTTCATGGATTTGCTCATCTACAGGGTGGTGGGGTTGGGGGTGGGGGGGGGGGTGCAGTGAGACCTCAATATCTATACAATGAGAGATGAATGAATTGTAGAATTTGTCCTGTGTTGATGTCACATTTTTCTTACTCCAGGATTTCCCAGGCTGTTTTATAGCAACTGCGATACTTTTGTAGAGATGTCATTTACGTGGAAAAGAAATAGCGAAGAGAAAGCTCATCCCCTTAGAGCCACAGCTAGTTATCTATATGTTACCACTTCCACCCTGACTGGTGTTTGTTGAGCTGATGGCTGTAGGTTTGGGTTTGCCCTTTCATACACTCAAATAAACTGACTAACAAGGTGGCTGTGGCCACAGTTGGCCTGATTAAAATTTAGAAATGTAAATAATTTCTCGCTGTTAAAACCAAACAGAACTAAAGGTGTGCCAACAATAACAGGCCTGTGCAATGTTCTGGTCAGGCTGTACCAGAAGCACAATATGAACTCCCAGCCCACAATACCCAAGCTAAGGAAGTGGTACTAATCGCCAGTATAAGATGACAGAGTTGCAAAGAGACCCAACTAGAACCACACAACTATGCAACACAAAAAGGAGGTCAATTAACCTGTTGCAACAGTGCCAGTTCCTCTGAAGAACAGTCCAATTAGTTCCACAGTCTCACTCGTTCCTCACATCCCTACAATATTATCTGCTTCGAAGTTTATCCAGTCCCATTTGGAAGAGAATTATTGAATCTGTATCCATTGTCACATGATACAACATATTTCAAATCTGAGATAACAAGGTGTAGAGCTGGATGAACGCAGCAGGCCAAGCAGCATCAGAGGAGCGGGAAGGCTGACGTTTCGGGCCGAGACTCTTCTTCCAAAAAACAGGCCCGAAACATTAGGCCAAGCAGCATCACAGGAGCACAAAAGCTTCATCCAGCTTCACACTTTGTTATCTTGGATTCTCCAGCATCTGCAGTTCCCATTATCACCGAAACATCAGCCTTCCTGCTCCTCTGATGCTGCTTGGCCTGCTGTGTTCATCCAGCCCCGTACCTTGTTATCTCAGATTCTCCAGCATCTGTAGTTCCTACTATCTCTGAAACATATTTCAAATTTGACTCTCTTAAAAAAAATAGTTTCCTTTCATGTAAGTTCTTGCTCCTTTGCCAATCCATGCCCTCCGATTGTCAATCCTTTTGCCACTGGAAACAGTTTATCACACTTTCCTAATTTGAACACGGTTGAGATTTGTAATACACTGGCCCGGGATTTATTGCAGTAATACAGTGAATGGTGCCTGATTTTAATTCAGTTTGTCCTCATCCGATTAACGTTGGACATGTTTCTGCCTCGAAAGTAGCTGTGAGCTGGAGATGAGAACAATAAGTTACAAGTCGGTCCGCAAGAACTGGGCAGATTATAACACCTGACGAAAGGATTGTAGAGCAAACAGTAAAAGGACTCAGCAGGAACTAAAAGGTCTATTCAAAGACCCTTGGCCCGAAACATCGCTCTGAATATTCATGACCCCCAATTGTGGAGATAGATTCTGTGATGAGGAGGGTGGGGGAAAGGCAGAAATTGTGTCAGAAAAGCTACAATGATGCATCCTGCTCTTGAGGGAGGCTGGGGGTGACTTCTCCAAAGACATTCTGAGATTTGGGTCGGCTGTTCCCTTTAATGGTCAGCAGCCACTGAGAGCAACTAATGCTCCACTTGGGGGCCATTTGGAAATGGTGCTGGTACCTTCCCGCTCTGGGATTGGTTCCCACTGTCAGAAAAGCTCCAACCACGTGTGAAGGCTGCCCATTGAAGGCAGTGATGGCTTTCAGAGCTAGAGCTGAAAAGCAGGGCTGCAGGCTTTGTAGGCTGCCACCTTGTTTGTTAGGAGTCTTTGTGTGCTTGAGTTCTCTCTCCATATCAGTGGCTGCGCTAACTTTAGGCCTTCTTATACCCTGACCTCTCTGCAGTCAGTCAAGAGGGCCACATCACTGAGGTGCCCTACAACTTGCCTGCCTCCCGTTTCAATGCCCACCTCTCTCCAAAGGCTCGTGAACCAGCCCTCTGGTTGACCATATTACGCAGGGAACCTATCTAGCAGACGCAATAGCACAGGAAGTGTGGAAGCAGCCTCTGGGAAGTTTGTGCCTGCAGGTGACATTGACAATATGGGCTGTCAGGCATTCCTTTGTGGCCAAATACCTGCTGCAAAATTCAGACCATTAACACTGTTTCCCTCTACTCCCATCTTCACAGATTCTGCTGACCGTATCAGTTTTAGTCCAGACTTCCAGCATCTCCCGCAAAAGTCAGTGTAAAGATCAAATTTGAGACAAAAGTTAAATAAAGAAAAGGGAAAAGAATAGACTGGAACAAGAGAGAGACAAAAGAAGATTGAGTGGAAAAATAGAATTGTTTTAAATGTTTAAAAATGAATCCACAACAATAATTAAAACTTGAGGCAACGAGACTCATTCATAAGAACATACAAAATAGGAGCAACAGTAGGCCATCTGGCCAGTCGAGCCTGCCCCGCCATTCAATAAGATTGTGGCTAATCTTTTCATGGACTCAGCTCCACTTACCCAGCTGTTCATTATAACCCTTAACTCCTTTACTGTTCAAAAATCTATCTACCTTCGCCTTAAAGACATTCAATGAGGAAGCCTCGATAACAAAGTGTGAAGCTGGATGAACACAGCAGGCCAAGCAGCATCTTGTGCTCCTAAGATGCTGCTTGGCCTGCTGTATTCATCCAGCTCCACACCTTGTTATCTTGGATTCTCCAGCATCTGCAGTTCCCATTATCTCTGATCACAATGCGGAAGCCTCAACTGCTTCACTGGGCAGGGAATTCCACAGATTCACAGCTAAGTTCCTCCTCACCTCAGTCCTAAATCTGCTCCCCCTTATTTTGAAGCTATATTCCCGAGTTCTAGCTTCACCAGCCAGTGGGAACATCCTCCCTGCTTCTATCTTATCTGTTCTCTTCATAATTTTATACATTGCTGCAAGAATCCCATTATTCTTCTAAATTCCACTGAGTAGAGTCCCAGTTGGATCAATCTCTCCTCATAAACCAAACCTTCATTTTCTACATTAGTAAGATTAATTGGCAGCATCCAAGATTTAATTTATGTTTCAAGATCATTCAATTTGAAGTGATTTTGTGTAATGTTCCACAGTGAGTTGAGTCTTTACTTATTGAGGATTAGGTCTGATCCTATTGAATGACAGAGCAGCCCCAATGGGCTGAAAGGCCTACCCCTGTTTCTATTTCTTATGGCCTTCTTATGGGCAATGACAGGAGATTCATTCTCGTTAATGGGTTCTATTCTGAAGCACAAAGTGTGGACTTGCTTTCTGAAAATTAATGGGAAGATTTAGATAGCAGTTTTATTGCATTCCCATTTAACATCACATCTTCTCCTTGTCTGATGTTACTGTGCTATTTACATATAAATAGGAGAGACTGACGATAGATTCACTATTGTTTTGACAGAAAATTCTGAGCCAACGAGTCAATAGATAAATTAATCTGGATCGTAAGATTGAGCTCATCCAAAATTCTTTGCTCGTACATCAACTTCCTGTTCTACATGTTAACTCTACATTCTCTTTACCAATCGTCCTTTAAGCTTGCTGATCTATGTCATTGCATGGTCCATCAATACAGTGCTGTTAAAATTTTCTCTTTGTGTTTGAATCACTCTCTGAACTGAAGAAATTCAATGGGCAAAAACCTGACATACTTCCAAGAGACGAAGTAAATGTATCAGTGCACTAAGAGTGATGGATACTTTTTTGTTAACTCAATCGCTGCGTGCCGATGTTGCTGGTTGAGTCAGTATTCATTGCTCATCCTTAATTTCTCGACAGATACCTAGGAATGGAAAATTGAGCAGGAGTAGGCCATTTGGCCCCTCAGGGCTGCTGTACCATTCAATTTGACCATTACTGATCATCCAACTCAGTTCATCTTCCTGCTTTCTCTGTACACCCTTTGATCCCTTTAGCCCTAAGCAAAATATCTAATTCTTTCTTGAAATCATTCAATGTTTTGGCCTCAACTGTTCCTGTGACAGTGAATTCCACAGGTTCACCACCCTCTGGGTGAAGAAATTTATCCTCATCTTAGTCCTAAATAAATACATAAGAATGTGAGAACCGAGAGCAGGAGTGGGCTATCTGGCCCTTCAAGTACACTCTAACATTCAATAAGATCATAGCTAATCTTTTTGTGGCCTCACCTCCACTTACCCACCCTCTCACCATAACCCTTAATTCCTCTACTGTTCAAAATGATTATCTATCTTAGCCTTAAAAACATTCAATGAACAAGTGACAGTTACTTCACTGGGTGGTGAATTCCACAGATTCACAACCCTTTGGGTGAAGAAGTCCCTCCTCAAATGAGTCCTAAATCTGCTCGCCCTTAAGAAATGCCCCCTAGTTCTAGTTTCACCTGCCAATGGAAACAACTGCAGCTCCCAGTCGTGAACCATTTCAATTCCCCCTCCCATTCCTTAGACGACATGCCTAACTGGGCCTCCTGCAGTGCCACGATGATGCCACCCGTAGGTTGCAGGAACAGCAATTCCTATTCCGCTTGGGAACCCTGCAGCCCAATGGTATCAATGTAGACTTCACCAGCTTCAAAATCTCCCCTCCCCCGACTGCATCCCAAAACCAGCCCAGCTCACCCCCGCCTCCCTAACCTGTTCTTCCTCTCACCATCCCCTCCTCCCACCTCAAGCCGCACCTCTATTTCCTACCTAGTAATCTCATCCTACCCTCTTGACCTGTCCATCCTCCCCGGACTGACCTATCCCCTCCCTACCTCCCCACCCATAATCTCCTCTCCACCTATCTTCTCCTTTATCCCCCTCCCCCTCTCTCCCTATGTATTTCAGAATTGTCTCCCCATCCACCTTTTCTGATGAAGGGTCTGGGCCCAAAACGTCAGCTTTTGTGCTCCTAAGATGCTGCTTGGCCTGCTGTGTTCATCCAGCCCCACACTTTCTTATCTCAGATTCTCCAGCATCTGCAGTTCCCATTATCTCTGAAACATCCTCCCTATTTCTATCTTGTCTATTCCCTTAATTATTTAGATGGTTCTATAAGATTCACCTTCAACCTTCTAAATTCCAATGAATATAACCCCAGCCAACTCAGTCTCTCCTCATAAGCCAACCCTCTCAACTCTAGAATCAACTGAGTGAATCTCCTCTGCGCCCCTTCCAGTGCCAGGACATCCTTTCTCAACTAAGGAGACCAAGATTGCATGTGGTACTTGAGGTGAGTACCCATCAGCACCCGAGACAGCTGTAACATAACCTTCCTGCTTTTAAACTCCAGCCCTCTGACAATGAAGGACAAAATTCCATTTACCTTCTTCATTACCTGCTGCACCTGCAAACCAACCTTCTGTGATTCATGCACAAGGACACCCAGATCCCTCTGCCCAGCAGCATGCTGCAAGTTTTTACTGTTCAAATAATCATCCCTTTTACTGTTATTCAGACCAAAATGGATGACTTCGCATTTATTAACATTGCACACCATCTGCCAGACCCTTGCCCATTCACTTAGACTATCTATATCCCTCAGCAAATTTTCAGGGTCCTCCGCACACGTTGCTCTATCACTCATCTTAGTGTCATCCACAAAGTTTGACACACAACGCATGGCCCCCAACTCCAAATCATCTTTGTAAATTATACACAATTGCGTTCCTGACACAGATGCCTGAGGAACACAACTATTCACTGATTTCCAACCAGCAAAGCACTCATTTATTCCTAATTTTTGCTTCCTGTTAGTTAAACAATCCTCTATCCATGCTAATACTTTGTCCATAACGCCGTGCACCTTCATCTTATGCGCCAGCCTTTTGTGTGGCACCTTGTCAAATGCGTTCTGGAAATCCAGATACACCACGTCTACTGGGTCCTCATTGTCCACTACACAAGAACATAAGAACTAGGAGCAGGAGTAGGCCATCTGGCCCCTTGACCCTGCCCCGCCATTCAGTAAGATCATGGCTGATCTTTTTGAGACTCAGCTCCACTTACCTGCCTATTCACTGTAACCCTAAATTCCGTTACTACTCAAAAATTTATCTAGCCTTGCCTTAAACACATTCAGTGAGGTAGCTTCAACCACTTCACTGGCAGGGAATTCGACAGATTCACAACCCTTTGGGTGAAGAAGTTCCTCCTGACCTCAGTCCAATATCCCTTTATTGTGAGGAAATGCCCTCTCGTCCTAGTTTCACTTGCTAGCGGAAACAACCTCCCTGCCTCCACCTTATTCCCTTCATAATCTTCTATGTTTCTATAAAATCTCCCATCATTCTTCTGAATTCCAATGAGTATAATCCCAGTTTACTCAATCTCTCCTCATAATCCAACCCTCTCAACTCTGGAATCAACCGAATGAATCTCCTCTGTACGCTTCCAGTGCTAGATGAACTTAGAGCTTAGATTAGTACCCGGGAGTATGATGTTATAGCCATTACTGAGACTTGGTTGATGGAAGAGCAAGATAGGCAACAAAATATCCCAGGGTATAGATGCTTCAGGCGGGATCGAGAGGGAGGTAAAAGGGGTGGAGGAGTTGCATTACTGGTCAAAGAGGATATCACAGCTGTGCTGAAGGAGGGCACTATGGAGGACTCGAGCAGTGAGGCAACGTGGGAAGAGATCAGAAATTAGAAAGGTGCGGTAACAATGTTGGGGCTGTACTACAGGCCTCCCAACAGGCAGCGTGAGATAGAGGCACAAATATGTCGACAGATTACGGAAAGATGTAGGAGAAACAGTGCGGTGGTGATGGGAAATTTTAATTTTCTCAAAATTGACTGGGATTCACTTGGTGTTAGGAGTTTAGGTGGAGCAGAATTTGTAAGGAGCATCCAGGAGGGTTTTCTAAAGCAGTATGCAAATAGTCCAACTCGGGAAGGGGCCTGACCAGGTGGTTGAAGTTTCAGTAGCGGATTACTTTGGGAATAGTGATCACAATTCCGTAAGTTTTAAAATACACATGGACATAGACGAGAGTGGTCTGAAAGGTAGACTGCTGAATTGGGGGATGGCCAACTATAACAAATTTCGGCAGGAGCTGGGGAATGTGGATTGTGAGCAGCTGTTTGAGGGTAAATCCACATTTGATATGTGGGAGGTTTTTAAAGAGAGGTTGATTAGAGTGCAGGACAGACATGTCCCTGTGAAAATGAGGGACAGAAAGGGCAAGATTAGGGAACCATTGATGACAGGTGAAATTGTGAGACTAGTAAAGAGGAGAAAGGAAGGATACATAAAGTGTAGGTGACTGAAAGCAGATGAAGCTTTGGAAGAATATTGGGAAAATAGGATCAATCTGAAGCAAGGAATTAAGAGGGCTGAAAGGGGTCATGAAATATCTTCAGCAAACAGGGTTAAGGAAAATCCCAAAGCCTTTTATTAATACATAAGGAGCAAGAGGGTAACTAGAGAAAGGTTTGGCCCACTCAAGATCAAAGAAGGAAAGTTATGCGCTGAGTCAGAGAAAATGGGTGACGTTCTTAATGAGTACTTTGCATTGGTATTCACCAAGGAGAGGGACATGGCGGATGTTGAGGTTAGGGATAGATGTTTGATTACTCTTGGTCAACTTGGCACAAAGAGGGGGTAAATGTTGGGTATCCTAAAAGACATTAGGGTGGACAAGTCCCCACATCCGGATGGGATCTATCCCAGGTTCCTGACAGAAACGAGAGAGGAAATATCTGGTGCTTTAACAGATATCTTTGCAACCTCCTTGAGCACAGGTGAGGTCCTGGAGGACTGGAGAATTGCTAATGTTGTCCCCTTGTTCAAGAAGAGTAACAAGGATAATTCAGGTAATTATTGAATGGTGAGCCTGACATCAGCAGTGGGGAAGCTGCTGGAGAAGATACTGAGGGATAGGATCTGTTTACATTTGGAAGAAAATGGGCTTATTAGTGATAGGCAGCATGGTTTTGTGCAAGGAAGGCCATGTCTTACAAGCTTGATAGAATTCTTTGAGGAAGTGACAAAGTTGATAGATGAGAGAAAGCCTGTAAATGTCATATATGTGGACTTCAGTCAGACATTTGATAAGGTTCTCCATGGTAGTCTGATGGAGAAAGTGAAGTTACATGGAGGTCAGGGTGCACTAGCCAGATGGATAAAGAACTGGCTGGGCAACGGGAGACAGAGAGTTGTAGTGGAAGGGAGTTTCTCGAAATGGAGAATTGTGACCAGTGCTGTTGCACAGGGATCTGTGTTGGGACCACTGTTGTTTGTGATATACATAAATGATCTGGAGGAAGGTATAGATGGTCTGATCAGCAAGTTTGCAGATGACACTAGGATTGGTGGAGTATTAGATAGCGAAGGGGACTGTCAGAGATTACAGCAGAATATAGATAGACTGGAGAGTTGGGCAGATAAATGGCAGATGGAGTTCAATCCGGGCAAATGCGAGGTGATGCATTTTGGAAGATCCACTTCAAGAGCAAACTATACAGTAAATGGAAAAGTCCTAGGGAAAATTGATGAGCAGAGAGATCTGGGTGTTTAGGCCCATTGTACCCTGAAGGTGGCAACGCAGATCAATAGGGTGGCCAAGAAGGCATATGACATGCTTTCATTCATCGGACGGGGTATTGAGTACAAGAGTTGGCAGGTCGTGTTGCAGTTGTATAAGACTTTGGTTCGGCCACATTTGGAGTACTGTGTACAGTTCTGGTTGCCACATTACCAAAAGCATGCGGATGCTTTAGAGAGAGTGCAGAGGAGGTTCACCAGGATGTTGCCTGGTATGGAGAGTGCTAGCTATGAAGAAAGGTTGAGTAGATTAGGATTATTTTCATTAGAAAGACTGAGGTTGAGGGGGGACCTGATTGAGGTCTACAAAATCATGAGAGGTATAGACAGGGTGGATAGCAAGAAGCTTTTTCCCAGAGTGGGGGACTCAATTACTAGGGGTCATGAGTTCAAAGTGAGAGGAGGAAAGTTTAAGGGAGATATGCGTGGAAAGTTCTTTACACAGAGGGTGGTGGGTGCCTGGAACATGTTGCCAGTGGAGGTGGTAGAGGCGGGCACGATAGCAGCATTTAAGGTGTATCTGGACAGATACATGAATGGGCAGGGAGCAGAAGGATACAGATCCTTGGAAAATAGGCGACAGGTTTAGATAGAGGATTTGGATCGATGCAGGCTTGGAGGGCTGAAGGGTCTGTTCCTGTGGTGTAATTTTCGTTGTTCTTTGTATCCCTTCTCAAGTAAGGAGACCAAAACTGTACATGGTACTCTGGCCTCACCAGGACCCTATACAGCTGCAGCATAACATCCCTCTAACAATGACAGACAAAATTCCATTTGCCTTTATAATTACCGGCTGCACCTGCAATCCTACTTTTAGCGATTCATGAACAAGGACACCCAAGTCCCTCTGCACAGCAGCATGCTGCAATTTTTTACCATTTAAAACATAGTCCATTTTGCTGTTATTCCTTCCAAAATGGATAGCCTCACACTTATCAACGTTGTACTCCATCTGCCAGACCTTTGCCCACTCAGTTTGACTGTCCATATCCCTCCGTAGACTTTCAGTGCCTTCTGCACACTTTGCTCCACCACTCACCTCAGTGTCATCTGCAAATTTTGACACACCACACTTAGTCCCCAATTGCAAATCATTGATGTAAATTGTAAACACTTTCGGTCCCAACACTGATCCCCGAAGCACGCCACTAGCCACCGACCGCCAACCAAAAAAACACCCATTTACCCCAATCTTTGCTTTCTATGAGTCAACCAATCCTCTATCCATTCCAATACATTACCTGTAATACTGTGCAACTTTATCTAATGTAGCAGCCTTTGGTGTGGCACCTTGTCAAATGCCTCTGGAAATCCAGGTACACCACATCCACAGGCTCCCCATTGTCCACCATGCAAGTGATGTCCTCAAAGAATTCCACCAAATTAGTCAAACATTACCTAGCCTTCATGAACCCATGCTGTGTGTTCCCAATGGGATAATTTATATCCAGGTGTCTTGCTATTTCTTCCTTAATGATAGATTCAAGCATTTTCCCCACGACCGAAGTTAAGCAACTGGCCTACAGTTACCTGCTTTTTGTCTACTTCCTTTTTTAAACATCGACATCACGTTGGCTGTTTTCCAATCTGCAGGAAGCACCCCAGGGTCCAGTGAATTTTGGTACATAATTACTAGTGCATTTGCTATTTCCCCCATCACCTCTTTTCATACCCTGGGATGCATTTCATCAGGGCCAGGAGACTTGTCTACCTTCAGCCCCATTAGCTTGCCCAGCACTGCCTCCTTAGTGATAATGATAGTTTCTAGTACTCACCTGCTATAACCTTCTTGCCATCAGTTTTCGGCATGTCGCAATGTCTTCACAGAATTTCAGTAAATTAGTTAAACATGACCTGCCCTTCATGAACCCATGTTGCATCTGCCCAGTGGGGCAACTTCTATTTAGATGTCTTGCTATTTTTTCCCTTGATAATAAATTCAAGCATTTTTCCCCACTACAGAAGTTAAGCTAATTGGCCTATAATTCCCCATCTTTGCCTACCTCCTTTTTTAAACAATGGCGTCACATTTGCTGTTTTCCAATTTGCTAGAAATGCCCAGAGTCTCGCAAATTTTGGAAAATTACCAAAATGACATGCCCTTAGACTGTCACCCCTGGTTCTGGAGTTCCTGGTCATTGAGAGCATCCTTCCTGAATTTACCCAGGCTAGTTTCTACTTTACGTCCTCTCATTCTTCTAAACAAAATGAATACAATCCTAATCAATTCAATCGCGACAAAGGACCATGGGTGTCTTTCTCTATTGGTAAGAGACAATTGATTATCTATACCTTCAGGTCTGCAACTCTGTCAGCAAGGGGCAAGGTGAGGAGACTGACCTCCATGAGCTCCCACAGACAGTATGAGGATTGAGCCTGCATTTATCTACAACGAATGTTCACTAACTGGCCAACTGAGACAACCAACTCCAACCCACCAACAATCAAACTATTTCATAAGCATACAGTGATAACCCAGTCAATCAGCTCACAGGCTATTAGAAGAAAGTGCTACTCTATTCTGTATGAAAGAAAATTAAAGAAACACATAAGTACTTACAGAACATTAGAGAGCCAGGCATATGAAGGTCGATATATTCATTTTATTAGATAAAACAGACATACAGGCAGAGTTATAAAAGGCTGGGGATAGTGATGGATGGAGAGATAGACAGAGACACATAGAGGTAGTGTTAGAGATGTGATTGATAGAGAGGGATAAGAACAGACTGATGAATAGATAGAGTCAGAGGTTAAATACTTGGATAGTTGAACAGGGAGGCACAGGGTTAGATAGATAAATAGGTAGATGAATAGATAGTATCATAGTTTCCCATCTGAAATTCTCACTAAGTGAAACCTAAAGGGACGTTAAAAGTTGTTTGATGAGGTTGTACTGACAATGCTGCAGTCTAATGTCACAGACCAGCTGAGGACGTTAACACTGTACAGAAAATTCTTTCCAGGATCTCTCCTGTGGCGTGGAATTGTGTGTGTGTTTCTTTCTTTATCTATCTGTGTGTGTGTGTGTGTGTGTGTGTGTGTGTGTGTGTGTGTGTGTGTGTGTGTGTGTGTGTGAGTGTACGTGCACATGTGCGTGTGTGTGCATTTGTGTGTGTGCGTGCGCGTGTATGTGTGTGTGTGTGCGTGTGTGTGTGTGTGTGTGCGTGTGTGAGTGAGTGTATGCGCACATGCGTGTGTGTACGTGTGTGCATGCGTGTGTGCATGCGTGTGTGTGTGTGAGTGAGTGTATGTGCACATGCGCGCGTGAGTGCATGTGTGTGCGTGTGTGTGTTTGTGTGTGTGCGTGTGTGTGCATGTGTGTGTGTGCGTGTGTGCGCGTGTGTGTGTGCACGCGTGTGTGTGTGTGTGTGTGTGTGCATGCGTGTGTGTGTGTGTGTGTGTGTGTGTGTGTTGGTATGTTTGTGTGTGCTTGTGTCTGTGTATCTGTCTCTCTCTCTCTCTGTTTGTGTGTGCCTGTAATAAGTGAGCAGTTGAAGTGTGACTGATCAGGGAATAGAGAAAGAGAGGGGCGGGATTTGAATACGTTATTCACAACATTATTCCACACCTCATCCTTTGGACCTTCCAATTTTACGGACGATTAACCCAAAGCGTGTTTCTGACAAAACTGATGTATGTATTAATTTGTTTTAACTAGTGATTAATTACCCTCCTCTTGAGCTGCTATTGCCTGGAATTTGCATATTAATCAAATTCTAGTTGATAGTCGGCACTCCTGATGAAGGTGTAGTCTGTGTGTACAGGGAGGGGGTTGGGGTTTGATGGGAGCACTGGAATAGGAGAGTCACAGCTAGGGAGACTGTATCTACAAATAGGAATATCACACAAATTAAGATATATTATGAAGTCTAAATGTGCATTCTGTCTGTTCAAAAACAGATCTTTATTGTTCCAGTTTGCCTAATACTTTCAAGAACCAACCTCTTGCTTTCACCCTGCATCTAAGTCTCTGTGACTGTATTCCACAGTGAGTTTTGTCCAAACATCTGCATTGTTTCCATCAACCACTACTTCCAGTGTACTGTCTTCAAGATAGCACTTAACTCACCTGTAGCTTTAACTGCCATTTACAGCTATAAATCATGGCCTCCATCTCAGGTACATGGTAATCTCCATTTCCATTCTGCATTATCTGACCCCTCTGCTCCTGTAACACTGGACTATCTGTTATCACCCCGTCAATCTCTGCTCCTCCCATAATAGACGCAAAGCGTTTTCAACACAGGAGCAGACCATTTGTCTCAACAAAAATTGAAAGAACTGCAGATGCTGTAAATCAGGAACAAAAACAAAAGTTGCTGGAAACCTAGCAGGTCTGCAGCATCTGTGGAGAAAATGTCAGAATTAATGTTTTGAGTCCAGTGACCTTTCCTCATTTGTCTTAACTGCTCTGCACTGGTGTTTAAGCTCAATGCAAGTCTCTTCCCACCTTTTCAAATAAATCCATCAAAACTCCTTTTATCCTTTTCTCCCTTGTTTGTCCAACTTCTTTTTAAAAGCATCCTTTCTATTGGCCTCAGTGTTGTAGACAACTCCACAACCCACCCACTCAGCAGACAAATATGTTTCTTCTAAATTCCCAATTCAGATTTTCTTTTGTCTATCTTCCATTCATGGTTCAAATTAAATATTCTCCCAACCTGTTCAATCATCCCTGATGGATCAAACCTGTTGCACAAAGAATAAAGAAAAGAACAAAGAAACTTACAGCACAGGAACAGGCCCTTCGGCCCTCCAAGCCTGCACCAATCGAGATCTTCTGCCTAACCTATCATCTATTTTCTAAGGGTCTGTGTCCATTTGCTCCCTGCCCATCCATGTACCTGTCCAAATATGTCTTAAAAGACGCTAACGTGTCTGCGTCTACCACCTCCGCTGGCAACGTGTTCCATGCACCCACCACCCTCTGCGTAAAGAACTTTCCACGCATATCTCCCTTAAACTTTCCTCCTCTCACTTTGAACTCATGACCCCTAGTAATTGAGTCCCCCACTCTGGGAAAAAGCTTCTTGCTATCCACCCTGTGTAGTCAATATTCTTCGCATCTTCTCCAGTACCTTCATGTCTTTTTTGGATCAGGCAGAACAGAAATGTTGCACCTTTTGCTCTTCAATTTGATGCTTCTAGGGGTGAAACCCAATGGTTTGCCCTGTCTTTTTGTCACCTTGCTAATCTGTGTTGCTACATTTAATGTTCTGTCCATCTGTACCCACCCATCCGTCTGTACCTTACATTGGTTGCGACTGCACCTGGAGGATTGTGTATGGTCTTGGCCCACTTGAGGAAGAGTGTAATTGCACTGGAGATATTTCAGAAAGGTATACTAGATTAATTCCACAGATGAAAGGCTTCCCTTATTAGGAAAGATTGAACAGTGTCGCCCAATACTCAGTCGAGTTTAGAAGAATGAGAGGAGATTTAACTGAGATATTTAAAATGTTAAAGGGGATTGATATTGTGGACATAGGGAGGATGTTTCCTCATGTGGGGAAATCTAAAATGAGAGACTTTTGTTTTTGGATAAGGGTTAGCAGCAGATTTAAAACAGAGATGAGGAAGAGTTGCTTCTGTGTTTCAGTGAAACCCATTACCCAGAATGTGGTGAATGCTAGGAAGTTGAGTAAATGTAACAAGGAGATAGATTTTTAGTTAGTAGTGGTTTGAAGGTAGTAGGCAGGAAAGTGGATTTGAAGCTGAGGTGAGATCAGCCATGATCATATTAAATGATGGAACAGGTTAGAGGGGCTGAATGGCCTACTGTTGCACCTAGTTCTTATGTTCTTTTGTTCCTCTACCTGCCTGCCCATTTATTCTCCAATGACTATGATCCCTCCTTTTCTATCCTAACAAGTAATTACCTTTGTCACAATTGGGTTCACAACAATTGTTTGGATGCTTGTGGATAGAGTGCCAATCAAATGGCCTGTTTTGTCCTGAAAGGTGTCAAGCTTCTGAAGTGTTGTTGGAGCTGCCTCCAACCAGGCAAGTGGGGAGTATTCCATCACACTCCTGACTTGTAGATGGTGGTCAGGCCTTTGGGAGTCAGGAATTGAGTTCCTTGCTGCAGTATTCCTAGCCTCTGGCCTGTTCTTATAGCCACTGTGTTTATCTGGCGAGTCTAGTTGAGCATGTGACATGGTGCAAATGTGACGTCAAATGCACACACAGGTAATAAGTTTAACACAAAAACAGGTCATAAATTTAACACATACTCAGGGGTAATAAATTTAAATGGGATTGTATCCAGAACAGACCAGGAAAATAAAGATTATCTAGTTAAACTTTTCTTTAAGAGTCCTTGAGGTTTTAGGTTCTTAATCTGAGATAACAATTGTTCAAGGTTGGACTAAGTAGTGGAATCTATAGATATCTTTGCATCCTTAGTGAACTGTGTGTTTGTAATCTGTAAAGCTGAGAGAAACAAGCAGGGAAACAGGAAGTTTTCTTCTTGTCACAGTGTCATCTTCCTCCCCTGGGCTCTGCTGCTCAAAAGCAGCTGTTAAAATACACTTCAATGTGTGCTTCAGAGTCTGGCTCCATTGTCTTTTCAAGCTGGCTAAATGGTAAACAAGATAACAAAGTGTGGGGCTGGATGAACACAGCAGGCCAAGCAGCATCTTAGGAGCACCTAAGATGCTGCTTGGCCTGCTGTGTTCATCCAGCCCCACACTTTGTTATCTTAAATGGTAAACAAGCCTTTCATGGCCCAGTACATGTGAATTAAACTGTAGATACGAAATTCTCAGCTACTTGGCCTTGAAGTTTTTAAATTTAAAAATGATAATGCCAGTGTAGACAGCTTTGTTATTCCACATGAATCTCACAAAGCTTGCCCCAGTCAGTCATTAGGTGGCCACAGCAACCACTTTAGGTCCACACTCCTCCCATTCTCAAAAAAAAGTTTCAGTCCATGAAAGTTTCATACATAACAATCAGCTGATTGAAGCCAAAACTCACTCGTCAGATTTATTACCAACATAATGTCCTTGCATTGATAAGCACAGAGGTTTATCTATAGACTACACGCCTGTTATGCAAGTTAATTCACATATTCGTGTATTTTATTGATGTCCTTCTCCTCTGCATCAGCTCAATTTGGTGACATCCACAGACTTTGAAGTTGGCCTCCTGAGTCCCGAATTCAAATTGTTCACGTAAATGGTGAGCAATATCAGGTCCACTTGGGTCTATGTAAAGCACCAAGCTCCAAAATGCTGGACACAAAACTAATCCTATTTCTCTCTTCACAGATGCTGCCAGACCTGCTGAGTTTTCTTCAGCATTCAGTGTGTTTGTTTCAGATTTTCAGCATCTACAGTATTTCACTTTTATCCATAATTTTCCAATCTGACGAATTCCCTTTAACCATTAATCTCCACTCTGTTTTCTCGTAATCAGTTGACTATTTATTTTGCAACTTGCCCTTTGGCTGTATACGTTCTGACCTTATTGTTGAGTCTACAATGCATGACTTATTGAAGACCTTTTCAAAGTCTGAGTTGATTATTTCTACACAAATATTCTTATTTACCCTGCTTTCTTCAAAGGCTGATTAAGCATAGCCTTACTCTGTGAAATCTATTTGGCAGCTTTATTTTGTTTACAACTTCTAGATGATTTTTCTATACACCTTCGACTATGAACATTCCAATATCTTTTTTCACCACTACAATACGCTGATTTGTCTATAGTTACCCGCACTTATTCTATCTCTTTTGCTGTAGGAACGGCATTAGCTATTTCATTTAGGATTGTTGTTATGTGCATGTAATTATATATCTTCCTAATAAAAAAAAATTACAATTGCCCAGGAATTAAGTGTCAACCACATTCCCTGTTGTGAGAGTTTCATTTCTCACTGTCTGCTTCCATAACACTGAATTACAATCATTACTCCTACACCATGCTCTGAATCAATGTGCATCTCCCATGTCCCAGCTCTGGTCCCTTCATGTCCCTTCTTGACATCCCCATGACTAGTTTGTTGGTAAATATTGGTTGATGCCTCTTATCAATTACTACCTGATATCTACCAAAGATCCTTAGACAGCATCTTTCAAACCCACACCCACTTCTATCCAGAAGGCCAAAGGCAGCAGATATATGGGAACACCACCAAGAGCAAGTTACCCTCTGACCCACTCACCATTCTGACTTGGAAATACATCACTGTTCCTTCAATGTTACTGGGTCAAAATCCTGGAATCCCCTCCCTGAGGCTCTGTCTCGGATTGGCTGAATGCAAGTGTGATGTCTTGCAGACATCTGTGTTGGGCCCTCAACCTTTTAGAGTTTACACCAATGACCTAGCTGAGGGAAGTGAAGGTGAGGTGGGTAAATTCCTGATGACATTAAGACTGGTCGGAAAGGGTGTTGTACAGAGAACATCAGGACGAGGTAGATGAACATGGATAGACTGAGTAACTGGGCAAAAATCTGGCAGATGGAAATAATATGGGAAAATATGAAGCTGTCCACTTTGACAAGAAAGATGCAAAAACAGAATTTTATTTAAATGGAGAATGATAATGGTGCAGAGGGATTTTGATGTTCTGGTGCAAGAGTTGGGAAAATGTAGTTGCAGGGCTAGCATGTAATGGCTAATGGAAACCTTTATTACAAGATGAATTGAACTTAAGAAAAGGGGTGTTATGGTTCAGATGTACAGGGTATGTGTAAAGACCTCATCTCGAATACTGAATGCAGTTTTTGTCTCCTTCCTGAAGGAGGATGTAAATGTGTTGGAGAAGGTTCAGAGGAAGTTTTCCAGATTGATAACTGAATGAGTGGGATGCCTTATGAGGATGGGTTGGACAGATTAGGCTTGTTTCCACTGGAGTTTAGAAGTGTGAGGGGAGATTTGATTAAGTGTATGAGATCCTGAATGGTTTTCACAATGTGGGTGTGGAAAAGACATCTACTTTCTTGGGATTCGCTATAACCCTCACTTTTATTTTCCCCCAACAGTTTCCCTAACATTAATGCTAGCTTCACTGGCCTGTAGTTTCCTGGTTTATCCTTCCCACCCTTCTTGAATGATGGGACTATATTAGCTATCCTGCAGTCCTCTGGCATCCCAATGTTTCAAAAATTTAGAGGTCACCCTTTCAGGACAGAAATGAGAACCTTGTCTTTTCGCTCAGAGGATTGTGTGACTGTGGAGCCTCGGAAGGAAGGATCATTGAGTATTGGTAATGCAGACGTGGATAGGTTCTTGCTAGGCAGGGTAATCAAAGGTTACAAAGTGTGAAGCTGGATGAACACAGCAGGCCAAACAGCATCTCAGGAGCACAAAAGCTGACGTTTCGGGCCTAGACCCTTCATCAGAGAGGGGGATGGGGAGAGGGTTCTGAAATAAATCGAAAGTTACTGGGCACAGGTGAGAATGTACAATAAGGTGGGATTATAGCTCAGTTCTTAAGGTTCCTTAACTGAGGCCAAATGAGTAGAACCCAAGAATATAAAAGGAACAATTACTTTGCTGGGAGTGTACATAGATAGAGATATCTAAACAAATTTCAGAGAAGTGTAAAAACAATATAGTATGGGATTTTAATTCTTCAGTACTCATAGGAATATATCAAGTGTAAAAGGCTTAAAGGGAGCAGAATTCTAAAAGTTCATCCAGGAGATCTTTTCATGGCAGCACACTGGGAGTCCTAGAAAAGAGAACACAATACTGAACTTAATTTTAGGAAAGAAAATTGGCCAAGCGGTAGATGTGATAGTCAGGGAGTATATTGGCAAAAGTGCTCATAATTCAGTAAAATTTAAGGTAATTGTGGATAAGGACAAAGATGAACTGGAAATTAAGGAATTAGGGAAGACCAATTTTAATAAGACAGGATCTGGCCGAAATGGGCTGAAAGTAACCACTTGTCATAAAATCTAATCAACATTCAGGTGGCACGGTGGCTCAGTGGTTAGCACTACAGCCTCACAGTGCCAGGGATCGGGTTTGATTCCAGCCTCGGGCGACTGTCTGTGTGGAGTTTGCACATTCTCCCTGCGTCTGCGAGGGTTTCCTCTGAGTGCTCCGGTTTCCTCCCACAGTCCAAAAATGTGCAGGCTAGGTGCATCGGCCATGCTAAATTACCCATAGTGTTTAGGGGTGTGTGGGTTATAGGGGAATGGGTCTGGGCAGGATGCTCCAAGGGTTGGTGTGGACTTGTTGGGCCAAAGGGCCTGTTTCCACACTGTAGGGAATCTAATCTAATCTAAACAGGGGTAAGAGTCAGAGTTCAATGTCGTCATATTCCTGTAAAGGTGGAGTTTGAGACCAACAAGCCCAGAAAATCCTCAATGTCAACGGATACACAGCAATGGATAAAGGGGGAGAAAAAGGGAACTTACGGCAGATACCAAAGTCACACAACAGCAGATACCTGAAGAAGTACAGAAAGTGCAGGGGGTTCCTTTAAAAAAAGAAACCTGGAGAACAAAATGGGGATACAGGAAACACTGCAATCGACATTAAGGAAAATCAAAAATTGCTTTATAAGTATATTAGGGGCAAAATAGTAACCAGGGAAAGATCAGGGCCCATTAGAGACCAAAGTGGCAGTCTGTGTATGAAGTTGGAAGACACTGATGGTGGTTTTAACTGAGCACTTTACATCTTTATTCACTGTAGAGAATGACAATGTAGGGATAGAAATCAGAGAAGAGAAAGTTAAAATGCCAAAATGAATTAGCATTGAAAGACAGGAAGTATTCACAGATTTAGCAGGCTTAATAGTGGATAAATCCCCAGGATGAGATGTATCTCAGGCTGCTGTGGGAGGCAAGGGAGGAGACTGCTGGGTCTCTGAGGTTAATTTTCAAATTTCTGGCTGCCAGTGGGATGCCAGAGGTCTGCAGGATAGTTAATATGGTCCCATTATTCAAGAAGGTTGGGAGGGATAAATTAGGAAACTACAGGCCAGTGAAACTAGCATTAATGTCAGGGAAACTGTTGGAGAAAAGTGTGAGGGTCATAACTAATCAGAGGCAAGATTAATCAAGATAGTCAACAGGGTTTTGAGGGAGATGGAAATCATATCTGAAAAATTTGACTGAAATTTTCAAGGAAGAAATAGATGAGGGAAGGGCAGTTTAATGTATTTTACGTGGACTTCAGTAAGTCTTTTGACCAGGTCGCACATGGCAGGCTGGCTAAGATGCTAAGAGCCCATGAGATCCAGGTAAATTTGACAAGTTGGATCCAAAATTGGCTTTGTGACAGGAGGTAATGTTTGATAGGTGGTTTGTGACATGAAACTGATGTTCAGTGGCGTACCACAGTGCTCAGTGCTGGGTCCTATGCTGTTTGTAGTGTACTTTAGTGATCTGAACATGAATATTAGGGGTATGATCAGTAAGTTCACAGATGTGATGAAAATTGGCGGGGCAGTAAATAGCAAAGAGGAAAGCCTTAGACAACAGGATCATATAGATGGTTTGGTCAGAGGACTGAACAGTGGCAAATTCAGTTTAATCCTTAAAAGTATGAGGGGATGTATTTTTGGACAACTAATGAGGTAAGGTGGTACACATTGATGTTATGACCTGAGGAAGTACAGAGGATGAAAAGAACCTTGGCGCATATGTCCTTAGATCCTTAAAGATAGCACAACAGGTAGATTAGGTGAATAAAAAGCCACATGGGATACTTGGCTTTATCAGTCAAGGCATTGAATACAAGACCAGGGAGGTTATAATGGATAACAAAGTGTGAAGCTGGATGAACACAGCAGGCCAATCAGCATCTTAGGAGCACAAAAGCTGATGTTTCGGGCCTAGACCCTTCATTATCTCTGATGAAGAGTCTAGGTCCGAAACATCAGCTTTTGTGCTCCTGAGATGCTGCTTGGCCTGCTGTGTTCATCCAGCTTCACACTTTGTTATCTTGGATTCTCCAGCATCTGCAGTTCCCATTATCACAGGTTATAATGGAGCTGTATATAACGTTAGTTAGGCACGGCTGGAGAAAAGTTTGCAATTCTAGTCACCACACTATTGGCAGAATGTGATTGCACTAGAGAGGAGATTCACAAGGAAAAAGATGAGAAAAAAGAGCTCTGATGAAGGGTCTAGGCCCGAAACGTCAGCTTTTGTGCTCCTGGGATGCTGCTGGGCCTGCTGTGTTCATCCAGCCTCACATTTTATTAGTCCAATTGACAAGGTCAGTGCTCAATTTTACATGGTGCAAGAGCTCCCTCCATTGGTGGCAGCATAACATAGCATGTGGACCGATGCCTC
Organism: Stegostoma tigrinum; assembly: GCF_030684315.1. NCBI lineage: Eukaryota > Metazoa > Chordata > Chondrichthyes > Orectolobiformes > Stegostomatidae > Stegostoma > Stegostoma tigrinum. Next base: position 183,384,608 of record NC_081354.1, on the reverse strand, counting down.
GCCGGAACATTTGCTAAGTTCCACCTTCAATGAGGTTGCCTTGACTTTCCGACCCACTGAGCCAACTATCCACTTGTTTTCCTCTCCGTCTCCATTTTGAAATAAAACAGAAGTTCAAAGTAAGTGTAGTACACAGATTTTTTTTCTGATTAACATCTAATTATTGTGATCCTGGATGTTGATTGCATCTGATATCTCGGGAGTAAATCATAGAATCATACAGTATAGAAGAGGTCCTTTGGCCCATCAAGTCTGTACTACCAAAACTACACTAAATTTACACAGGTCCCACCTTCCAGCACTCAACCCATAGCTTCAAATGTTATTACACATTTAAAGTCAGGGTGGCTATCCAACTCAACAACCCATCCAGGCAGTGCATTCAAGACCCTCCTCACCCTCTAGGTGAAAAGGAATTTCCTCAAATCCCCTGTAAACCTCCTGCTCTTTGCTTTAAATTCATGGTCCCTTGTCATTGACCTTTCAGCAAAGGGGAACAGCTGCTTTCTATTCACCCTGCCCTCATAAACTTACACACCTCCATCAGGTCCCCCCATCAACCTTCCCTGCGCCAAAGAAAACAACCCGAGCTTATCCAGCCTCCCTTCAGCGCTGAAGTGCGTCATTTCCAAGCAGCATCCTGGTGAATCTTCTCAGCACTCCTTCCAGTGCAATCACATCCTTTCTGTGCTGTGGTGACCAAAACTGCACACAGTACTCTAGCAATGGCCTAATCAAAGTCTCCAGCATAACAACTCCAACATAATATCCCTGCTCTTATAACCTATGCCTCAACTAATAAAGGCAAGTGTCCCATATGCCTTTTTTAATACTCTATTAACCTGTCCTGCCACCTTCAGGGATCTGTGGACAAATACCCCAAGATCTCTCTGCTCTTCTGAGCTTCCTTGTATCCTAATACAAGAAATATTTAATTCCTGGGGTTAGCTAGTGCATTTTCTTGGCCTAACATACTATGACTTTAAAAATAAGTTTTTCTTAAACAAGGAATTGTGCAGATTGGACCTATTCTCTTGAAGAATCAGAATTAATCCCGTTAGAAATTTTGACAAGGTAGAAAATGATAAGCTGTTGATTCCTGGTGGGAGAGCTTAGAACCCAAAATCATAGTTTCAGGATTAAGGTTCAGTCATTTGCCACTGAGATAGGGATAAATGTCTTCACTTCAAATGTTGTGAACATTTGCACCTCTCTACCCCAGAGATGTATGGATGCTCTATTATGGCATGTGTTAAAGGCTGAGATTGATGGAACATTGTGAGCAGGCAACAAAGTGAAGTTGAGGTGGAGAAGTGACTATAATCTTGCTGAATGATGCATTAGCTTCAGGGAGATGTATTTATGCTTATGACAAATTTAAATTCTTTGGTTGTGTGTTGGATTTAAGCCATTCAACTCTTCAAACCGCTCCACCATTCAATAGATCATGACTGATCAAGTTGCAGTCTCAACTCCCTTTCCTGTCTGCACCTTGTTGCTCTTGATTCACTTGCCTGTCAAAAATTTAGGGGACATGAGTATTGAGTGGTAACATCCAGAGGCCTAATTACTAATCCAGAACCCCAGGCTAATGCTGTGGGGGACATAGGTACAAATCTCACTTGGTAAAATATCAGAGATAACGGGAACTGCAGATGCTGGAGAATCCAAGATAACAAAGTGTGGAGCTGGATGAACACAGCAGGCCAAGCAGCATCTCAGGAGCACAAAAGCTAAAATATAAATATAAAGTTAATGAATACGTCTGGAATTGAAAGTTAGTCTCAGTAATAGTGACTAGTGAACCACGAAACTAGCATTGATTATTGCAAAATCCCATTTGGTTCACTAATGTGTTTTAAGCAACAAAATCTGCCATTCTTACTTTGTCTCCACAACAATGTGGTTGACTCTTAACTGCCCTCAGAAATGGCCTAACAATTCCAGGTAGACTCACAAAATTGTATATAACTTATACTGAAAATGCAGGAGCATTAACAGCAGCAACCAAGTTAAAGATGCTCCTATCCACCAGATGGTGCTGCAGTCCAACTAGATACTCATGGTAACATCATAAACCGGATAGTGAAATCGCAGAATCCCTACAGTGTGGGAACAGGCCCTTTGGCCCAACAGGTCCACACTGACCCTCAGAGCATCCCACACAGACCCATCACCCTACAACTCACCTAATCTACACATTCCTGAACACTATGGGCAATTTAGCATGGTCTATCCACCTAGCCTGCACACCTTTGGCCTGGGGGTGGAAACCAAACCACCGGGAGGAAACCCACGCAGACACGGGGAGAATGTGCCAACTCCACACCGATAGTCGCCCAAGGGTGGAATCAAACCTGGGTCCCTGGTGTTGTGAGGCAGCAGTGCTAACCACTGAGCCACCGTGCCACAATGCATGTTGCTACAATAAACCACCAACTGACTTTCATTTTGGTTCATCCTAGTTTTGCTTTACCTTATTTTAGTGAAGATAGAAGTGGCTTACTCTTGGCACAAAAATGCCATTAAGGATCTAAGATATGACCTCTCACTGGCACTTATGTTGCAGCTGAGCAGTGAAAGGTAACCGCCGACCACAACTGCATTTATGTAGCCCCTTTAACATAGCGAAACATCCCCAGTTACTTCTCAGCTTATCTGATAAAATGGAATATAGGGCCTCATAAGGACAGATATGGGACCAGGTGATCTTGGTACCAGAGGTGAGTTTTCAGGGGCCTTTTAAAGGGGGAAAGAAAATCAGAGGCAGGGACAGAATTCCAGACCTTAGGGTCGAGGCAGCTAAGGATGTAAAGAAAAGCAAAATACTATAGATACTGGAAATCTGAATCAAGCGCAGTGAGTGCTGGAGAAACTCAACAGGTCTGGCAGGATCTGTGGATGGAGAAACAGTTAACATTTCAAGTCCAGTGACCCTGCCTTAGAACTCCAGATTTTATTGAATTCTAACTTCCCCACTTTTGTGTATTTATCATTCCTCAGTGTTCTGATAAAGGAGTCATATCAAACGCAAAATGTTAATTTCATTCATTCCCATGGGTTGTGGGTGTCATTGACTCTACAACATTTATTGCCCATCTCGAATTGGCAAGAGGGTAGACAAGAGTAAACTGCAGTGCTGTGGTCTAGAATCTCATGTAGGTCAGAATGGCGTAAGGATGACATTTTTCCTTTCCTAAAAGACATTTGACAAAGATTTAATGGTCTATATTAGGTCTTTAATTCCAGGTTTTTATTGATTTCAAATTCCACCATCTGCCATTGTAGGATTTAACCCTGGGACCCCAGAACATTACCAGGGTCTCTGAATTAATAGCCTCGCGACAGTACCATTAGGTCATTAGCGATGTCTATCTCTCCACAGTTCCTACTGTACTTGCTGAGTTTCTCCAGCATTCTTTGTGCTTTTTACAGATAAAGACATGGTCACCGATGACAGAGAGTGTACAATTAGGAATGATAAAGGTGCTAGAATTGGAGGAGCACAATGACTCTGCGGCTTCTCCACTGGAGGAGATCATAGAATCACTACATTGTGGAAGCAGGCTATTCAGCCCATCCAATTCCCACCAACCTGCCAAAGAGCATCCCACCCAGACTTGCCCTGTCTCTGCATTCTCCAGACTAATTCAACGCACCTACACACTATGGGTAATTCAGCATGACCAATCCCCCTAACCTGCACATATTTGGGCTATGGGAGGAAACCAGAGCACCCAGCAGAAAACCGCACAGACATGGGGAGAAAGTGCAAACTTCACACCGACAGTCGCCTGAGAGTGGGATCAAATCCATGTCCCTGGCGCTGTGAGGTAGCACTGCTAGCCACTGAGCCACCATGCCATCACCTGGTGACAAAGATTGATGGGCAAGGGGTAGCTAGAGCATGATTATGTGCACAATCACAGAGGAATTTGAAAACATTGATCAGAATTTTGACTTTGCCAAGCGAGGCGTCCTGTTGTGAGTGAGGACATACCTGCTTTGGATGAATTCAAGTCTCTGGAAGGCAGAAGTCTGTAGGCTAGCCAAGAATAGAGATAAGAAAGTCATGAGTAAGGCTTTCAGCAGCAAATGAGCTGAGGCAGGATATGAATCAAGCAATGTTACTAAGGCGGAACTCGGTGGTCTTGGTTGAAAGTTGTGAGTAAATCTTTGGGTAAAATATGACACCAATGTTGTCAATGATCTGGTTTGGTGACAGCAAGGGCTGCCGATGCTGGAGTCAGACATAACACAGTGTGGAGTTGGAGGAACACAGTAGGCCAGGCAGCATCAGGGGAGCAGGAAAGCTGACATTTTGGGTCGGGACCCTTCTTCAGGGTCTTTCTAAAGAAAGATACGACCCAAAACGTCAGCTTTCCTGCTCCTCTGATGCTGCCTGGTCCAATGATCTGGTTTAATGTCAAACAGATGTCACCAAGAGGGATCGATTGGTGGCCAGGGGCCACAGTTTGTATCAGGGCTGAAGAAGATGTCTTTGACCATTCTAATTTGGGAGGAAATTTCTGTTCAGCCTGCAATATATTTTACACAATTGCTTAGTCAACTCAGAGATTAAGGCTCAAGGTAATAGTAGGATTGATCTGGGAGTCTTACATACATTTGGTGCTATGGAGCCAAGGATAGATTCTTTGGGGACTCCATACATAACACCAACAGGGGTATCTCTTGCAAGCTGTCTATCATGGTTCAGCAAGAGACTTCTTTCCTCTGGGGAAGAAATTAATAGATTCAGACCTCACAGAATTTTTAAAGCTCAACAGGAAGCCATTCAGCCCATTGTATCTGCACCAGCTTTCTGAGCATTGGGCCTTGGTGTCAGTCTCTTCCCTTTTCCCCATAACCCTGCATGATGTTATTACTTACAGAAACACCTCATGGCTCTTGGACATTTCACTTGATCCTGCTTCCAGCACACTTCCCGTCAGCGCACTCACCTTGCATTTGCTTCTTTTGGAAAACACTAAATCTTTGCCCTCTAGTTCTCGATCCTCTAAATATTGACCGAGTGGGAACTGTTTCTATCTACTCTGTCCCGATGCCTCATGATTCTAACCTTAGAGACTTGAAACTACAATCAAAGGCAAGATATCCTGTGCAATAATGAAGCAGTACTGCACTATAAATGGGAAAGCCCTTCAGAGCGTTGATCACATTGCTCTTTATGTGATATCATAGTGTGTCTATTGACACTGATAATGAACACTATTGTGCCAAGGATAGACATTCTACTTATGTTTGTATTATGATACTTAGGCCACCAAGAGGTACTTCATTGTCTGTAAAGTACTTTGCGATTCCTGAGGCCATCCTGGGCACTATAGACATGCAAGTATTTAGCTTTTACAAATGCCTACACATGACAAAGACTGTGATTTCGTACAGATGTAGGCTGTAGACACTATAGCTCTGTTAATGCAAATTGCTGTGGGATTTCAGCCATTTACCTGTAGTTTTTCTCTGTTTGACACATATCCACATCAGACAATGTGTATTATTTGTCTCTGACCACTTTGTATTATTTGACCAACAACAACCGACATTCTCATAATATCTTTAACAGTAAAGCTTCCCAAGGCGCTATAGAGAAGTGCAAAAGAAAATTTGACCCCGAAACAGTTAAAGATTTATCAATATAACTGACCAAAAGCACGGTCAATGCTTATAAGAGTTATCTTAAAAGAGGTGGAGCAATGAGAGATTTTGTGGAGGAATTTCCAAGACCATGGGCCTTAGCAACTAAAGGCACTACCATTCGGGATGCAGGCTCAAAGGGTTTGCAACTGTTCCTAGTTTCTTATGGAAAATGATGGCACAGTGGAAATCAGAGATTCTTAAGCGGCTAGAATGGAGAAGAGTAGACATCTCGGAGTGTTGCTGGAGATTACAATGACAGCCCAGAGCGGCTTGTGCAGATCTTTTGTGACATTATATGTCTTACTTAAGTCCTTAGCTTATTTCTGGTAAGTTTAATAAATGGAAGGATGACCTCAGACCCATTGGGAGCACTCATGCTCCACATGAGAACTCCAGAAAGTATCTTGCCAATGGCATATGCAATGGAGTACCCCAAGAATGCGTTTTGGATCCTGAGTAGCCATGGGCATCATCCGAAATCTGAAAGGCTGAGAAGTAGATGGGTGATGCCTTTCTGTATGTGACCAATGTGCAACATTAATGCCTCACAAGCAAGGGAGGGCATGGCTGACAATCAAACAGGAGGATATGTATATGTTCCTATGACCAGGGAAGTCAAGCCGGATTTTCCTGATGATATGGAATTCATCAGCAAGTTTTCAGCCAGAAGATGGGAAAGCAACAAGGATAATAATTCTGCAATATAGGAACAGGAGGCAGTTCTGCAGCTTGAATGTAGGATGAATGGCTGTTTCCTCTCTGATTAGGTGAATTATGCCACAGAATAATTGCAGGATACCCCAAAGGGGAAGAGGTTCATCATACAGTCTATGGGAGATTGACAAGCAGACCCTCAAAGACAGTGTATGAACTACTCCCCTTTTCGCAAACTAGTGAGTAGAAAAATCTGATATATAATTGATTAGATTAGTGTGTTGCTGGGGACATGGTGCAGCAGGGAAGGCTTCAGATTCCTGCATTGTTGATACTATTGTGGGGATAGTTACACTTATACAGGTCGGTGGATTGTACTGAGTAGAGGTGGACCTGAGAAATTTATGGACTAGCTTGCAAGTGTTGGAAGGGTTTAAACAAACATATCAGGGGATAGAAACTGGAATACAACATTATCTTTTCTCCTTAAAGTGCACAAAACTGGCAGAGATCAGTAGTACCAAGCGAAAGGAATACAGTAAGATCTAAGTTCTAAAGTCATAGATACGGATGTCGGAGAGTAATCAGTAAGTTGCAGATGATACAAAATTGGTGGGGTAGCAAATGAAAAGGATGGCCTTAGATTAGAGAAGAATATAGGCAGGTTGGTCAGATTAATTACTGTGTGGCAAATAGAATTCAATCTGGGCAAAAGTGAGATGACATTCGGGCAGGATAAACAAGGCAAGGGAATACATGATCCCTGGGAAGGACCCTGGGAAGCACTGAGGATCAAAGGTAGCTTGGTGTACATGGCCACTGGTGCCTCAAGGTATTGAGAAAGTTGGATAAGAAGGTATGTAAGGTAAGAAGGTATGTGGGAGACTTGTCTTTACTTCATGAGGCATAGAATCTAAGGTTATGCTGGAACTAGGGATTCCATGGTTCTTTGAAAACGTTGTTTAGGCCACAGCTAGATTATTGCACACAATTCTGGAATCCACATTATTGGAGTCATGTAACAGCATTAGAGATGAGATAATGGGAACTGCAGATGCTGGAGAATCCAAGACAACAAAATGTGAGGCTGGATGAACACAGCAGGCGAAGCAGCATCTCAGGAGCACAAAAGCTACGTTTCGGGCCTAGACCCTTCATCAGAGAGGGGGATGGGGTGAGGGTTCTGGAATATATAGGGAGAGAAGGGAAGGTGGACCAAAGATGGAGAGAAAAGAAGATAGGTGGAGAGAGTATTGGTGGGGAGGTAGGGAGGGGATAGGTCAGTCCAGGGAAGACGGACAGGTTAAGGAGGTGGGATGAGGTTAGTAGGTAGATGGGGGTGCGGCTTGGGGTGGGAGGAAGGGATGGGTGAGAGGAAGAACAGGTTAGGGAGGCGGAGACAGGTTGGACTGGTTTTGGGATGCAGTGGGTGGAGTGGAGGAGCTGGGCTGGTTGTGTGGTGCGGTGGGGGGAGGGGATGAACTGGGCTGGTTTAGGGATGCAGTTGGGGAAGGGGAGACCTTGAAACTGGTGAAGTCCACATTGATACCATTAGGCTGCAGGGTTCCCAGGCGGAATATGAGTTGCTGTTCCTGCAACCTTCAGGTGGCATCATTGTGGCAGTGCAGGAGGCCCATGATGGACATGTCATCTAAAGAATGGGAGGGGAAGTGGAAATGGTTCACGACTGGGAGGTGCAGTAGTTTGTTGCGAACTGAGCGGAGGTGTTCTGCAAAGCGGTCTCCAAGCCTCCGATTGGTTTCCCCAATGTAGATGAAGCCACACCGGGTACAGTGGATGCAGTATACCACATTGGCAGATGTGCAGGTGAACCTCTGCTTAATGTGGAATGTCATCTTGGGGCCTGGGATAGGGGTGAGGGGGGAGGTGTGGGGGCAAGTGTAGCATTTCCTGCGGTTGCAGGAAAAGGTGCTGAGTGTGTTGGGGTTGGAGAGCAGTGTGGAGCGAACAAGGGAGTCACGGAGAGAGTGGTCTCTCCGGAAAACAGACAGGGGTGGGGATGGAAAAATGTCTTGGGTGGTGGGGTCAGATTGTAGATGGCGGAAGTGTCAGAGGATGATGCGTTGTATCCGGAGGTTGGTGGGGTGGTGTGTGAGAACGAGAGGGATCCTCTTTGGGCGGTTGTGGCGGGGGCGGGGTGTGAGTGATGTGTTGCGGGAAATACGGAAGACGCGGTCGAGGGCGTTCTCGATCACTGTGGGGGGAAAGTTGCGGTCCTTGAAGAACTTGGACATCTGGGATATGTGGGAGTGGAATGTCTTGTCGTGGGAGCAGATGCGGCGGAGGCGGAGGAATTGGGAATAGGGGATGGAATTTTTGCAGGAGGGTGGGTGGGAGGAGGTGTATTCTAGGTAGCTGTGGGAGTCGGTGGGCTTGAAATAGACATCAGTTACAAGCTGGTTGCCTGAGATGGAGACTGAGAGGTCCAGGAAGGTGAGGGATGTGCTGGAGATGGCCCAGGTGAACTGAAGGTTGGGGTGGAAGGTGTTGGTGAAGTGGATGAACTGTTCGAGCTCCTCTGGGGAGCAAGAGGCGGTGCCGATACAGTCATCAATGTACCGGAGGAAGAGGTGGGGTTTGGGGCCTGTGTAGGTGCGGAAGAGGGACTGTTCCACGTAACCTACAAAGAGGCAGGCATAGCTGGGGCCCATGTGTGTGCCCATGGCCACCCCCTTAGTCTGTAGGAAGTGGGAGGAGTCAAAAGAGAAGTTGTTGAGGGTGAGGACGAGTTCGGCTAGGCAGATGAGGGTGTCGGTGGAGGGGGACTGGTCGGGCCTGCGGGTCAGGAAGAAGCGGAGGGCCTTGAGGCCATCTGCATGCGGAATGCAGGTGTATAGGGACTGGACGTCCATGGTGAAGATGAGGTGTTGGGGGCCAGGGCTTTTGTGCTCCTGAGATGCTGCTTGGCCTGCTGTGTTCATCCAGCCTCACATTTTGTTGTCTAGCATTAGAGATGATACAGAGGAGATTTACCAGGATGTTGCTTGCGCTAGAGATTTTCAGTGATGAAGAGATTGGACAGATTGCTTTCCTTAGAGGAGTCTAGATTGAGGACAGAATTGATAGAGATGTATAAAATCACAAATGGCATAGATAGACAGGAAGTAACTTTTCTCTCCTTGATGGAGGGATCAATGACTAAGAGGCATAGATGTAGATAACAGGACAGAAGGTTTAGAAGAGATATGACCAAAAGCTTTTCTCCCCAGAGGGAATCTGGAACCCACTGTGTCTAAGTGTAGCAGAAGCAGAAACCCTCATAACATTTAAAAAGTATTTACATTGTGGGCCAAATGCTGAAAAATAGGTCGGTGGTTGAATTTGACCGACAGGAATGCAATGGGCTGAAGGGTCTTTTCCATGGTATAGAACTTTATGACTCTACATTGAGTTTTACTATGCATGGATCTTATTGCACTGTAGCAAATAAAATTGGTCATAAAAAGAGAATTTCAGGACAACATGAAAGTACAGGCAGATGGATTAGACAAGGTGGTCTTGAAAAGAATTGGCCTGAACCTGATCGGCTGAAGGGCCTACTTCCATAGTTATTCTACAACTTGATTGAGGTTTGAAATAAAGGGGAATAGATAGGCAGATATTATTTCCACCGGTTGGGAAGGCTATGACTATTAGGATAGTCTAAAAATTAGAGCAGAACATTTTGGGAGTGAAGTTGATCAACACTTCATACAAAGCATGATGGAATTTTGAATTTTGTTTGTGCAGCGGTGTTCCAAAGTTGGGTCAGATGTCAATCTTAGCAAAGTAACAAGAGTTCTTTGTGGCCAAAGTTATTAAGTGATATGCAACAAAGATGGGTGTAAGGAGTTAGGTCACCTATCTCTTTGAATGCCAGAAACAGGCCGAAGGGATTAAGCTGTGCATTCCTGTTACCATACATCTATCCCCAACTTTCCGATCACAGCCAGAAGCTCTCTGTTAGGCAGGCCCTTACACTTCAACACAGCCTATAAGCCACTTCTAGACACTTCTTTCCTTTGGTCACAATATCAAGTGGCTGCATTTATTTTTATGGACGTGGAACATTTTTGCTGTTGGCTGGCCATTCATCACTAGTGCTTGAAAGGTGGCAGTGAGTTGCCTTCTTGAACTGATACAATCCATGAACTGTAGGTACATCTATCATGCCCTCTGCTGGGGGTGGGGAAATCCAGAATTTTGACCGAGCAACACTGAAAAAAATGGTGATTATATTTTCAGTCAGGGTGGAAAGTGGATTCAAGGGAATTTGGAAGTGGCAGTGTTTCCATGTATCTGCTGCTTGTGGCCTTCTCGATTGAAGCGGTTATAGGTTTGGAAGGTGCTGTCTAGGAATCCTTGGCGATCTGGGTTTTGGAGATATTTGCACTAGTAGGAGAGACTAGGAACTGAGAGCACAGCCTTGGAGTGAAGGAATGATAATTTAGAACTGAGCTGACAGGAATTTCTTCGTTCAGAACAGTTAATCTGTAAAACCTATTGTACAGTGGGCTGCAGCAGCCAAGTCATCAAGTGCACTTATGACAGCAATAGATAGATTTTAGATTAGTAAGGGATCAAGAGTTTGGGGAGAAGGTAGTAAAATGGGTTTGAGAAACATATCAGCCATGAGTGAACATCAGAGCAGACTGGAATGGCTGAATGGTCTAATTATGTTCCTGTGTCATAAGGATTTTCTTCAGGGTATCTTGTTGATGATATACAGTACTGCTACTGACCATCAGTGCTGGAATAACTAAATGCTTGTTGATATGGTGCTAATCAAGCAGGCTATATCCTAAGTGGCGTTGAGCTTTTTGAGTGTTGTTGGAGCTGCACTCATCCATAAAAGTGGGGAGTATTCCATTACATGCCTTAGACATAGAGGAGAGGTTTTGGGGGAGTCAGAAGGTGAGCTATTGTCTGCAACATGCCAAGCTTCTGACCTGCTCTTGTAACCAATGTGTTTATGTGGCGAGTCCAGTTCAGTTTCAAGTCAATGGTAAGCCAAGGATGTTGATACTGGGGGATTCAGTGAAGGTAACACTGGTGAACGTCAAGGGATGGTGGTTAGATTATCTGTTATTGGTGATGGTCACTGCCTGCAACTTAAGACATGACCGTCATTTGTCATTTTCAGCCCAAGCATGGATATCGTCTGGATCTTGCTGAAGCAGTCCATGTTAGAATGCAATGTTTGAGGAATCATGAATGGTGTTGAACAATTGTACAAATCATCAATAAACATCCCCATTTCTGACTTTATAATGGAGGGAAGGTCATTGACAAAGCAGTTGAAAATGGTTGTAAATAGGGAAAATGGTTGTGGTTGTTGGGCTTTAGGCATCTTGGCTCCAGGACATCTCTGCAGGAGTTCCTCAGGGTACTGTCCTCGGCCCAAGGTATGACTCTAATGAGCAGAGAAAGTTTGTGAAGGCTCCTTGATGCCACAATCTTTCAAATGCAGCCTTGATGTCAAGGGCTAACACATTCACTCCATTTTGGCACTTCAGCAGATTTCACAACAGTGCAGCAAAGCTCTTCTGCTTTCATTTCTTGGGAGGTATGCCAGCTCACACTGAACTGCAAGAGCATCCAGGAACATTTCCAATCAAGTGAGAGAGCACAAATTAAAAAAAAACTGCTAATGATTTGTCACCAAGTTTCATAGAGATCGCTACTTAAAACCAACAAAAAGAAAGCATGAATTTCCTTTTAATATAAAATTCAATCTTGGGATGTGAGGCAGTGTTTATGTGCCGGTTTCCAAGTACCTTCAAGAAAGTTGCATTAAGCCACTATTTTGAACCACAGCTGTCCATGTAGAGGGAGGAAGTGACCCCTTGTATTCTGGCTCTTCCCAGCCCTGGCATTTGTGCCACTCAAAATAGTGGTGAAGCAGGGGTCCTGAGCTGGAACCTGTCCACTGCAACCACTTTTTTTTGCTTCCCCCCCACCCCTTGTCTTTTTTCTATTTTCCTTTACTTACTGCTTGTCCTGAGCACAGATGGCATTGACAGTGAGAGCCCAGCGCAGATCTTGAGCGGGCCCACAGCAGAGGATAGTGGGCCTTTACTTTCCAGGGTGAACATCAGAATTGGCAGCTTCTACACCAGCAATGTCAGCCCAGTGGCAAAAAATGGTACCCGAGGAATGACAGCATAGTTTGTGGTAACGAGCTGGTCCCAGACTGATTGACTCTTTAAGCTATATCTTTCCATTTTCCTTTTCTTTTTCTTAAATTGTTTAAAATGGTGCCTGATTATGGCAACTCTGGAAAAGCCTTTAATTGTATTTTACTGTTTTTCTTCTCCACTATAAAATATATGTGACAATGTAATCATTCATTCAGTCCGAGAAAGGCTTCCATAAGTATTTTTAAATGAGTTCATGCACTTAATTATTGGTCGATAAATTGCAATGCCCTGGATGGTTCAATAAACTAATTTAGCAAATTGTTCAGCACCTATGCCAACAGCTTCTGTTCAGGCATACCCATGAGAAAGAGACCACAAGGGTACCAATATGCCCATCCTTAATGTAGTTGGAGGATTGAACACCCCATCCTATTTAGGGAGCTAGGATAGAGGGAAGGAGGAGAAAATTCAGTTCAGGGAGAAATAAACTGCAAAATTCCATTTGCTTAGATTTCAAGCTTGATATCATTTTCACTTTTGCAATTTACATGGAGGCACTGAATACTTGAAAGAATCCAAAGGTTTACAACAATACAGAACAAACCTGTACAGATGTTGCAAAAGCACACAATTCTCTAATACCTTTTGTTAAAAAAAAATTTTGTAAATTTGAGCAATTATGGACGATACGACACTGCCAAAATTGGCTGCAGTGTGGAAAACAATCAGATCCCAATTTCTACTGATATCAATTACAGAGGTTTTAATGTGTAAAATTCTCCCACCCCCTAAACAGTATGCAGTAGAACCCAATACTTTATTGGGACACATGAATACATTTATCATTTCATAACACATTGGCTAAAAAAGCCATTCTGTTAGTGCAAATTTCACTGAAAGACACTTTTTTTAAATACACTACATACCCCATCAAAAAAAAGGAATAAATAAGCATACAAACAGCCAACTGTACAGGTTGAATAGTCACTTCTGGCTGCCTTTCTTGGTTCTGAGCTGATTCACAAACAGCAGATGATGAGGTCCTATCGTGCATTTGCAGGGTTACCATCAGCTTGGACACTGCTGCTGTAAAGATGGATAAGAGCATGACGTTTAGATGAAGTGTGTCTGTCAGAAGAGTGTGTGCGGAAAACACATTTGTCTTGAATACCCTCCTTGAGGCCAGCCCACAGTCACTGTTTGGCCCAACTGGAGACAACTGAAAGACCAGTGAGGGTGAATAGATGGCAATAGTGACAGAGTACCTGGCACTTTCACAAATTACCACCAGGCTACAGAGGGGTTGCCTTAAATTCACAAGCAGATCTAAACTGGTTGGACACAGTCTATTTGTTAGGCAGAGATGCATAGACCATATGGTTGTAGGTAGGAATTAATGCTTTCCAAAGTCCAGGCTTGCTCAGCACACAAGGTTGCTTTCTAAAAACACTGACAGCACACTTTGACACACTGGAAGAGTTGTTTGTCGGCCTCTGCTTTCACCTTCCTCGCTTCTCTTTCACGCTATAGTGAAGGACCATTGGTGTTGGCTGAAATAAAAAGCAGAAAGTGAAGTTAAACAGTAAAATGAGAAAATGCAGGTTTACAGGGATAGGAGAGGGTGTGGTGGATGCAGGCGGGATGCTCTTCAGGTCAGTTTGGATTTGATGGGTCAAAATGGCCTGCTTCCACAATTCTTCTACTCTACTAAACCCATTCAGACTTTTGTTTCACTCGAGTAGTTTTTCATTTTTGTGAACTCAAGAACATAACGAACCAGATTCAGCCAACTCTCACATTCCAGGCATCATTCCAATGAGCCTTTACTACACCTAGAGACCAATATGTCCTTCTTTTAATAAGATGGCCCAGAATGTACACAATAACCTAGATGTAGTCCCAAAGCCTTATACAATACAGCAAGATCCTTACTCATACACCAACACCTCTGGCTAACATGCTATTTGCTTTAGTTGCTTGCTTAGCTGAATATTAAATGTAATAATCCATGCATGTGGATCTCCACATTCTTTGATGAGCAACATTAACTAGTCTCATAACTTTTAAAGCCATCTTTTCCCAGTCTGCCTACCAAAGTTGTTGACTCTAGTGCCACTATTCAAAGGATGCCATGCCTATATCTTCTGATCTATTTTCTTATGGCAGCCATGGCACAGCAAGTAGAATGCCAACCAGGTTTGCAAGTTGTGGGTTCAAGTCCCATACCAGAGACTTGGGCACAAAATCCATACTTACAGATCAGTACCAATTTCTGTTTGATAATGCTGTTAATGAAACTCCTGGCTATTTGGCTTTATAAAGAAACAACATAATGCAAACTGTTGTTGAAAAATAAAAGCATGATGAGACAAGGTTACGAATAAAATTTAGCAGCATGTGCCACTGTAGAAATTAAGGAGATCAGTTCCCGCTGAAGTGAATAGGAAGCAGATTAAGTGAGTTACACAATTACTGGTGAGAGTTCTTTTGCAAAGTGATGCCAGTCACTAATGCAACATTTACACCCCTTCCCCCAAGCCAGAGAGAGAAACTGCATTCATAGAACTTACATTGTTCTGAAAACTCTGCCTCAATGCAAGCAATAGAAAATAACAGAAAATCCAACTCCTAAAGCTATTCATCAATGTCACTACCAGGTTTCTCAACATATGCCATACACAGTTTCCAAAATTGGGTCGTTATTACAGAACAATGAAGAAGTGTAGACTTCAACCTTTGTGCCCCACACTTTGGATCTTTCCCACTTGACTTCTCACATTCATTTACACTATAACACTAGCTTTTTGGCCTTGGCATTGATCACCCACCTCTGAGATTACACTGTCAATTGCAAACCAGCTGGCAAATTTCACTATTGCAGGTAGGAAGGTAAATTGTCGAAGATAGGAATTCAAGAGTTTAGAAGATAGTGAGTTCATGACTCATTCCATTAGGTTGAAACAAATTGCGAACTGCTCTTCAGTGCAGAATCAAAAGGGATGCTGCACTGCCACAAGAGCCATCTTTCATGGTAAATGAAAGGGGCTGTGTAGTGTCTTAGGTGGATGCAAAAAAATACCATGCTACTTCTTCAAGGAGAAGAGGGAGATCTACCCAGGGTACTAGTCAATATTCCTTCAACACCCCCAAAAATTCATTTCTCATTATCACGGTCATCATTTGTTTACCATACCTTTCTGACAAACTCCTAATATTACCTTCCTTATACCGAATCCTAGTGAAACTGTTGAGGGAACCTGCACACCATCTACAAAAGTTACTTTTCGCTTTTATCATTTCTCAATGTTACATAAATCTTTTTCCACATCTAGATTCCCTGAACTCAGGTCATTCCTTGCTAGTATCCAAAAACCATAATTAGTCAATAGAACTACACCATGTCCACTTGGTCTGTTGATTTACTCTTCAATTTCTACACTATCCATTCATGCCACAGTTTATTTATCATTTCCCTTAACATGTTTTTCTCTTGCCTTGTCCCTACTGGTGCATAACCACATAAAAGTTATGCTGCAACTATACTGGATAGAAAATCCCTGGATAGATCCTACCTGGAGTATTTTGATCCTATTTGATTCTTTGCTCCCACTACTAAGTTTAAAACTCAATCTAGGTCCCTTATTACAAGCTCACTTGAAGACCAGCCTCAGTTTCCCAATACTTGCTCCCAACAAACTGGAACCAATTTCAACTGCACCAGTCATAGATTGACACGTTCATTTCTCCAGTCTTAAAAGCATAAGACATACAAGCAAAAGTAGGCTATTCAGTGATCAGTGCTGTAGTGCCAATGAGATCATGGTTGATCGGATAATCCTCAATGCCGCTTTCCTGCCTTTTCCCCATAACCCTTGATTCCCTGGGATCATAGAAACTGCAGATGCTGGAGAATCTGATATAGCAGGATGGAGAGCTGGATGAACACAGCAGGCTAGGCAGCATCAGAGGAACAGTTAGGCTGACATTTCAGGCCTAGACCCTTCTTCAGAAATGGGGGAGGGGAAGGGGCTTCTGAACTAAAAAGGGAGAGAGTGGGAGGCCAGTAGAAGATGGATACAGGAGAAGATAGGTGGAGAGGAGACAGACAGGTTAGAGAGGTGGGGATGGAGCCAGTAAAGGTGAGTGTATGTGGGGGGATAGGGAGGAGATAGGTCAGTCTAGGGAGGACGGACAGGTCGAGGGGGCGGGATGAGTTTAGTGGGTAGGAGATGGTGATGGGGCTTGAGGTGGGAGGAAGGACAGGTTAGGGAGGCAGGGATGAGCTGGGTTGGTTTTGGGATGCAGTGGGGGAGGGGAGATTTTGAAGCTTGTGAAATCCACATTGATGCCATTGGGCTGCAGGGTTCCCAACCAGAATATGAGTTGCTGTTCCTGCAACCTTCAGGTGGCATCATTTTGGCACTGCAGAAGGCCCAGGATGGGCATGTCATCTGAGGAATGGGAGGGGGAGTTGAAATGGTTCGTGACCGGGAGGTGCAGTTGTTTAGTGCGAACAGAACATAGGTGTTCTGCAAAGTGGTCCCCAAGCCTCCGCTTGGTTTTCCTGATGTAGAGGAGGCCACAATGGGAACAGTTGATGCAGTATACCACACTGGCAGATGTGCAGGTGAACATCTGCTTGATGTGGAAAGTCTTCTTGGGGCCTGGGTTGGGGGTGAGGGAGGTGGTGTGGGGGCAGGTGTAGCACTTCCTGCGGTTGCACGGAAAAGTGCCAGGTATGGTGGGGCTGAGGGGGAATGTGAAGCGGACAAGGGAGTCACGGAGAGAGTGGTGCCTCTGGAAGGCAGGCAAGGGTGGGGAGGGAAAAATGTCTTTGGTTCCCTTACTGATGAAGTATATTCAAGGCTAAGGTGGACAGATTTATGACCCAGCCTCGATAGCCCTCTGTGGTTAAGAATTTCACAAATCCACTCCTCTCAACTCTACTTAAACGGGTGACCTTTATTCTGGGATTATGGCCTTTGGCCCCAGACTTTCCTACAATGGAAAACAATCTTTCTGTATTGACCTGGTCAAATCCCAAGAATCTTATAGAACATATAGAACATAGAACATTACAGCACAGGACAGGCCCTTCGGCCCTCAATGTTGTGCCGACCTGTCATACCGATCTCAAGCCCATCTAACCTACACTATTCCATGTATGTCCATATGTTTATACAATGACGACTTAAATGTACCTAAAGTTGGCGAATCTACTACCGTTGCAGGCAAAGCGTTCCATTCCCTGACTACTCTCTGAGTAAAGAAACCACCTCTGACATCTGTCCTATATCTTTCACCCCTCAATTTAAAGCTATGCCCCCTCGTGCTCGGCATCACCATCCTAGGAAAAAGGCTCTCCCTATCCACCCTATCTAACCCTCTGATTATTTTATATGTTTCAATTAAGTCACCTCTCAACCTTCTTCTCTCTAATGAAAACAGCCTCAAGTCCCTCAGCCTTTCCTCGTAAGACCTTCCCTCCATACCAGGCAACATCCTAGTAAGTCTCCTCTGCACCCTTTTCAAAACTTCCACATTCTTCTTATAATGCGGTGACCAGAACTGTGCGCAATACTCCAAGTGTGGCCGCACCAGAGTTTCGTACAGCTTCACCATAACCTCTTGGCTCCGGAACTCGATCCCTCTATTAATAAAAGCTAAACCACTGTATGCCTTCTTAACAGCCCTGTCAACCCGGGTGGCAACTTTCAAAGATCTGTGTACATGGACACCGAGATCTCTCTGCTCGTCTACACTACCAAGAAACTTACCATTAGCCCAGTACTTTGCCTTCTAGTTACTCCTACCAAAGTGCATCACCTCACACTTGTCCGCATTAAATTCCATTTGCCACCTCTCAGCCCAGCTCTGCAGCTTATCTATGTCTCTCTGCAACCTACAGCATCCTTCGTCACTATAGTGACAACCTACACAAGGATCACAGGTTTCACAATCAGACAACAAAATGATCTCAACAAAAACCATTCAGCCAGTCAATAATATGACTGTTTTAATCTTGTAACCCAAATAAAATTTCAATACCAACTGATGCGGGACAGAGCTATCTTATGAGCACCGGAGACAGCACCTAAGTATGTTATCCCCTACGCGTCAATGTCTCACTCTCCCTGAAGTATCCAATTCCATCCCATAATGAAAGCCTGGAATGTGCATCAATCTTCTTGGGAAAGTTTAAGGGAGATATGTGTGGAAAGTTCTTTACACAGAGGGTGGTGGGTGCCTGGAACGCGTTGCCAGCGGAGGTGGTAGATGCAGACACGTTAGCGTCTTTTAAGATATATTTGGACAGGTACATGGATGGGCGGGGAGCAAATGGACACAGACCATTAGAAAATAGATGACAGGTTAGACAGAGGATCTTGATCGGCGCAGGCTTGGAGGGCCGAAGGGCCTGTTCCTGTGCTGTAGGTTTCTTGTTTGTTTCTCTAATTTAGTAAAGTTGCCTCCGCTTTTTTTCTATTGTCCAACACATACAGGCCCAAATTTACTCAAACTGTCCTCAAAAAACAAAATCCCTGGCATCAGCCAAGAGAATGTTCTCTGGGCTGTCTCCAGAACAGTACATTTTTCCTTAGATAAGGAGCCCAAAACTGTTCACAGAATTCTAGCTGTAGTCTGACCTGCACCCTGCATGATTTTAGCAAAACCTCCCTACTTTTATACATCATTCCCTTTGAAATAAAGATGTGCAGGTTAGGTGGATTGGCCATGCGAAATTGCCCGTAGCGTTAAGGGGTGTGTGGGTTATAAGGGATGGGTCTGGGTGGGATGCTTCAAGGGGCGGTGTGGACTTGTTGGGCCGGAGGGCCTGGTTCCACACTGTAGCGAATCTAATCTAATCAAATGCAAAAAAATCAAATTTCAGAGAAGTACAAGAATAATAAGGCAGCAATAGAGGTGGTGGAGGCAGGTACAATGATAACATTTGAAAGGCAACTAGATAGGTATATAAATAGGAAGGGTTCAGAGGGATATGGGCCAAATGCCAGCAAATGGGACTAGATTAATTTAGGATATCTTGTCAGTAAGGACGAGTTGGACCGAAGGGTCTGTTTCTGTGCCGTACACCTTGATGACTCTAATTACAAGAGAATTTAACTAACCAAATATTAACTGGCACAGCTTTTGTATGCAAGGTAGAGAGGGCGCAAAATTCTTCAATAATATCCAGGAAATTTATTTTAGTCAGTATGTACAAAGCCTAACAAGAAGGGGCAGTTCTGGACTTAATATCCGGCATTGAGCAGGAGCAGACAGAAACCATATCAGTGGGCTCAATATGATGGAGTCCTTAAGGAATATGAAAAGCACAAGGGGTATTTGAAAAAACAAAAAATTGTAAAAGCTGAGAGATTGCATGACAACGCATTGGCAATTGGAATAAAAGGAGCGCCTAAAGGAGTTTAAAATAGGTAAAGAATAAGAATAATTAAGAAAAAAAAGAGTAGGGCTCATTAGGGATGATAAAAATACTGTGTGGATCTGGAAGGTGTGAGCATAGTCCTCAACGAATAGTCTTCATCAATCTTTACGATGGAAAACTATGATGCAGGTATAGACAACAGGTTAGAGGACTATGAAATATTAGAATAAATGAGCGCGAGAAAGAGAGAGAGGGGGAGAGAGAGAGAGAGACAGAGACAGAGAGAGCCCTGGATGAAATCAATCCCAGGCTATCAAGGCTCTGGCAGTAATGTGCAGATCCTTTCTGGCTGCAGGTTAAGTTCCAGAGGACCAGAGAACTGTTAATGTTGTCCCATTATTGAAAATCATTGGAAGGGGTACAGCTGGAAATTACAGGCCAGTCAGTTGAACTTCAATGGTCAGGAATTTATTAGGAAAAAAATCTAAGGGACAGCATATACCTCACCTTGGACAGATACTAATTAATCAGCATAAACTTGTTAAAAGAAGGTAATGGTTGACAAATTTGATCAAATGTTTTAAGTAGGTAACCATGAGGGTTATGAGGTTGATGCATTTGATGTAGCCTGCCTGGTCTTTAGCAAGGCTTTGGCTAAGTCCCTCACAGGAGAGGGGTCAAGAAAGTAAGAATGAATATAGCAAACAGGCACATTGGATCCAAAATTCCTGACAGGCAGGGAGCAGAGGATAACGACAGTGGGATAACAAGGTGTTGAGCTGGATGAACATGGCAGGCCAGGCAGCATCAGAGGAGCAGGAAAGCTGACATTTCAGGTCGGGACACTTCTTCAGACCCTTTCTGAAGGGGGATCCAGACCTGAAACGTCAGCTTTCCTGGTCCTCTGATGCTGCCTGGCCTGCTGCGTTCATCCAATATACACCTTGTTATCTCAGACCCTCCAGCATCAGCAGTTCCTGCTATCACCAATGATGGTAGTGGGAAGTTTCTCAATTTGGAAGGCAGTTTCCATCAGGGTTTTACAGCATTCAGTGTTTGAGTTCCTGCTCTTTGCTGTCCAAGTCATCAATATGCACATTAGTGTTGATGTGTTCTCAAGAAAGTCATGGTTGGCACCACAAGAGGCGTGGTGAAAAGGAAAATAACTCAGATAAGGGAACTATAGCAGATTTTGAAACTTGGGGATCGTTCTCCAAAAAGTAGAAGGGTTAAGGGCAGATTTAAAAGACATGTTCCAAATGATTTAAAAAAAGGTTTTGATAGAGTAAATAAGGGAAAATTGTTTCCACTGCTAAAAATCAGGAATAAGACGACACCACAGCATTCATAGGCTATACAAGTTTCTCCCTATTTTAATCTGGCCTTGTTTAGGGATCCTTCTCTGTCTTTCTCCCTCAAGTACTCAAGCAGCTACTTGCATACTCATCACTCACCTTCCCATACCATCTCAAGAGCCAGAGCTGTTTCATGGTCATGTGTTCTGGCAAAGGTTCATTGTCAAACAATATTTGCACCTGCAGAAAGAAAGTCCATTATATTTTTGCAAACCATGGCAAAGAAACAAATCAATTCCTTGCTAGCCCTCCCTAGCTTACCTGTTGCTGATCAAGCACATTAATTCTATGGCATAGAACTCTCCTCAAGTGCCTGATCTCTGCTCGGACTGAACATCGGACGTACTTTTGCTGCAAGTATTAAATAAAAAAAGAGAAAAAATATTCAGTGGTCTGGCTTGGTTCTCACTTCACTCCCCTGGACACAAAGTATCAGGCTCATTTTCTTGATATGATCAAATTAGTCCCTTCTATTATAAAAAAAACTCCATCAAGGAATTGAAAACACAAAGCCATACAGACCCCAGAGGCCTCAGGTTTGATGATAGTCACAGAGTTGTACAGCATGGAAACAGATCCTTCAGTCCAATTTGTCCATGCCAACCAGATATGCTAAATTAATCTAGCCTTACTTTTATTATTCATTCACGGGATGAGGGCGTCACTGGCCACGCACCATTTATTGCTCATCCCTAATTGCCCAGAGGGCAGTTCAGAATCAACAACATTGCTGTGGGTCCAGAGTCACATGCAGCCCAGACCAGGTAAAGGTAGCAGTTTCCTTCCCTAAAGGACATTAATGAACCAGATGGGGTTTTTCCAACATTCGACAATGGATTCATGGTCATCATCAGATTCTTAATTCCAGGCATTTTTGCTGAATTCAAATTCCACCATCTGCCATGGTGAGATTCACACCCCGAGTTATCTGGGTCTCTGGATTTACATCTCAGCGGTAATACCACTGGACCATCACCTCCGCCATTTGCCAGCATTTACAATGAACAAAAGAGAAACATGGCACAGGAACAGGCCCTTCGGCCCTCCAAGCCTGTGCTGATCATCATGCTCTGACTAAACTAAAAAAACAAACTTTCTGCCCTTATTCGGTCTGCATCCCTCTATTCCCTCCCTATTCACGTAACCATCCAGATGCCTCTTAAATGTCACCAATGTGCCTGTTTCTACCACGTCGTCTGGCAGTGCATTCCAGGCCCCTACTACTCTCTGCATGAAAAATCTCCCACACACATCTCCCTTAAACCTTTGCCCTCACCTTGAACCTGTGCCCCCTCGTAACTGAAACTTCAATGGTGGGAAAAATCCTCTGACCATCCACTATCTGTGCCTGTCATAACATTGTAGACCTCTATCAGGTCTCCTCTCAGCTGCCGTCTTTTCTGTGAAAACAATCCTTTTTAACCTTTCCTCATTGCCAATGTCCTTGAGACCAGGCAACATCTTAGCGAACATTCTCTGCACTCTCTCCAAAGCTTCCATGTCCCTCTGGTAATGTGGCAATCAAAACTGCACACAATACTCCAAATGCAGCCTAACAAGGATTTTATGTAGCTGCGACAGGTTTTGCCAACTCTTGTACTCCATGCCCCAGGGACTTGTCTATCTTAATGCAATTTAGGATACTCAAAACTTCCTTCTTTACTGTACTAACATTCTCTCGAGTATTCACACACTCATCCCTGACTGCAACATCCATCATGTCCTTCTCCTCAGTGAATACTGATACAAAGTACGTATTAAGGATCTCTCCCACTTCCTGTGGCTCCGTGCACAATTTCCTCCTTTGTCCTTGAGGGGGCCTACTCTTTTCTTTGCTATCCTCTTTCTTCTAATACATGCATAAAAAGCCTTGCAATTCTCCTTTGGCCCATACCCCTCCAAACCCTTCCTATTCATGTACCCAGCTAGTTACCTTTTAAATGTTTAATTGTTCCTATCTCCCCTATTTCCTCTGGCAACTCATTCCATGCACACACCACCATCTGCATGAGAAACTTCCCTAACTTCCCTTTTATATCTTTCCCCTCTTATCTTAAACCTATGCCCTCTAGTTTTAAATTTCCCTACCCTACAAAGACAACCTTGGCTATTCACCCTATTATTGCCCTCATGATTTTATAAACCTCAGTAAGGTTGTCCCTCAAACTCCAATGCTCCAGGGAAAATAACCCCAGCCTATTCAGCCTCTCCCGATAGCACAAACCCTCCAACTTGGCAACACCCTTATAAATCTTTTCTGCGTCCTTTCAAGTTTCCAGTAGCAGGGAGATCTGAATTGAATGCTGTATTCCAAAATTGTCCTGTACAGTTGCAACATGGCATCCCAACTCCTACACTCAATGCCCTAACCATTAAAAGGCAAGTGTTCCAAACATCACCTTCATTACCGTGTCGACTTGTGACTCCACCTTCAATGAACTATGCACTTGGACCCCTAGGTCTCTTTATTTGGCAACACTCCCCAGGATCCTACCATTAACTGTATAAATCCAGCCCCGCTTTGTTACATGGCTACGCTCAGTAGTTGATGGACCACTGGTCCAACTAGACTTGGTTTTGTGCTAAGGTAAGAGAGGGGAAAAAGTGCAAGGTCTAATAATTCATCAGGTGGTGATATTCTACACAAGATGGAGGCAGCTCTGGCAATCAGTGAATCTGGGTTACTCACACTTTTCCGGATCCCAAACAAGACATTTTCAGTACAAATAGGTGAGCATCCAGGTAATTTCCGGGAAGATTTTCATAGATATCCTTTATCAGTGCGGTCAGTTTATTTTACATTAGCATCACATCATTGCCAAAGCCCCCTCTAATGTTCCATTTACCTTTATATCTAGTAGCATTAGATAATTTGCCTCTATGAAAACTAGAACTGGGGTCCAATGCAACAGCAGTGCAATCCACATCTCACTTGTGTGCAGGTGCACTTTAAATTAACTATAGCATGGGTGGCAGATCTCAGTACTATTAGAATACAAGTGAGCAGCTGGGTTCTGGACACAAGTTGCAATCCAAACACATGCACCAGGTTCAAGTTGTAGAATCTGGAGGACCACATCCCAATCTAAGTGCTTAATCCTCCTCATACTCTCCTAGGTCCCACAATTTTGAGAACATATACAAACATCAAGACTACTGCTGAATAATAATCAGAGCCAGAACCTCCTCTCCTCTACACATGGCCACATGGCATATGTTCCTCTTACAATGGGACAAAACTGAATCAAGATGAGCTGCACTGAAAATAACAAATGCTGGAGATCACAGTGGGTCAGACAGCATCCATGGGGATAAAACAAGCTAATGTTTCAACTCTAGATGACTCTTCAACAGAACTGAAGCACTTGGGCAAGCTATCACCACAGAAAAGAAGAGATAAAAGGGGAAAATATTCTGCACAAGAGAAATCCTTGTAAAGGATTTTTTTTATTGGCATCCTTCTGGATTGAACATTGTACAATTTGCAAATTGTACATCAAATGAATCTATTAATGTTCCACTTTGTTTCTTTTGCAGTTTGTTCCATTTTGCTGGTGGGAGCATTGCTGTCCTTCTGAAGTTTCTCCAGCTTGTATTATTCATACTAGATCCTGATAACATTCTTTTCGTCATTGCTTAGTGGGGCATGGACATTGTTACTAGGGTCAGCAGTAGTCATCTATTCTTTATTGCCCTTAAACTGAGACAGCTAATAGACTCAGTAAATGAAACTAACATTTACATTCCATTCATATTAATTCAATTTAAATATCTACCAGCCACCATGGTGGAATTTTAACCCATAACCCCAGTACATGAGCTCCAGCTTACTGGTCCAGTGACATTACCACAACACCACTATTTCCTCCAAACAGAAGTAGAAACTTTGTTGGCTTCTTCCTTTGCTCTCAGCCACCAGCCTTTGCATCCACTCAATCGCATCCACCCTATCCTTCTGAGAGCAATCGCAAAATCCATAATTGCTTTTGGTTTTAAAAGAAGGGCATGGAGAGAAAGGGAACAAAAATGAATAGATTTTTAAAGGGACATGGTAGGACAAAACAGAATCCATCTGTGCTGCAACAATTCTATTTGAATAAGTTTGGTAGGTAACAGCATGACATGGTGAGTGGTAGAGCAGGTGCAGGAGTGCCTGCTAGAGCATAAGTGTGGGAACAAGGGGGACAGAGAATATGGAGGGGAGCATGTGGACACAAAAGCGTCAACAAGAAAAATCTTGTGCAGGAACACAAGAAAAAGACAAAGTGTTGGGAAGAAATAATGACTTGTATTTCACAAGATATAGGATCAGGATTTAGACCATTCAGCCCACTGAATCTGCTCTGTTGTGATCGTACAACTAATATGTTTCTCAGAGGCATTCTCCTGCCTTCTCCCCCTTAACCCTTAATCCCCTTACTAATTAAAAATCTCTCTCCGTCTTAAATGCATTCAGTGACGAACTCCATAGCCCTCTATGACAATGAGTTCCATAGATTCACCACACACTGGCTGAAGAAATTCCTCCTCAGTTCTAAACTGTCAACCCTTCATTCGGAGGTTGTGCCTTCAAGTCCGCATCTTCCTATTATTGGAAACATTATCCCCGTGTCCACTCTATCCAGACCTCTCAATATTTTGAATGTTCCATTAGATCCCACCTCCCCCCCGCCCCCCCAATCCTACACTCCAAGTACAGACCCAGAGTTCTCAATCACTCGGAGATCATTGTATAAAGCATCTTTACAACTAGTGAACGTCTCAAAATTTTCCAGTAATAGCATTTGTCTGTTTATAATGTAAGAAACCAAGTGCAAAAATTGTGAATCTTTCTAATGCAGATACTACATTGTTAAATATATTTAAGGCTGAAACAGATAGAATTCCGACCTCAAAAGGGAATACAGCGACTATGGGAAGTGAGAAAGGAGATGGTGCAGAATAATGGGTAGGATCGCACTGAATGCTGAAGCAGGCTTTGACAGGTTGCATGATCCATTTGTATTTCTTATATTTTGAAGTAAGAGGTAAAAGAATAGATCAAGAGACAGAAAGAAAACAACAATAGAAAAAATGTTCACTTATTTGACACCTTTCAGGAGTCTCAGCCTGTTTCAAAGTGCACTACTTCTGAAATCTAGCCATGTTGTTATACAGGAGAGTGCTGCAGCCTGCTTGTGTAGAACAAGCTCTCAGAAATGGCATGGTGATAATGTCCAGATGATCTAGCTTGGGACATTTATTGGCACTGGAGCCCAAGGATCTTCTGCCTCCATTTAAGAATGTATAAATGGTTTAATGCCTCATCCTTTCAGCACTAACAGTGTCAGCTTGGGTTCTGGTGCTCAAAAAAAATTTCCAGAGTAGAACATGGAACAAAGGCCTTCTGATGATAAGAGAGAATGTTATCCAGTGAGCCGTGGTTCACATCTTGTTATCACACAACTTATAGCTGAGCGCTGGGAGAAGGATATTTGAAAAAGAAAAGGATCCAAGTTTTTAAAAAGTTTAATAAAGGCTTGCAGCACATAGACATCAATTAATACCTTGAAAACATGTGACCTAATTCTGGATTTTAGAGGAGGAAGAAAAGTTTTGAAACAGAAGTTGTACAACATCAATTTTTGCCAACGGGAGCAGGTAATGTCTGAATTTCACCTGACATCACATTGCATGATTTAACAACTCCAGTGTTATTTACTCTGTGCATGTGTCCACTGGGAAAGGGAGGAGGGGTACACAGACTGTTTTCTGACAAGAGTGGGAATAATTGAATTCTACTTCAATGATCTGAGAACACACGATGAAAAAAAAATCAATAGACCCCATCTGCTGTAGTGTAGTGATGTGAAATGATTCGTGACCCTTGAGCCCTTGCATTAACTGCAGGCTTTGTATCTACTTCATGTTAAATATGTTTTGGATTTACTGAAGGTCTGGCTATTAGAACAGACACAGAGAATAAAACACCTTCTGCATCTGGGAATTGTGTCAGAGCAGCACACAGGCTGAATGACTTCAGAGTATTCTGCCAGAACATAAGACACACAGGGCTGCCTACAAAGTTCATTAACCAACTGGTGAAACACCTCTACTCTCTCATCCACCTGAAGAAATTGACTTTCAAGGCGGTGGGTCATTATGTGGTTTGTATTCTACCCTCTCAATGCAGAAGTTCACATTACACATCCCACCACGAATTCAATAATTCAGCTGGATTCTTGGAAAAAAATCCCGAACCGGTATGCCAGTGGTTTCAAGGGAGAGAACTTCCATCACCTTCATGATCAAGCCTCACTAATGTCAAAGTCACTTAATACTGTTAGAGAAGTCAAGCACTCACTTTGACTGAAATGTCAATTAACGTCAACACAATGTTCTGCATCTGCCACAACTTTCCTTGGACGACGAAACATGGTTAATAATTGTGACTAGGGCAGTATTGTCCACACCCCAAAAGGAAAGGGGTTGGACCATGAATCTTGTCAATATTACTGCTATTATCCTCGTTGATGACAAAGTCATTCAACCTGAGACATTGTTATTTCTCCTTCACTTCTGTCTACTTTGGTGGGCTGGTAGCAATACCAGGGAGATTGCGCATGTTTTTTTTGTCATGGTTGGTACAGTGAAATGTTCTTAACCACGCATTCAGATTGTCAAGCAGCCTAGCCATAGGACCACGTAGAACTGTTGCCAGCTGTCCACGGGCCGACGCTGTTAGGCCCAACTTGCCTCAAAATATGCTTAACCCATCTGTTGGCAGGTCAACCAAAATTGTAGGCACAGCAACTAGAAAATTTCCAGGTACAAATAACCTGCAACATTGTTGCACTTGGTAAGGCTACTGCTGCTAAGTAATAGCTGAGAGTATGGCCAAAATGGTGAAGTGGTAGAAATTGGGGGAATCAAGAGAACAGAATTGAAGAAGTGCAGAGATCCGAGGACAGTAGGACTCAAGCTGATTAGAGACAGGAAGAGGCAAGGTAACAGGGATTTGAATGTGCAAGTATCGAAATCTACATCAAAAGCTACTGTTGGGAAGTGTCAGATGCAAAATAAATACAGCAATTGGTGACCAACATGGCCCAGCTTAGTCTCTTACCTGTAACACAAGCTTCCCTTTCTCTTTACCCAGGGAGGAACTGCAGGATAACAAAAACAAAATAGAAAAACGTAAGTCTGTATACAGGCTCTCTCATCTCCAAAAAACCAAACTCAGTAAAAACAAAAGCCCCCAAAATATTTACCAATCTGAACATACTGGGCACCTGACTTTAGTACTACACTGTCTAGGCCTGAGTCGATGGAAATCAAATAGCCTAGAACAAATGCGAGCCCCTCTTGCTAGCAGTGCTAGTGCACATGCCCGGTAAATATGTGACAAATTTGTGACAGCAAGCAGGCCCTAGTTGCAGCGTGCTCCAATGCATCACAATTTAAAGCTAACCAATTGAACTGGCTCAGTTGTTTTACAAAGTAGATCACGACTTCTAAACGCCACCAATGGATTAGGAAGCCTCCTGCACTGAAGGAGGACTGGTTACAAACTAGTTTGATTTTGGTTTAGTCAATCTTCTCAGTGTACATGCTGCTGGGCAAAAAGTCTAAAGGCGGCAGGTAGGCAACAGTGGAAGGCTACTTGTACACGTGGGAAGCCATATGCAGTTAATAACTCGTTTACAAGAGACGAGAACAGGGAAGAAAAGAAAACAAAAACAAAAATCGAAGGGAAAACACTGAAAAAAGCAAACATCAGGCTACAATCATCATGGGAACAGGGAAACAAAATATAAAATTCAAATAAAGTTCACTACTTAAACTTGCAGCAATAATGGTTACAAAATGAATTATTTCCTTAATGCACTCCCAATAAACTCAATGCAGCTGATCAATCAGATCATGGTGACCCTCTAATTATTCTTTCTATTATGCGAAACATTTTATCCCATGTGCAATAGTTGAATAATAAGCAGATTTACATCAAGCTGCCCGAGTCCCAACAAGGTTAACCCTGTTTCATGAATAAAACAGCCAGCATCAATTCTCATTATTTTGGTGGAAGTGTTAACTCAATATCTCTAATGAAATTTGGTACTAAGCTATTCCCTCACTTCTCCGCTTACAACCTGAGCTTTTGTCTGCGCTAGTTCGCTGTGGCACCTGGATAGAATTAAGGGGCACATTTACACGCCAACTTTATAAAAGAAAAAGAAAAAGTAAAGCTTGACCTTCTGACTACCATTAAACTAAAGCTGCCAATGAGCCAAGGCTGACAATTTTAGCACCGTGGCAAAGTAGTCTTTGCTGAGGTTGGTGTGTGAATTGAGGCCCCTTCTACCTCATCAAGGGAACATTTGGGAAAAAAAAATCCTGTGGCGTAATTACCCTTAAAAGCAAAACTGATAGGTATTGCTCAAATAACACCCACAATTAACAGGTTTGATTATTATCATTTTGATGACTGCATGGTCTCACTGTGTGCGTTAGCTGTAAAGTGTTTTGGATGTCATAAAGTCGTGAAGTATGTACAGAAATCAATGATATTTTATGACTGCAGCTTGCAAGTATGGTAGTCTTTAACAGATGAGATATCCAGAGGGCAAGAGTCAAATCAAAGTTACAAAACTGAGTTCAATAAATTTGATATTTTGCAGGCTAACACCCTCCAAACGCCTAATGAGTGCCAGGCTTGCAGCTCCTGTAACATCGCACTTTCTTCATGACAACCAGCAGCCTCACTGGGTTCCTTGGGTGATAACTGTTTTCAATGCGGGCTTGCACAGGAAACCAGTATCCTCACCAATTAAAGGCTCTCCCTTGTGAAAATTCAAACTTTTAGTTTCCCACTGAAGAGGGATTTCAGACGAAAAAGTAACTGGCTCCTCCTCTCCACCTCCTTGGCAAAGCATCAGCCTCAGGGTGAGATAGGAAATATATAATCAGCCAAGAGTGCTGTACCAGCTACCCTAAGTAGTTGAATCAAACCATGGACTGATATAACACAGGAGGTAGTCATTTTGACCATTCGTGCCTGGACAGTTCGCAACTAAGACTAGAATTCTCTGAAATGCCTTTCAAAATCCAGTTAGAATTGGATGTAATCCAATGTTGGCACTCACTGTTTTGAGCTCAACCACTAAAGAATGGTGCTCATCTCAAATATGATATTAAACTGCTTTCTTGGGTGGATGGGAAAAGATCCTATTGTAATTTTTTTTTGAAGAAAAGAGAAGTTGAAATAACTCCACAGAGGCCAGCATCCCATCACTAAGTTGCCCTTTGTTTACATGTGGAAAGTCCTTGACACTGGCCCTGCTCCCTCAGCTAACAGAGTATCAGAATATCTGACACTGATCTTTTGATCTGTCAGCCAGGGTATCTGATTGGGGCTGTTAACCTGGTCAAATCAGGGACCTCATTCTATTATGTCCACCTGGTTGATGTCATTACATTCTTAAAAAAAATCTTGATCATTAATTTCCTCCTCTTTTGATCTACTGCATTGTCTATATTAGAAAAGCAATTACACTTCAAAAGCATGTCATTGACTGTGAAATGTTTTGAAATGCCCAGAGGTTGTGAAAGCATCTGTGTACATGCAAGTTTTTTCTTTAAACAGCAGTTATTTTCAGGATAAAATATGCATAAGCTTATATCCAACAATATCTTAGCAAAGTTTGGAGGCAGTTCAGAGAAGGTTCACTTGGTTGATCCTGGGTATGAAGGGTCTGTCCTAATAAGAGAGGTTAAATAAGTTGGGCCTATACTGGTTTAAGCTTAGAAAATTGAGGGGAGACTTTTGGAAACACAAGGTTCTTAGGAGCTTGACAGTAGTTGTGGAAAGATTGCTTCATCTTGTGGGAGATTCGAGGAGATTCTGAGGTTCAGGAGGTGCCAATTCAGACAGGGGTAAGGAAGAAATTTCTTCTCTCAGAAAATAGTCAAATCGGAAGACTTTTTTTAAATACAGAGGGCTGTTAAGGTTGAGTAATGGCATTAAAAAGACAGAGATAAAGATTTTTAACCAGAAAGAGAATCAAGGATTATGGGGAAAAGCAAGGAAATAGAGTTGAAGAATCTGATTAGCTATGATCACAATGAAGATGGAGAAGATTCGATGTGCTAAAAGGTCCACTTCTGCTCCGACATCTTTTGGTCTAATAGGCAGCAAATTTCAATCCATATTTTGTATTGCACAGTAAAGAATTTATATTCATTCTAACAAAAAGGACTGGAAGTTAATTACTGATTACATCAACAATATCTAAAGTGAAAGGTTAGGGGGATTAGCCATGGAAATACAGGGTTATTAAAATATAGGGTAGGGGGTTGGAGGTGGATTTGGTGGGATGATTTTAAGAGAGTCAGTGTAGACTCGATGGACTGAAGGGGCCGTTTCCACACTGTAAGGATTCTTTGATTCTATGAAAGTGGAAATGAACAGATGGGTACACATACTCACTTGGTTCGGTTCTCTTTCTATTTTGGGCTTTCCAGCATCACATTCCTTCTTGATTCCAAAGCTGCTCTTTTTCCCTGTTAAACTCCCCTTTCTCCAACTTTTTCTTTTTCCCCATTCCATTCACCAACTCTTGGGTTGACTGTCCTTGGAACACTACTGCTCCCCCCAATTCATATCTCACATCGCCTGCTGACACCTCAGTCCTATGCCTCCTCGCTGCCAACTCAACCCCAATATTCCCTTCAGAGATAATGGGAACTGCAGATGCTGGAGAATCCAAGATAATAAATTGTGAGGCTGGATGAACACAGCAGGCCAAGCAGCATCTCAGGAGCACAAAAGCTGACGTTTCGGGCCTAGACCCTTCATCAGAGAGGGGGATGGGATGAGGGTTCTGGAATAAATAGGGAGAGAGGGGGAGGCGGACCGAAGATGGAGAGAAAAGAAGATAGGTGGAGAGAGTATAGGTGGGGAGGTAGGGAGGGGATAGGTCAGTCCAGGGAAGACGGACAGGTCAAGGAGGTGGGATGAGGTTAGTAGGTAGATGGGGTGCGGCTTGGGGTGGGAGGAAGGGATGGGTGAGAGGAAGAACAGGTTAGGGAGGCAGAGACAGGTTGGACTGGTTTTGGGATGCAGTGGGTGGGGGGGAAGAGCTGGGCTGGTTGTGTGGTGCAGTGGGGGGAGGGGACGAACTGGGCTGGTTTAGGGATGCAGTAGGGGAAGGGGAGATTTTGAAACTGGTGAAATCCACATTGATACCATTAGGCTGCAGGGTTCCTAAGCGGAATATGAGTTGCTGTTCCTGCAACCTTCGGGTGGCATCATTGTGGCACTGCAGGAGGCCCATCATGGACATGTCATCTAAAGAATGGGAGGGGGAGTGGAAATGGTTTGCGACTGGGAGGTGCAGTTGTTTGTTGCGAACTGAGCGGAGGTGTTCTGCAAAGCGGTCCCCAGCCCAGTTCGTCCCCTCCCCTCACTGCACCACACAACCAGCCCAGCTCTTCCCCTCTACCCACTGCATCCCAAAACCAGTCCAGCCTGTCTCTGCCTCCCTAACCTGTTCTTCCTCTCACCCATCCCGTCCTCCGACCCCAAGCCGCACCCCCATCTACCTACTAACCTCATCCCACCTCCTTGACCTGTCCGTCTTCCCTGGAATGACCTATCCCCTCCCTACCTCCCCACCTATACTCTCTCCACCTATCTTCTTTTCTCTCCATCTTCGGTCCGCCTCCCCCTCTCTCCCTATTTATTCCAGAACCCTCACCCCATCCCGCTCTCTGATGAAGGGTCTAGGCCCGAAACGTCAGCTTTTGTGCTCCTGAGATGCTGCTTGGCCTGCTGTGTTCATCCAGCCTCACATTGTATTACCCAATATTCCCTTCGGTGGCTACTTATCCATTCCACTGCTAGAATCCGCTCATCTCTGCTCCTAGTCTCATGCTTCTCCTGTCCCATTCTTGTGCTCTTTATCCATTCTTTGCCCCTATGTCTGCTGTTCTTCTGTCCCATTCTTAAATTCTCACTGTTCACTTCTTTAAAGGCCTTGTTGCAGCAGAGCACATGAAGCAAATCAACAATACATTGAAACTAAATTCTCAAGCTGAATGGAGGTGGATGTGGCCTGACATCTGACTTAAAATTGGGAAGGGGGTGCTGCAATGAGGAAGAGATGACTCTTTCTAACCTGTACAAGGCAGACTAGTGGAAAACCAGTACTTTATTCTTTGTTCTTTAAAAAGAACATTTGCTGGGATCACTTTGTTTCTCTCAAAACAAAAAGAAAGCACATCTGAAATTATTGACAGGCAGAAAGAGAACCAGTCTTTTTAAACACTACTGGTAAACTGTTTATCAGAGTTTTCAACAGCTTTGTGCGCAAGCTTTGCTGATAGCAACACATCCAAACTAATTGCTTTAAAATTAGTATCGACCCCAGTGCCTTCCAGCTGCTGCAAATTCACCAGATTGAGTGATGAATCTGGACTCGGACAAGCCGCTCGATAGGAATTTTTCATTTTTTCCCTTTTGTGTATTGATTGAACATGCTCCCTGCCTTCTGCATTGTACAACACCAGCTCACCCTTCTCTCTCTTCCCCTGATCCCCTCTCCGCTGTCAAGGTAACACACAAGTGCTTCATGCAATAATTAAAATCAATGCAGGTAATAGTTATACTCAGGTCAAAAATACTAATGTACCGTATAGACAAAGAGGGTAGATATGCTGCTGTAGGTGATACTCATGTAAGCAGAGCAAAATAAAACTTTCAGGTTGGCCAAGGGTGAAGCATCACTTGCATTTAAGAGGTTATCACAAATAGACATTTCATTGACATGTAATCAAACCAAGGTTCATGGCAAGTCAGTTAAGAGGCAAAAGAAGTGTGGCCACAAGCTTGGAGCCACCTGTTCCTTTTGTTCTTGAAGAGATTTTGCTCTGCGCAAAAATGTTGACGCAGCACGTTATTGAAGCAATTCACTGCAAAAGCTTCACTTGGAAATAATAAATGAGTTATAGTGAGGCGTTATGTGAATGTAAGCTTCCTTTTCAGTGTCCCTTCACTCCACCCTAACTGAAGATGACGCAAGGCAGTCTAACACCAGCCTGAATCTGATAAACCCTCTCAAGTAGAGAGGGAAACTTATCAAGCCAATAAACCTCTATATTCAGCAGCATTTCCAGGGTGAAAAAGGTGTGGGGCTAAGAACAAGATGAAACAATTAGAAAAGAAACATATGCACCCTGACTGTCTTACTTGCTAATATCTCCAGATTACACAAACTTGCACTGTTTCCACAAGGGGACTGTAGTACTTCACCCAAGCAATACACCATGTACAACACCGGCCAACTGGTTGGGATTGTGTGTGCGCCTGTCCGTGTTGCTTCTCTTAAATTGCTGCCAATGAGTGACCCTTGCCCTATGACTTCTATCTAGAAGTAGTATTAAGAAGGGAGAATGGGGTGGGTAAAATTTTGCGTGGAAACCAACAAACCCCTCCCACCTTCTACTTTGCAAAAGCATTTAACTGAAGGGGTCTAGGCCCGAAACGTCAGCTTTTGTGCTCCTGAGATGCTGCTTGGCCTGCTGTGTTCATCCAGCCTCACATTTTATTATCTTGGAATTCTCTAGCATCTGCAGTTCCCATTATCTCTTATAACTGAAAACATTAATGTGTCATCTTGGTCGCGGAGACTGCCCAAGCTGTTGAATATTTTCAGCACTGAAGATGATATTTTTTGAATATCGCTGCTTAAGATCCAGACACTGAACTGAAGCTTGCCACCTGGTCTCCCTCCAGCATTCAGGGCAGACGCTTAAAGTGAAAGCCCTCAGGTAACCGAGACCAGCCTGCCCTTTCTGATGCAGATTCTGTGCCCTCCAACCCAATAACAGGACAGGAACAGAATAGAGCATTCTGCATTTATATACATAGTCCTGTACGCTAATTAAGTACATTTGAAGTGTAGTCATTTTTGTAGTGTAGGAAATGAGGCAGCTAGTTTGTACACAGCAAGCTCCCACAAGCAGCAATATGATAATGGCTAGATGGTATGTTTTTCAGATGCTGGTAGACAGATAAACATTGAACAGAACAGAGAATTCATTTGCTCTTCTGTGAAATAGTAGAGTGGAATCTTTTACATCCACCATCTGATAAAGGTGGCACCTCTGCTAGTCTAACTCCCTCAGCACAGCGCAGGAGGTAGAGGAGGACTGCATCTTGGCAAAGGCGTTCTGATCCCATGGCCACTTGTCTCAGTCAAGGCCCAATTGCCTTGTAGACAAAATCTTCCAAAAGCGCTTGGCAGTTTCTGGGATCAATTAGAGACAGAGAAAACTAGATCGATCCCTAACAAGAGGGAGCGTCAGGATGGGTGGAGTCCAGAATCAGGGGTCACAGTCCAAGAATACTGGTAAACCATTCAAGACTGATGTGGAGAAATTTCTTCACCCTGGTCAGCCTGGAAAATTCACTACCACAGAAACCAGTCAAGGCTAGAACATTGAAAATGGAACAAGAATTGTTCAGTTGTAATTTTAGCTGGTGTGAATTTGATGGGCCAAGAAGGCCTTTGTGTGGTACAGTAGATCTCTATGACTCTATTGTACGATTTCAAGCAGGAGTTGGCTATAACTCTTGGACAAAATGTGTCAAAATGTCTGGGGGAAAGGCAGGAGCAAGCTATTGAGTTGGATCAGGAGCCATGATGAATGGCAGAGGAGGCACAAGGGGGCCATATGGCCAAATCCTGTTCTCTTCTATATTGAAAACTGTTCCTCATCCAATGTCACCCATTCACTGACTCCCATGACATTCCTTCCAGATTATTTTAGTACAGCCACGAGTTGGAAAACAGTTTATAAAAGAAGAAAACGTGGGACCTATTAGCATTATAATTATGAAAAAAAACTCACCCATGTCTCTCCAAACATAGTGAAACCTGCTCATCATATCTGTAGTAGTGGGCTTTGGAGTGATCGAAAGTTGTGTAGGGAGAACTGGTCAGGTCCGGTGACATAGCTGACAAAACAGGGGAGAAAAATAACTGTTTACATACATTGACAGGCACCAGCAGGTATTGATCAGACACAGACAAACATGCACAGAGACTGGCTAGTTTAAAATGACCTGCTACTGTGCTATACGTTTCATGTCATTCTATAGATAACAGACACACACCAATCCCTCAGAGCCTTTTAAATTCTCAAAGTCATCATGGCCAATCGTCTGTTTTTTTTTAAAATTATTATTGAACGGCTGGGGACAGAGTATCTAAAATCCCGAGCCAAACCTGCTGTTTGGTGGATAATATCCAATATTAGGGCTTTTACAAAAGTAGTAACTGGAAACACCCAGCAAGTCAGACAGACTGCATACAAATAGAAAAATAGTAAACTTCCCATGAGGAGCAACCTAATGGGAAATCGAAGGGTCTCCAGTCAAAATAAAAAAAAGGCATTTGTTGACTGAGTGCAATATACTTCCAGAAGTCAGCTTTTAAAAAAATCCAATTTGAAACTTAGGAGGTAAGGGACTAAGAACATAATATAGAGATAGGAAGTGGACAGAGGGAGGCCAAGAAATCTGGTGGGATGATTTGTGGTGAAGTCTGTAGGTATTTGTCTAAACAGAAGTGGCAGCACCCAAATTCTCTATACAAGTCCTCAGATACCAACAGCAACAACTTGTCTATAAAGTCTAATACTTAACCCTTTCTCCTCCCTGTTATACTGCACTGACACTGTAGTCATTGTAATAAAATCAGGCTGATGGACCTCATCGGAGGAAGGGTCTGAGGACTCGAAACGTTAACGCTGGCTTTTCTTCACAGATGCTGTCAGACCTGCTGAGCTTTTCCAGCAACTTATACTTTTGTTCCTCACAGAATAAGAGCTTCCCATTTGGGGTTGTTAATCTGAACCAATCAGGGAGCCCTAGCTGACATGTTAAAAAGGGTGAGCATCCGAGATATTGACACTCTTGTACCTGATTCTCAACAATACAGTACTAAATTCAAAGACTGTCCATGCGTAAATAAAGGGAGACTTTATGATGAGATATTGGCCTCTGCAGAGTTATTTCAGGTAATCTTTCATCTTTCCTCCAGTCCTGCGCTGGAATTAAATATGACTGTTCTGGCATACTATTATCCTTCACAACTGAACTCCGTGCATTACTTTTAAGACAAATAATGTGGTTTTTGTCAGTCAGCTGTACTCTGCACTGCCCTTTAATATTAAAAAAAAGTGCAATCATTGCTTCAGTCTTTAGTTTGCTGGTCACACATACACGACACTGAGCATTTCCCCTTATGTCGCCTTACCAACAGCCTCAGTTAGCTGATAAGCCAATTATGAATATCTTTGCCACATTCCTGCCAATATAAATCCCGCCCAACATGTGCCAGCAGCTTCAAATGTACCCACATGCACATATGTAAAATGCATTGCATGTAAATAAGCCATATAGCCCAAAAGCTAAGCACTGGTGTTATTCTCCACGAGCCACTTCCCCGAAGCAGTATATTTCTTCTTCCTTCACATACATCCTTGCTACTTACCTCAATAGTTTCACATAGCTGCAAATTTCACTTTCTAACCACTCTGTTGCTGTTCTCCCACTCGAGCCCCTTGCTCAGTGTAAAGGCTAATGCTACAGATTGTGTCAATGGGATTTTCCCACTAAACAAAAACTGAAAGAACTGTGGATGTCGTGTATCAGAAACAAAAACAGAAGTTGCTGGAAAAGCTCAGCAGGTCTGGCAGCATTTATGATGAGAAGCCAGAGTTAATGTTTCGTGTCTGGTGACCCTTGCTCAGAACTGGAGGAAGGGTCACTAGACCTGAAACATTAACTCTGACTTCTGTTCACAGATGCTGCCAGACCTACCGAGTTTTTCTAGCAACTTCGGTTTTTGTTTAGGATTCTTCCACTGTATGGGTTGGGAAGCCTCAGCCGAGCCACAATGAAATCCTTACCTAGAGTTTCCCGTTCCAGTTGGATGTATTCTTAGAGTTATTATTACATGATCTGCCACCTTCAACCTGCCAAACAGCCTTTTAAGTCACCTCAAAAGAACAAACTGAATCACTCAAAAGAAAATAAAGCCTTTTGTTTTTATTTTGAACTGTCCCTACTGCTTTTTCTGTTTGCAGCCGGAGTCCAGGAAATTAATCCTCAATTCCTGGGAATTCCAGGACAACTCTGGAGGGCTGGCAGCTTGAATCTGCACCTGGGCCAACAGCTATATGCTTGCACTTTGACAAGGCTCTGTCTGCACTGAAGAAATGCCAGATGTAGCTCTGGGAGAGACAAAAGGGGGAAGTAGAATCAGACTGGTCACATTACTGGATCAGTAATCCAGAGAGCTAAACAAATGATCCAAAGATGCAAGTTCAAATCCCTCCATGGTGGCTAGGATTCAAATTTGTTTACTAATCGATAATATCAAAATAAAATCTAATATCAGTACTGGTGACCTCAAAACTATAGAATTATTGGTATGCTCGAGGGATGCAAATCTAGTGTCCTTGCATGATATAGTTTACATGGCTTGGACTCCAGACCTGTGGCAAAAGGGTGATTTGACTGATGTCACCAGCTGCTCAACAAAGCAATACTTGCCAGTTGTATCCACAGCCTATGGAAAATAAAGATAGGACACAGGCCTAAGACATGGCTGTGAGGAAAAGATGACAAAACCACACTTTGCACAGACACGAATCAATCCCTAGTCATAGTGCAATATACAACTGAATTGCAATGACATATGCTGCACTCTAGCTGAAGTTCTGCACAGTACAAGAACTCGCAGTCTCTCTCATTTCCATACTTTCATTAACTGGTTGGATGATCCTGTCCAACCCTCGAGACTGATAGAATTCTCGAATTCGTTTCTCTTCACCTGTAAAAAGAAGGAACATATTTCATGCAGTTTCAAACTGAATTGGGCAAGATTAATCCAATATTATGAAGATTATAAATGAGATGCCATGGGGGTCAGGACACAGAAATTTATTGCAAGGGAATCAGAATCACTGCTGAGAGGAAACTAAAGAGACACAGATATAAGAATGACAACATTTTGTGACATATTCACATTGCAGAGGAGAGGGAGTAGTCAATACAATCCATGTATGGTTAAATTGACTGCAAGTGAAGAGGTCGTATAGCCTAATAAATATTCTCCCTCCAGTACATCATCCTCCTAGATTAACATCCAATAATTAAACAGCCTCAATAGCCCATCCCTCCTCCAAGAACAGTTAGATTACAGCATGACAGAGGAAGGGCAGAGTTGGACCTGCATAGTTACAGCAGCCAGGGTATCAGTCAGTAATGCAGATGCTAGTCTTGCCCCAGTGACTGATATCTGCTGGGATTTAGACAGGCAACGTTAACAGCCTACAACAGCAAATAAGAGCTTCTGAAGCAAACTGGTAGCTTGGTGCCAGGACTGAAGTACAGTGAGTCACTCCTGACTGGCACTGGTGGGGTGCAGGTCAGAAGTGTTGGCCTTCATCTCTGCTCCCTATCCAATTATTCCAGATTTTTATCATTCTTTCTACATTGCAGTTGGTTTTGAAGTTAGATTTTTTAAAAAATGCTTGTGGTTTTAACCAGTTTACACTTATTACTTGTAAAACCAAGTGAGCATCAAGCTGGCATAATGAGAATTTACCGTCTACACATGCTTAAAACTTACTCTCTTGTAGACCTGGTACAAGTTTGTAGACAATATCCTGCATCACTCGGTCAAGCTTAAGATTAAGAAGAGGCTGCGTCTCGTGGATTTTTATGTTGCACATTGGGCAGTATTTGCTGGTCTGTAGGTACTTCACAATACAACTCTTACAGACTAGAAAGAAAAAGACATTATTAAGATAGAATACCCACTGATCTGGGGACACAGTGTCAATTATTCATTAAAGCACAACAGCATACAGTGTTCCACCTCTGCCAAACTTTCCAAATAGTCCCAGACCCCTGCCCCACCCAGTTTATCCACACAGGTCTGCAATTTGAGTATTTCTCAAACATCGATTCAACTTCCCTTTGAAAGTTACTGTTCAATCTGCATTTTCCTCAATCATTTCTGGGACGTGGGCTTTACTGGTTGGGCTAGTATTTATTGTCCATCCCCAATTGCCCTCAAGAAGCTACTTGTGAGTTGCTGCTTGGAACACTGCAATCCATTTGGTCTTTGCACAAAAGCTGTGAGTGGAAGAGCGTGTTTTGGTATTCTGACCCAATGGTGGCTTTCACCAACATTTTAGGCAGCTCATTCCAGATCACCATGGCTCACTGCATAGAACCTACATTCACATCTCCCATTATGCCCCCAATGAAATTCTTTTGCCAATTCCATCAAGGCTGACTTTTGCAGTTACTTACTTCGATACTGGTGGGAACAGGTAACTACGGGTGGAGGGGCAATTGAGTACAGGGACTGACTGTTCAATGCCAATTAATGCTCAGATGTCCCACTGAGAACAACACAGGAACAGGCCACTTAGCCTAACAGATCCATTCCATGTTGATGCTCCTCACAAGCTTCTTTTCATCTAATCCCCGTCACAGTTCTTTCTTTCCCCTCCTCCCTCAAGTGTCCGATACTTCTCAAATGCAACTGGGCTATTTGCTTTAACTGCTCCCTGCAGTGTCAAGTTCCATATTCTGAGCTACCTTCTGAATAATGTATCTTTCCTTGAATTCACAACTGAATTTATCCATGACTATCTAATACTTATGGCTGCTAGTTCTGGTGCCATATGTTGGAACATCTTTCCTTTGCGTCAGTGGTTGGGGAGGTGGGTGGGAAAGCAATGCCACTGAATGTGTAATCATTAATTGTTTAATCAAAACTCTCCTTGCACAGCATAGGGAATTAGTCATTGAGTGATTTTATGATTGTACTTTTTGGTCCCAGTACAACATCCATCGTCTGAACTAAGTCTGAAACCACTTCAGCTTCCTTTCACTCTTGGGCCAATTGAAAGCATATTACTGGAAAAACAGCATCACCTGGTGGTGTTAATCAATAACTACAAGCAATCAATTGAAATTTAAATCCACAACGAATACTGGAAGCAGAAAATGCATTCAGATCTACCGAATGGAAAAAAAAACAAGCTCATGTTTCAGGCAGAAACTGAATCAAAACTGCTCATTAGGTAAGGGTATGGAGTGACAGAGTGGTGAAATGGAGGGGTGGTAATACAGATCAGCCATCATCTATGTTGTGATGGAGCAGGTCAAAAGGGCTGCATAACAAATATTCCAAATGCACTCAACCAGAAGCTTCTCTTCATACAAACAAAAAATTATCTTTTCTCTGATGTGCTGATTGACCTGCCATATTTCCAGAATATCTAGTTTCCCCTCAGATGTGACATTGTACTGCTGTTGACATACAAAATTGAGAAACAGCAAAGAATTTCATTTACATTGTGCCTTCACGACTCTCAGACTATCAGGCCACTTATAGCCAGTTGTGAAATTGCAGCATCTCTATTCATTCATGGGATGAGGGAGTCGCTGGCTAGACAGCATTTATTGCCCATCCCTAAGTGCCCAGAGGGAAATTAAGAGTCAACCACATTGCTGTGGGTCTGGAGCCACATGTAGACCAGACCAGGTAAGGGTGGCAGTTTCCTTCTCGAAAGGACATTAATGAACCAGATGGGCTTTTCCAACAATCGGCAATGGATTTCATGATCATTAAACTGTTAATTCCAGATATTTATTGTAATCAAATTCCACTATCTGCCATGGTGGGATTCGAACCCAGGTCCCCAAAATGTTATCCAGGTTTTTGGGTTAACAGTTCAGCAACAATACCACTAGGCCATCGCCTACCCAACTGGAGTATATAATATAGGATTTTGAGGTGCAATATTAAAATAATTAGAAATATGATATGTACCAAGTTTAATGCTTTGGGAGGTACAGATAACTTTAAACCCATGTTTCCTAACATTCACCACCATTAGATGGGTTCGTTTCCCTTATTTGGTATCAATCCATGTTGTAAATGCTCCATTATTGTTGAATAATGAGTTGTCTGTGTGGAGTTTGCACATTCTCCCTGTGTCTGTACGAGTTTCCTCCCACAGTTCAAAGATGCATAGGTTAGGTGGATTGGCCATGCTAAATTGACCACAGCATCCAGGGACATGCAGGCAAGATAGATTAGCCATGGGAAATGCAGGATGACAGGGATAAGATAACAGGTTGAGTCTGGATGGGAAGCTCTCCAGAGGGTCAGCATGGACTCAATGGGCTGAATAGCCTGTTTCCACACTGTACTGATTCAATGATTAAATTTTGGCCCAAAAAAGAAACAAATTAAAAAGAGTACTGGTGTGGGAGATTAAACTGGCTAGCTCTGTGCAAACTCTATGTAAATGCTAGGAATATGTCGGGAAGCCGGTGAGTCACTGTTTTTGAATCTATAAAAAGCTTACCTCGCGAATAGGCGGAGGTACACTGAGCAGGAGCCGACACCAGAA
The DNA here is from genome assembly GCF_030684315.1 of Stegostoma tigrinum. Classification (NCBI taxonomy): domain Eukaryota; kingdom Metazoa; phylum Chordata; class Chondrichthyes; order Orectolobiformes; family Stegostomatidae; genus Stegostoma; species Stegostoma tigrinum. The sequence goes on along the minus strand of NC_081354.1, from coordinate 183,341,922 downwards.
TGGTGAGTAAGTGAGTTAATATATTTGTGTGGTTGCGTTACCTGAAACACTACTCGGGTGGGGTCTCCCACCCATCCTCCTCCTCTAACCAAAAAAAGTTTCTGTGTGCCTGATTGGTAAGGAACAAGTTTATTTTTTATTCTTTATTTTTTAAACAGTCTCTTTGGGAATTTAGAACAATGGGAACGGAGGTCAGGGCAGTTGAATGTTCCTCCTGCAGAATGTGGGAAGTTAAGGGTCACCACTAGTGTCCCTGCTGACTACATTTGCGGGAAGTGCACCCAACTCCAGCTCCTTGAAAACCGTGTTAGGGAACTGGAGCTGGAGCTGGATGAACTTTGGATCATTCGGGAGGCAGAGGGGGTTATTGAGAGGAGTTACAGGGAGGTAGTCACTCCAGATGGGTTACGGTCAGGGGACGGAAAGGGAACCAGCAGGCAGTGCAGGGAACCCTGTGGCCATTCCCCTCAACAATAATTATACCGTTTTGGATACTGTTGGGGGGGGGAGGGAGGGAGAACGACTTACCAGGGGAAAGCAGTGGGGCACAGGTCTCTGGCACAGAGTCTGTCCCTGCTGCTCAGAAGGGAAGGGGGAAGAGGAGCAGAGCATTAGTCATTGGGAACTCCATAGTTAGGAGGACAGATAGGAGGTTCTGTGGGGACGAGAGAGACTGGTGTGTTGCCTCCCAGGTGCCAGGGTGCGTGATGTCTCTGATCATGTTTTTGGGATCCTTATGGGGGACAGGTTTCAGCCCCAAGTCGTGATCCACATTGGCACCAACGACATAGGTAGGAAGAGAGATGGGGATTTAAGGCAGAAATTCAGGGAGCTAGGATGGAAGCTGAGAGCTAGGACGAACAGAGTTGTTGTCTCTGGTTTGTTGCCCGTGCCACGTGCTAGTGAGGCGAGGAATAGGGAGAGAGAGAGAGGAGTTGAACACGTGGCTACAGGGAAGGTGCAGGAGAGAGGGTTTTGGATTCTTGGATAATTGGGGCTCTTTCTGGGGTAGGCGGGACCTCGACAAGCAGGATGGTCTTCACCTGCACTAGAGGGGTACTGATATCCTGGGGGGGGGGGAGGAATTTGCGAAGGCTATTCAGGTGGCTTTAAACTAATTCAGCAGGGGGATAGCAAACAAAATTATAGTTTGAGTATAGAAAAGGCTGAGAGTAGGGAGGTCCGAAATCAAGTTTCAGGGACGCAAAATGGCACCGGCAAGCAAGAAGTTGGTTTGAAGTGTGTCTACTTCGATGCCAGCAGGGTCCGGAATAAGGTGGGTGAACTTGCAGCATGGGTTAGTACCTGGGACTTCGATGTTGTGGCCATTTCAGAGACATGGATAGAGCAGGGACAGGAATGGTTGTTGCAGGTTCCGGGATTTAGATGTTTCAATAAGAACAGAGAAGATGGTAAAGGTGCGGCGGCGGGGGGGTGGGGGGGGGGGTTGCGGGGAAGAGAGATGTGACATTGTTGGTCAAGGACAGTTGCAGAAAGGATGTTTGGGGACTCGTCAACTGAGGTGGTATGGGTAAAGGTTAGAAACAGAAAAAGAGAGGTCACCCTGTTGGGTGTTTTCTATAGGCTGCCGAATAGTTCCAGATATGTAGAGGAAAGGATAACAAAGATGATTCTCAATAAGAGTGAGAGAGACAGGGTAGTTGTCATGGGGGACATCAACTTTCCAAACATTGACTGGGAACACTATAGTTCGAGTACGATAGATGGATCAGTTTTTGTCCAGTGTGCGGAGAAGGGCTTCCTGACACAGTATGTAGACAGGCCAACAAGGGGCGAAGCCACGTTAGATTTGTTACTGGGTAATGAGCCTGGCCAGGTGTTAGATTTGGAAGTAGGTGAGCACTTTGGTGATAGCGATCACAATTCTGTTATGTTTACTTTAGTGATGGAAAGGGATAGGTGTATACCACTGGGCAAGAGTTATAGCTGGGAGAAAGGCAATTACGATGAGATTAGGCAAAATTTAGGGAGCATAGGATGGGGAAGGAAACTGCAGGGGATGGGCACATTAGAAATGTGGAGCTTATTCAAGGAAAAGCTCCTGTGTGTCCTAGATGAGGAAGTACCTGTCAGGCAGGAAGGAAGCGGTAGAGCACGGAAGCTGTGGTTTACGAAGGAGGTGGAATCTCTGGTCAAGAGGAAGAAGGCGGCTTATGTTAGGATGAGATGTGAAAGCTCAGTTAGGGCACTTGAGGGCTACGAGGTAGCCAGGAAAGACCCAAAGAGAGAGCTCAGAAGAGCCAGGACGAGACATGAGAAGTTGTTGGCGCATAGGATCTGGGTAAACCCTAAGTCTTTCTATAGGTATTTAAGGAGTAAAAGAATGATGAAAGTAAGATTAGGCCCAATCAAGGGTAGTAGTGGGAAGTTGTGTGGAGTCAGAGGAGATAGGGGAAGCACTAAATGAATATTTTTCAACAGTATTCACTCTAGAAAATGACAATGTTGTTGAGGAGAATACTGAGATACAGGCTACTAGACTAGGTGGGATTGAGGTTCACAAGGAAGAGGTATTAGAAATCCTAAAGAGAGTGAAGATAGATAAATCCCCTGGGCCGGATGGGATTTATGCTAGGATCCTCTGGGAAGCCAGGAGGGAGATTGCCGAGCCTTTGTCATTGATCTTTAACTCGTCATTGTCAACAGGAATAATTCCAGACGACTGGAGGATAGCAAATGTGGTTCCCCTGTTCAAGAAGGGGAGTAGAGACAACCCTGGTAATTATAGACCAGTGAGCCACACCTCAGTTTTTGGTAAAGTGTTGGAAAAGGTTATAAGAGATAGTATTTTTAATAATCTAGAAAAGAATAAATTGATTAGGGATAGTCAGCACGGTTTTGTGAAGGGTAGGTCGTGCCTCACAAACCTTGTTGAGTTCTTTGAGAAGGTGACCAAACAGGTAGATGAGAGTAAACCGGTTGATGTGGTGTACATGGATTTCAGCAAGGCGTTCGATAAGGTTCCCCACAATAGGCTATTGTACAAAATGCGGAGGAATGGGATTGTGGGAGATATAGCAGTTTGGATCGGAAATTGGCTTGCTGGTAGAAGACAGAGGGTGGTAGTTTAGGGAAATGTTAATCCTGGAGACCAGTTACTAGTGGTGTACCGCAAGGGTCGGTGTTGGGTCCACTGCTGTTTGTCATTTTTATAAATGACCTGGATGAGGGCGTGGAAGGATGAGTTAGTAAATTTGCAGACGACACTAAGGATGGTGGAGTTGTGGATAGTGACGAAGGATGCTGTAGGTTGCAGAGAGACATAGCTGCAGAGCTGGGCTGAGAGGTGGCAAATGGAGTTTAATGCAGACAAGTGTGAGGTGATGCACTTTGGTAGGAGTAACCGGAAGGCAAAGTACTGGGCTAATGGTAAGATTCTTGGTAGTGTAGATGAGCAGAGAGATCTCGGTGTCCATGTATACAGATCCTTGAAAGTTTCCAGCCAGGTTGACAGGGCTGTTAAGAAGGCATGCAGTGTTTTAGCTTTTATTAGTAGAGGGATCGAGTTCCGGAACCAAGAGGTTATGCTGCAGCAGTACAAAACTGGTGTGGCCGCACATGGAGTATTGCATACAGTTCTGGTCACCACATTATAAGAAGGAGGTGGAAGCTTTGGAAAGGGTGCAGAGGAGGTTTACTGGGATGTTCCCTGGTATGGCGGGAAGGTTTTATGAGGAAAGGCTGAGGGACTTGAGGCTGTTTTCGTTAGAGAGAAGAAGGTTGAGAGGTGACTTAATAGAGACATATAAGATAATCAGAGGGTTAGATTAGGTGGATAGTGACAGTCTTTTTCCCAGGATGGTGACGTCGAGCATGAGGGGCCACAGCTTTAAATTGAGGGGTGAAAGATATAGGACAGATGTTAGAGGTAGTTTCTTTACTCAGAGAGTAGTAAGGGAATGGAACGCTTTGCCTGCAACGGTAGTAGATTTGCCAACTTTAGGTACATTTAAGTCACCATTGGACAAACATATGGACGTACATGGAATAGTGTAGGTTAGATGGGCTTCAGATTGGTGTGACTGGTCGGCACAACATCGAGGGCCGAAGGGCCTGTACTGTGCTGTAATGTTCTATGTAATATAATGAATATATGATCGGAGAAGAGGGACAGACACATGAAAGCAGGATATGTTGGGTATAAATTGGAAAATAAAAGCTTGGTTTAAGGGTGGCAGCTCAGCACCTTTGGATATACAGAATTAAGGAAATATTGATCAAAGACTTCACATTATTTTGGAAAGGCAAAAAATACAGAACAAGAGTAAAAAGTTTAAATTCAGCAATGGCAAACTTTACAAAGCCAAGAGATGATCTGGCAAGACTGGACTGGTTACAGCCATGTGAAGGATTGAGGAAATCAGTGGGAGGCATTCAACAGCAGGTCCTAACAGCTCAGTGTCAACATGTTCCACCAAAGAAAAAGGGTGGTAATACCAAATCTGGAATCCCCTAATTATCCAGATTTCTACAGTGAGAGTTAAAGCAGAAAAATACAGCATTAAACAATTTCAAAAGTAATATTATTTTAGAAAGCTTGGAGAAGGACAGAAAGTACAGGGATGAAGTGAAAAAAAATTTAAGGTGGCAATGGGAGAATATGAACACTATGGGCAATGTGAAATTAGCGAAAATCTGCAGAGAGTTTACTAAAGTAGTAAGATGAAGAGAATGACCAAGGAGAAGACTGGACTTATCAGGCGATGTATATGGCAGCTTGTGGGCAGGGTTCTTCATGAGTATTTTGTCTCAATCTTCATAGAGAGGGATGACGTGGACTTTCTAGTTAAGACGAGTATGAATTACTAGGTAAAATAAAAGTGTACTGAAAAGGGAAGTACTGGACAGACTGACCCTCTTGAAGGATAAAATCACCTGGGCCAGACGAATTGCATCATTAACTAAAATGGACAAAAAAAAACAAGAGAGAGAACTCAGAGTGGCAGGGAGAGTGCACTGCAGCTTCAAGACTCAGTAACAAGTACTGAAAACACAAAATAAATCTTGGATCTGTGGCCTGCCTACATCCCACCCATTTAGGAAGGTCCTATTGTTCCAACTTTCATTAAAAAAAACACCTGAAGAAGGGTCTAAGCCCGAAATGTCAGCCCTCTTGCTCCTCTGATGCTGTTTGACCTGCTGTGTTCATCCAGCTCTACACCTTGTTGCTTAATAGGCCGTTTACTTTAACGGTTTTCAATAGATTGCTTGACACCTTTGTCTTGAAACCTCGCTTTAACTAAAACCAGGACAAAATACACCTCTTAAAGCCATAAATATCATCACATTATGTACCTCCTACAGTTAGTACAGTGGAGATTTACAAGATTATTGATTGGGCTTGAAAATTGGAGGCATAAGGAAAGACTGGGTAGGCTGGGTCTGTTTTCTTTCGAACAGGATATGGTGTGGGGTTGGGGTATGTGACTTAAAGTGTCCAAAATAATGAGGGGCTTGGATAGAATAGACAGGAAAGACCTGTTTCCCCTAGGAGTCAATTACAGAGGGCAGGGTGGTGTGGGGTTTAATATGATTGTTAGAAAGATTAGAGAAACATGTGGATTGTGGTATCTGGAATTCACTGGTCAGTTTGGTGATTTTGGTGAGAAACTCTAAATGCATTTTAAAGGAACCTGAGTCTGCAACTGAAGGGCTAAAGGCTACAAGCTGGGTGCCAGAAAGTGGGATAAAATAGGCAGCTACCTTATTCAGCTGGTAAAGGCTTGATAGGCTGACTGGTCTGTGTGCTGTAACATGTCAATGGATATAGTGCTACTCTCTAACATTCTATGACTATACAATCTAAAGTCAGTCACTAATTTGAGCCTTATAATTTCTATCTGGCAACAAAGAATCAGCTCATACAGCAGAGAAACAGGCCCTTCAGCTTGTCGTGTCTATGCCAATTAACAAACACCAAATTACACTAAGCCCACTTATCTGCACTTTGTCCATTGAGGACATCAGGGCTTCCTCCACTCCAAGGAAAACAAACCTAGCCTATCCAGTCAGTGATGCTGAAACAAAGAGTTGGATTGCTGCTTGAAGTCTCAGTTAAGGACAACAGGTAGGAAAGGCAATAAGATGGGAAGTACTTCTCTACTCAACTCCAACTTACTTTTGATCTTTCCCTTTCTGGACATGCAGTACATGGCTACCAGTGATCTTACAGTCTCATTCAAGAACAATTCATGCCACACGAATGCCAGACAATGACCATCTCCATGGCCTAGTGGTATTATCACTAGACTATTAATCCAGAAACCCAAGTAATGTTCTAGGGGCCTGGGTTCAAATCCTGCCACAGCAGATGGTGAAATTTGAAGTCAATGAAAAATCTGGAATTAAGAGTCTAATAATGTCGATTCTTGGAAAAACCATCTTATTCACTAATCTCTTTTAGGGAAGGAAACTGCCATCCTGATCTGACCTACGTGTGACTCCAGACCCACAACAATATGATTGACTCTTAAATGCCTTCTGGGATGGGCAATAAAATGCTGGCCTGGCCCATGACAGTCACATTCCATGAATGGATTAAAAAAAGACAGACGGACAGACAGACAGACAGACAATCTAACTACCACCCCTCAACATTCAATGGCGTTTTGATCAATGAATCCCCCACTATCAACATCTTGGAGGGTGCCATTGACTAGAAACCAACTAGATTTGCCATTCAAGTACAGTGATGACAACAGCAGGTCAGAGGCATGGAATGCTGGAGCAAATTACTCCACTCCCCAGAATCTATCTATCATATACAAGGCACAAGTCAGGAGTGTGTTGCAATACTCCCCTGGCATCAATGAGTGCACTCTGACACCACTCAAGAAACTTGACGTCATCCAGAACTAAGAGATATCAAGAACTGCAGATGCTGGGATCTGGGATAACACAGTTTGTAGCTGGAGGAACACAGCAGGCCAGGCAGCATCTGGGGAGCAGGAAAATTCACATTTCGGGTCAGGATCCTTCTTCAGAAACAGTCCCCACCACCACTCCCTGGGTAACATGTCCATCTTGGACCTCCTCCAGGGTCACAATGATGCCACCTGCAAACTGGGAGGAGCAACACCTCGCATTCCACTTCAGGATCCTACAGCCTGATAGTGAAATCCATGCTGAGGCCAGTTTTAAAATCTCCCCATCCCATGTCCAACTCTCCCTCTCATCCCTCCATCCTTGACCTGAAACAACCTGTCCATTTTCTTTCCTACCTATCCTCCCCTGCAATCTCAGTGACCAAATCCCCACCACTCCCTACCTGCACTCACTTATCACCATCCCACCCGACTTCCCCAGGCCCACCGTCTTCTCTCTATTTCTGAGCTCCCTTCCCCCTCCTCATTTCTGAAGTAAAGTCCTGACCTGAAATATCAACTTTTCTGCTCCCCTGATGCTGCCCGGCCTGCTGGATTCCTTCACCACCACACTTTGTCATCACCTAGAACTACGCAGCCTGTTGAATTGACACCACGTCCACAAACATCCTTTTCCTCACCTCTAATGTTCATGAGCAGCAGTTTGTGCTGTCTACATGACACACTGCAGAAATCCACCAAAGATCCTTAGATAGCACTTGGCAAACCCACAACCCCTTCCATCAGGAAGCAGCTACATGGGACCATCACCACCTGCATTTCCCCTCCAAGCCACTCACCATCCTACCTTGGAAATAACACAACATAAAATGGTAAGGAACAGGAACAGGACCTTTGGCTCACTATGTCTGTGGCAAGCATGATGCCATTCTAAACTAATCTCATTTGACTGCACATGGTCCATATCCCTCCATTCTCTGCCTGTTCATCTGTCTGTCTAAATGCCTCTTCAATATTGCTAATGTATCTGCTTCTGTCACCTCCCCTGGCAGCACCTTCCTACAGTCCCACGTAAAAAATAAAATTTGCCTCACGCAGCTCCTTTGCCCTTTTCCTCTCTCACCTTAAACCCTAACCCGAATATTTGATATTTCCACTCTGGGTCCGATCTTATCCATGCTTCTCAATTTTATATCCTTTTATAAGGTTATCCCTCAGTTTCCAATGTTCTGACAAAAACAGTCCAAGTTTGTCCAAACACGCATAGAACATACAACGTAGAACCTGACAGCACAGTGCAGGCCCTTCGGCCCTCAATGTTCTGCCAACTTGTCATAGCGATCTCAAGCCCATCTAACCAACACTATTCCATGTACGTCCATATGCTTATCCAATGACGACTTAAATGTACCTAAAGTTGGCGAATCTACTACTGTTGCAGGCAAAGCGTTCCATTCCCTTACTACTCTGAGTAAAGAAACTACCTCTGACATCTGTCCTATATCTTACACCCCTCAATTTAAAGCTATGCCCCCTCATGCTCGCCGTCACCATTCTAGGAAAAAGGCTCTTCCTATCCACCCTTTCTAACCCTCTGATTAATTTATATGTCTCAATTAAGTCACCTCTCAACCTTCTTCTCTCTAACGAAAACAGCCTCAAGTCCCTCAGCCTTTCCTCGTAAGACCGTCCCTCCATACCAGGCAACATCCTAGTACATCTCCTCTGCACCCTTTCCAAAACTTCCACATCCTTCTTATAATGCGGTGACCAGAACTGTACGCAATACTCCAAGTGCGGTCACACCAGAGTTTTGTACAGCTGCAGCATAATCTCTTGGTTCCGGAACTCAATCCCTCACTTAATAAAAGCTAAGACATTGTATGCCTTCTTAACAACCCTGTCAACCTGGGTGGCAACTTTCAAGGATCTGTGTACATGGACACCGAGATCTCTCTGCTCATCTACACTGCTGAGAATCTTACCCCGAGCCCAGTACTTTGCCTTCCGGTTACTCCTACCAAAGTGCATCACCTCACACTTGTCTGCATTAAACTCCACTTGCCACCTGTCAGCCCAGCTCAGCAGCTTATCTCTGTCTCTCTGTAACCTACAACATCCTTCGTCACTATCTACAACTCCAACCTTAGTGTCGTCTGCAAATTTACTAACCCATCCTTCTACGCCCTCATCCAGGTCATTTATCAAAATAACGAACAGCAGTGGACCCACCACCGACCCTTGCGGTACTCCACTAGTAACTGGTCTCCAGGATGAACATTTCCCATCAACTACCGCCCTCTGTCTTCTTTCAGCAAGCCAATTTCCAATCCAAACTGCTTTATCTCCCACAATTCCATTCCTCCGCATTTTGTACAATAGCCTACTGTGGGGAACCTTATCAAACACCTTGCTGAAATCCATATACACCAACATCAACCGGTTTACTCTCATCTACCTGTTTGGTCACCTTCTCAAAGAACTCAATAAGGTTTGTGAGGCACGATCTACCTTTCACAAAACCGTGCTGACTATCCCTAATCAATTTATTCTTTTCCAGTCGATTATAAATCCTATCCCTTATAACCTTTTTCAACACTTTACCAATAACTGAAGAAAGGCTCACTGGTCTATAATTACCAGGGTTGTCTCTACTCCCCTTCTTGAACAGGGGAACCACATTTGCTATCCTCCAGTCATCTGGCACTATTCCTGTAGACAATGACGAGTTAAAGACCAATGCCAAAGGCTGGGCAATCTCCTCCCTGGCTTCCCAGAGGATCCTAGGATAACTCCCATCCGGCCCAGAGGACTTATCTATCTTCACACTCTGTAGAATTTCTCATACTACATCTTTGTGAACCTCAATCCCACCTAGTCCAGTAGCCTGTATCTCAGTATTCTCCTCGACAACATTGTCATTTTCTAGAGTGAATACTGTCGAAAAATATTCATTTAGTACTTCCCCATCTCCTCTGACTCTACAGACAACTTTCCACTACTATCCTTGATTGGCCCTCATCTTACTCTCGTCATTCTTTTATTCCTTAAATATCTATAGAAAGCCTTAGGGTTTACCCTGATCCTATCCACCAACAACTTCTCATTGTCTCCTCCTGGCTCTTCTGATCTCTCTCTTTCGGTCTTTCCTGGCTACCTCATAGCCCTCAAGTGCCCTAACTGAGCCTTCACATCTCATCCTAACATCAGTGATAATTGGAACTGCAGATGCTGGAGAATCCAAGATAACAAAATGTGAGGCTGGATGAACACAGCAGGCCCAGCAGCATCTGGGCCTGCTGTGTTCATCCAGCGTCACATTTCGTCATCCTAACATCAGCCTTCTTCTTCCTCGTCTTGACCAGAGATTCCACTTCCTTCATAAACCACGGCTTCCACGCTCTACAGCTTCCTCCCTGCCTGACAGGTACATACTTATCTCGGACACAGGAGCTTTTCCTTGAATAAGCTCCACATTTCTAATGTGCCCATCCCTTGCAGTTTCCTTCCCCATCTTAGGCTCCCTAAATCTTGCCTAATTTCATTGTAATTGCCTTTCCCCCAGCTATAACTCTTGCCCAGTGGTATACACCTATCCCTTTCCCATCACTAAAATAAACATAACAGAATTGTGATCGCTAATCACCAAAGTGCTCACCTACTTCCAAATCTAACACCTGGCTGGGCTCATTACCCAGTAACAAATCTAACGTCTGTCTACACCTGCATTCCGTATGGAGATGGCCTCAAGGCCCTCCGCTTCTTCCTGTTCCGCAGGCCCGACCAGTCCCCCTCCACCGACACTCTCATCTGCCTAGCTGAACTCGTCCTCACACTCAACAACTTCTCTTTTGACTCCTCCCACTTCCTACAGACTAAGGGGGTGGCCATGGGCACCCGCATGGGCCCCAGCTATGCCTGCCTCTTTGTAGGTTACGTGGAACAGTCCCTCTTCCGCACCTACACAGGCCTCAACCCCCACCTCTTCCTCCGGTACATTGATGACTGTATCGGCGCCGCCTCTTGCTCCCCAGAGGAGCTCGAACAGTTCATCCACTTCACCAACACCGTCCACCCCAACCTTCAGTTCACCTGGGCCATCTCCAGCACATCCCTCACCTTCCTGGACCTCTCAGTCTCCATCTCAGGCAACCAGCTTGTAACTGATGTCCATTTCAAGCCCACCGACTCCCACAGCTACCTAGAATACACCTCCTCCCACCCACCCTCCTGCAAAAATTCCATCCCCTATTCCCAATTCCTCCGCCTCCGCCGCATCTGCTCCCACGATAAGACATTCCACTCCCGCACATCCCAGATGTCCAAGTTCTTTAAGGACCGCAACTTTCCCCCCACAGTGATCGAGAACGCCCTTGACCGCGTCTCCTGTATTTCCCACAACACATCCCTCACACCCCGCCCCCGCCACAACCGCCCTAAGAGGATCCCCCTCGTTCTCACACACCACCCTACCAACCTCCGGATACAACGCATCATCCTCCGACACTTCCGCCATTTACAATCCGACCCCACCACCCAAGACATTTTTCCATCCCCACCCCTGTCTGCTTTCCGGAGAGACCACTCTCTCCGTGACTCCCTTGTTCGCTCCACACTGCCCTCCTACCCCACCACACCCGGCACCTTCCCCTGCAACCGCAGGAAATGCTACACTTGCCCCCACACCTCCTCCCTCACCCCTATCCCAGGCCCCAAGATGACATTCCACATTAAGCAGAGGTTCACCTGCATATCTGCCAATGTGGTATACTGCATCCACTGTACCCGGTGCGGCTTCCTCTACATTGGGGAAACCAAGCGGAGGCTTGGTGACCGCTTTGCAGAACACCTCCGCTCAGTTCGCAACAAACAACTGCACCTCCCAGTCGCAAACCATTTCCACTCCCCCTCCCATTCTCTAGATGACATGTCCATCATGGGCCTCCTGCACTGCCACAATGATGCCACCCGAAGGTTGCAGGAACAGCAACTCATATTCCGCCTGGGAACCCTGCAGCCATATGGTATCAATGTGGACTTCACCAGTTTCAAAATCTCCCCTTCCCCTACTGCATCCCTAAACCAGCCCAGTTCGTCCCCTCCCCCCACTGCACCACACAACCAGCCCAGCTCTTCCCCTCCACCCACTGCATCCCAAAACCAGTTCAACCTGTCTCTGCCTCCCTAACCGGTTCTTCCTCTCACCCATCCCTTCCTCCCACCCCAAGCCGTACCCCCATCTACCTACTAACCTCATCCCACCTCCTTGACCTGTCCATCTTCCCTGGACTGACCTAACCCCTCCCTACCTCCCCACCTATACTCTCCTCTCCACCTATCTTCTTTTCTCTCCATCTTCGGTCCGCCTCCCCCTCTCTCCCTATTTATTCCAGTTCCCTCTCCCCATCCCCCTCTCTGATGAAGGGTCTAGGCCCGAATCGTCAGCTTTTGTGCTCCTGAGATGCTGCTTGGCCTGCTGTGTTCATCCAGCCTCACATTTTATTTTCTTGGAATTCTCCAGCATCTGCAGTTCCCATTATCTCTGATACTATTTCAGTCCCTTTCGCTAGTTATGTTTTTTTAAAAAAGGAAAATTTGTTTCTGCTTCTGAGTTGTCGGGCATTTGTATTGGCCCATTTTTTTCCTTCTCTTCTCCCCTTGCTTTCAAAAGCATTGGTCTATAAATATGTGTAAATGACTTTCTAAACAAACCATTACCACTAAAATGGTTTCCCCTCTTAACAAGATATGGAAGTGCAAACCAATAACTTACATATGATGTTGTCTATTTTAGAATTCACATTTGCAAATGACAGTAGATTATTAATCTGAACAACACTTAGGTCCAGGCTGATTACTTACCGCTTGTGTAGTCCAGATGTTGTTTGCAAGTTATGACCATCACCAATGAGAGAGATCCTAACCATTCAATGCCTTTACCATTAACTAGAACCTGAACTGGACCAGCCATTTAAATAGCATGGCAACAAGAATAGGTTCAGAGGCTAGAGATTGTTCAGCGAGTAACCACTGCTGACTCCTAAAACTGCCCATCAAATACAAGGCACAAGCCAGGAGAATGAGGAATTTCTTTACTGGCATGCATGCAGTTCCAACAATACAAGCTCAACACCAAGCGAAACAAAGCCGTCCACTCAAATGGCAAACCATTCACCAACTTAACCACCAATGCACTGTGACAGCAGCGTGCACCATCAAGATACATTGCAACAATTCACTAAGGTTCCTTTGATAGCATAATCCAAACCTGCAATCTTCACCATACAGAATGACATGGAGAGCAGATGCATAGGAATACCATCTGCAAGACCTTCTCCAAGCCACACACCTCGTGAAGTGTAAACCATTTCTACATGGTCTCTGGGTGAAGGTTATGAAATTCCCCGAACAGTACTGAGAGCACACATTTTTAATCATACAGACAACAGTGGTTCGTGGATGCAGTTTAGCACCACCTCAAAGGGAATTATGGATGGATAACCCATACTGACTTTTCTAGCTATGTTTGCAAGTCTCTGAAAAGAAAAACAAAACCACAAGCTGGGGCTCAGTCTTGGGCTGTCCACAGTCAATTTATACACACAAGGCTCTGGTGAATGGGAACGTTGGATGGTATACCATCACTGTTCCCTACACCATGGGATACGGAATCAAGTTGTAGTCCATCAACTGTCATCCTAGTTTAGGACCCTGACCTCACCCTCCCCTTTCAAATAAACACCGTACTCTACATTTTACTCAGCATTTACTCCAAAAGAACATTTATCATCTATAACCCTGATTAAATTTCACAACCATTCTCCAAAAATCTGTTACAGTCATCTCTTTTCTGTCCAGAAATATGGGGATTTAAGTGCATCAATAAAAGGCACAATTACATTAAGATTTACAATGTATTCAATTACTGCTAAGACATGACCATATCAGCAGCGTTTATTATGAGAGGTTAAGTTCACATATGGAGAACATTTTAATTGATTGACAGAGAAGTTTGCATGAAATGTTTGTGTTTAACAAGATGACATCAGTACTAGAGACAGACACTGCACTGCAAGCAAGCAGTGTCAGCACCAAGCACTTTCAGGTCAGAATGTCAGAGCATGCCTTCTAACTTAACAATCCCAGGGCAATGATGCAGATTCCTTTGCCACCCAGTACCATAAAGAAAATTGTAGAATTCTAAAATGCCAGGAACACACTGACATTAATGTATAATAACTTTATACCTGTGTCAGCTTTGGCTAAGTACATAACACTCTCACCTCAAAGAGGGAGAGAAGATTAAGGACTCAAGCCCTGCAGGAACTTAACACAAACGAGGAGCTGATGCTCCCAATGGTCTTTCAGAGATGTGTTAAACAAAGGCCTTGTCTTCCATTTCAGGCCATTAAGTGTTTTACAGCACTGCATTAAAAGCAGAGAATCCTCATGGTTCCCAGCCAGTATTTATCTTTTTGCCAACATCACTAAAATTGTCTTATCATCATCACACTTTTGGATGTGCTAGTTTGCTGTGCGCAAATTGCCACATTTCCTATATTACAACAAGGCTGCATTGGTAGCAAAAAACTTTGGGGTGTCATGAAAGGAACTATGGAAATCTAATTTCTCTTTTACTTTCTGTTTATACCACCTGAATTTAATATTACAAAACTGAAAGAACTACGGATATTGTAAATCAGAAAACCAAATTAGAAATTGTTGGAAAAGCTCAGCAGACCTGGCAGCATCTATGGAGAGAAATCAGAGTTAACATTTCGGATCGAGTGACCCTTTCTCAGAACACTATGGGAGCACACTCACCACACAAACAGTAGCACTTCAAGACGACATTCTAATGCTGATTGCCCACAACTGATTTTAATTTATTCACGTTATTTGGGTATTACTGGCAATGCCAGTATTTATTCTGTTTCCACAGTTACCCTCAAGGTGGTTGTGGTGAGCCACCCTACCACAGTGGTTCACTAGGCCATATCAGAGGGCAGTGAGGAGCTAATCTCATCGTTGCAGGTGTCATCTTACATTCAGGCCATTCTGAGTAAGGGTAACAGATCTCCTCCCCCAAATAAACAAGCCTTTTTAAAAACAATAATCGAGTAACTCTACGATGTTTGCTTTTTACTCCATATTTATTTAATTGGCTGTATTTAAAATTCTCCAGTTGCCAAGATGGGCTTTGAACTGGTGACTAATAATTATTAAGAGACCGATCTAACCGCCGTCCCTTGCCATTCAATGGTGTCAGCATCACTGAATCCCCCACTATCAACATCCTGAGAGTTCTCAGTGATCAGAGATTCAACTGGATTAACCATATAAACACTTTGGCTACAACAGCAGGTCAGAAGCTAGGAATACTGTGGCAAGTAACTCACCTCCTGACTCCTCAAGGTTTGTCCACCGTCTACAAGGTAGACGTCAGGAATGTGATGGAATACTCCCCACTTGCCTGGATGAATGTAGCCCCAACGACACTCAAGCTTAACACCATCCAGAACAAAGCAGGCTGTTTGACTGGCACTAGATCCACAAGCATCCACTGTCTCCACCACCGATGCTCAGTAGCAGCAGTGTGTACAATCTAAAAGACACTCTGCAGAAATCCAAAGATCCTCAGATAGCACATTCTAAACCCATGACCACTTCCATCTCAAAAAGGACAGGGGCATCAGGCATATGGTAACACCACCACCTTCAAGTTCCCCTCCAAGCCACTCACCATCCTGACTTGGAAACATATCGCCGTTCCTTCACTGTCGCTGGGTCAAAATCCCGGAATTCCCTCCCTCATAGCACTGTGGGTTAATCTACAGCAGGAGGACTGCAGCTTCAAGGTGGCAGTTAACCATCATCTTCTCAAGGGCAACTAGGGATGGGCAAGAAATGCTGGCCAGCTGGAGGTGCCTGCATCCCACGAAAGAATAGGAAAAAAAAATCCTGCAAGCCTGGACTAAAAACTTGTTGCTACTGTACCTGCATTCAAGTGTGAAGTTAAAGTAGGAAATCGTCAGTGTCTAAAGTTTTGGGCCAAATAATCAAAGAACTTTTATTTATACTACATGTTAGGCTTGTGAATAGGATTTTAAAAAAAAAGAAAAAAGTCTTAGAGGAGGAAATCTACATTCTTGGAAGTCTGGTGAACATCAGCTTGGAGAGTGAAAAACAAAACATTAGTCTTAATTTTAAAACTGAGATTGCTGTGAGGAGAGCAAAAGAGTCAGACCATAATGGAGCACATGTTGACTGTTGTGGGAGCATTAAGACAGAGAAGGCTGAGGTATTGGCAAGGGATTGGTGCTGGATCCACCTTTGTTTGTCATTTATACAAATGATTTGGATGAGAATGTAGGAGGCATAATTAGTAATTTGGCAGATGACATCAAAATTCATGGCATTGAGAACAGTGTAGAAGATTATCTAAGATTACAAAGGAAACTTGATCAATTGGGTCAATGGGCTGAGGAGTGGCAGATGATGTTTAACTTGGATAAGTGCAATGTATTGTATTTTGGTAAAACAAACAAGGGCAGAGCAGGACTTACACAATTAATGGTAGGGCCCTGGGTAGTGTTGTAGAACAGAGATCTCTAGGGGTTCAGGCACATAATTCTTTGAACTTTGCACCACTGTTAGACAGGGTAATTAAGAAGGCATTCAGCACACTGGCCTTATTGGTCAGGCCTTTGAGGACAGGAGTTGGAACGTCATGTTTTGATTGTACAGGACATTGGTGAGGCCTTTTCTGGAGTACTGCGAGCAGTTCTGGTCACCCTGCTATGGGAAGGTGAGTATTAATTGGAGGGAGTTCAGAAAAGATTTACCAAGATGTTGCTGGGAATGGTGGGTTTGAGCAAAACAAATAGGCTGGATAGGCTGGGACCTTTTTCACTGGAGCATGGGAGGTTGTGAGGGGTGACCTTATAGAGGTTTATAAAATCATGAGGGGGACAGATAAGGGGAATAGCCAAGGTCTTTTCCCTAGGATGGGATTTCAAAACTATCGGGCATATTTTTAAGGTGAGAGGAGACACTTAAAAAAGGGACTCAAGGGCGAATTTTTTGTTTTATAAAAACAGAAGCTGGAATAAACTGCCAGAGGAAGTGGTGGATGCAGGTACAGTTACAATATTAAAAAAAAATTTAGATACGTACACGACAAGGAAAAATTCAGAGGGATATGGGCCAAAGTGCATGCAAGTGGGATTAGTTTAGTTTGGGAACATAGCCAGTGTGGACTAGTTGGACTAAAAGGGTTTGTTTCCATGACTCTACTTGCCATGTTGGATGGGTGGGGATAGGAGAGATGGTTGGGGGGAGGGATGTGGGGTGGAGGAGGAGGAGGAGGAGGAGGCAGCGACAAGAGAAAACATCTGGCCAACATCCTCAAATGGTGGGGCTGGTGGTCAAGTCTTCAGCATATGAACAGGTTTGTGTCCAAATATTCCTCACTTGAAAATTAAGTTACAGAATGAATTTTGTACTTTCTTTCTTTCCCCTCTCTTTTGAGATTATCTATTTCAGATCCCACAAGTTTTGAACACACCATCAGCCATGATCATAATGAATGGTAGTGCTGGCTCGAAGGGCCAAATGGCCTACTCCTGCACCTATTGTCACCCTTTAATGTTACGTTTCCACCAAGGTAGTACCTCCTTATAAAAAATATATTTGCTTCAAAAACTCACATGTATGTAAACACTCCGTGATAGTGGTTGCATCTATGAAGTAGCCAGCACACAGATAACAGACGATATGTTCATTCAGGTCTTTAATCTTCACTTTTACTTCTTCCTGCCAATGATAAAACACAGCCTCACTAGTCACGTAACTGTTCATGTTCAGGTCAGAGCCAGTACACATTCAGGAGACCAAATAAAAAGAAAAAACATGCATGTTTCCAAATGACATCTATCTGTGCTAAATGGTTCAATAGTTTGATGAACCAGAGGAGAGAAGTTGTCATATGTCTCAGTAGAAAACAACAAAACCATTTGAGGTCATGGATTAAAACACGGACTTTCTTTTGTGCTTTTTAAAATATATTCTTATATGGGATGGCAGACATCACTGGCAAAGGCTGGACTTTGTGATCCATCTCTAAATGCCCTTGAATGGAGTGACTTCTTTGGTAATTTCAGAGAGCAGCTAAGAGTCAATCACATTGCTCTGGAGTCACACGTAGGCAAGAACTAAAAGGACATTAAATGAACCAAATGCTTATTTATGGCATTGGTTACATGATCACCATTAGACTAGCTTGCAATTCTACATTTTATTGAATTCAAATGTCACCATATGAGACAATTACCCTTGAGAAGGTTTTGGTAACTCTACAAAAGAGGAATCCCACTTCCTTGGAGGTGTTCTATGGTGAATAGTGGATGGTACAAATTCCGTTTAAAATTAAGAGTACGTACTTTCTGTAACATCAAAAATATTACTTGGGCCTTTTTTTTTCCTGCTGCTGTGCATTTAGCCAGTCAAACAGTCAATGATCATGTAAGTGGAAGATCATTTATAATGACATGACTACAGATATTCTAGATGAAGATATTCCAAGAAAAAATATGGGAGGCCCTTCAGGGTAGTGGCCGGAACACAACAGTCAAAGTAGAAATTTTATTCATTTGAAATGGGAGTGTTATCGGCAAGCCATCCATCCTGAATGGCACTAGGTCACAGTTATTATTCAACCACATACAGGCTAGATTTAAACAAAAGGTTTGTTTTTCTGCAGTGTAGTAGTGCAGATGTGTGTTCCATATATTATGATTCATTTAACATAAACCACGGATTCAACACCAGAAGTGGAGTAAATTAGCCAAGGTGGACATTTAGAAGTGCAACATTGAACAGACCAGAGCTGCCTGTTTGATTGGAGGTCAAACTGAACTCCAATACATCCAGTTCTAATGACCATGAAAGAAATTGTTGAATTAGTTCAGAAGGGAAAAAGCAGAAATTCTGCTACATCATAGTCAAAGCACATGGATGTAATACTGTATTTATCATAAGGTCATCATTTTCAGTTTCCACAGCTGTTATACTATGTGCATGTGATAACTTGTAGCGATGTGGATTGTCAAGTCATAGCTGTATTAAGTGGACTGTATTAAATCTTGCAGCAAATTATCAAAGACTATAAAACCATATGATATAGGAGCAAAATTAGGCCACTCAACCAGAGTTTGAACACATCTGACATGTTTCTCAACGCCATTCTCTTACGTTCTCCCTATACCAAATCAAGAACCCATCGCTGTCTTAAATATACTCATTGACTTGGCCTCTACAGCCTTCAGTGACAATGAGTTCTACAGATTCACCATCCATTGGCAGAAGAAATTCATCAGTTCTGTAAGGGTCTGGTCTATAAGGGACAGACCTTTACTGGGCTGTGCCCTCAGATCCTAGTCTCTTTTACCAGTGAAACACATTCTCCAAGTTTCAAACAGATCGCCCCCCCCCCCCCCCGCCCCCACCACCCTTCTAAACTCCATTGAGTACAGACACTGAGTCCTCAACGGCTCGACATATGACAATCCCCTCATCCCAGAATCAAACTTCTTCCGAACTATCTCCAATGCTAGTATATCTTTCCTAAACCACATCCATTCACAATGTGGTGAGCAGTCTTCTCCAGGTGGCCACAGTTGCATGATGAATTATGTTTCAAAGTCCATTTGTGGACATGGTGAGATATATTTGAACAGAGAATGTGGGGCTCACTGAACGCGGACCACTGTTTGAGATGGGCAAAATATTGGAGGCTTTACTGTCAGATCACTCACCAGATCTTGGTGTCAGGTCAACAGGTGCACCATCTGTCCTTGTTGTCAAAACATGCATCAAAGCCTGGTTGGCTGCTTTCTATATGAACATCTGTTTAATCAGCATCATTCCATCAATCTCCAGCACCAATTTAACATAAAAAAGTCCTGCTCATGATTCAGCTACTTGTCCAAAATTTAAATATAAGCCGAAAGAACTGTGGATGCTGTAATTCAGAAGCAAAAACAGAAGGTGCTGGTAAAGCTCTCCAGGTCTGGTAGCATCAGTGAAGAGAAATCAGAGTTAACGTTTCAGGTCCTGCGACTTTCCATTTTGAGGGAATGGTCATGGACCCGAAACGTTAACTGATTTCTCTTCACAGATGCCGCCTGACCTACTGAGCTTTTCCAGCAATGTCTGTTTTTGTTTGGATCTGAAATTTAAATCCCCCCTTCCTGCACATCATCTAAACTATGCATTAGTCTTTTATTCATCTATTTCTCTACCCACTTATACGTGGGACTGGGAGCAATCTGAAGATTATTATTTTTAAAAGGTCCTCTGGCTTATTTTCTACTTAACACTCCAAATTCAATTGCAGGCGTACATCCCTTTCCTACCTAAATTGTTGGTACCTGTGACCACAATCTCTGGCTGATTACCCTCCCCTAAAAGGATGTCCTGCAGCTACTCTATGATAGCCTTGACTTCAGCATTAAGGAGGCAACAAATCCATCACTCTAACATCTACAGATGGAGAAGCTCTTTGTCTATTTCACCAACTAATAAAAGACCTATTACAACAATTCTCACTCTTCTCCCTTCCCTCTTGTACAGCTGGTCTATGGGTCTGGCACTTGCTGTACTCCTTTGGAGGTGTCATCACCCTCACCACGATCAAGAAGAACAAAAAAAATCTTGAGCAAATCTCAGGGAACTCAACATTCTCTTGCACTGTCTGGCAGTCACCCATTTCCTGTCTGCATTCACACCCCTAACCTGTGAGTTGATCCTCTCTCAAATGTGTTATCCACGTAGCTCTCAGCCTCACGGACAATAATTTCTCTAAGCTGCACTCCAAGTGTCCACACAATCCAGTTGTCATGGCCAAGCCATTCCCAGCATTGACTTGTGGTTTGGAAGTTGCTGCTGTGCACAGACCTCTGAGGTCGGCGCAGAAGAAAGGAAAGAAGAAAAACTTAGCTTGAACCACTGCTCAGGTTCCTGCTGTCAGAAGTACTTGTTGTACACATTTGTCTAGGTCATGTGAAGTGACAAACTATGTACTCGAGACTCTCCCATAAAAGGGGAAAACATCCTATCAGCATCCATCCTGTTACGACCCCTCAGGATCTTTTAGGCTTCAATAAGACTACCTCTTGTTCAAAAATTGTGAATAAGGAGAAACCCACAGAAAACAAAAAACTGTGAATGCTGTAAATCAGAAATAAAAACAAATATTGCCAGAAAAGCTCAGCAGGACTGGGAGACTCTGTGGAGAGAAATCAGAGTTAATGTTTCGGATCAAGAGACCCTCCTTTGAACCTTAGATTTCCCAAAGGCATTTTATAAAAAGATACCAGAAAGCTTACTACATAAAATAGTTGATGACATCGAGGTGAAGGATTGGTTAGTCCATATAAATGGAAAATGTAAATTAGTCATTCTCAAGTTGGCCAGATATCAATGAATGGAACTCCAGAGATCAGAACTAAGGCCACAACCATTTATTATTTTCCTTCATGAGCCAGATGAAGAGATCAAATTTTCTAGTGTGCTGTCAACTGATGGGGAAGCTAGCTGTCAAGATATAAGAATCTGCAAAGGCTTATGAGAAAGATTAACACACCAAGAAAATGTTTGGCAGATGTGAGTATAATGTATGTAAATATTAACATGCTTTTTCAGTTCACCTCAACAGAAATAAGTAGGTTTTTTTGAAAAAAAAACGGTGGGAGATTGCAGAACTCTGTGGTATAGTAAAATTGGGTGTCTTGGTATGCGAATCAAAGGTCATTCGTTACTGCAGCAAGTGAATTCAGGAGGCAAATGAAATACGTTTTTTCCCCCCCCTCAAGGCACAGAAAGATTAGTGTAGAGGTATTTTATTACACAGTACAGGTGGTTGGTTAGCATTGCGTACCATTTTGATCCCTTATTTAAAAGGAAATCTACAAATGCAGTTCAGAGGTTTACTTGACTCTGATACTTGGGATAGAGGAATTATCTTACGAGGAGAGGCTGGACAAATTGGGCCCATACCCACTGCAGTTTAGAGGAATTGCAGGTGATCTTTTTGAAACAAACTCTAGAGGAGACTTGACAGGGCAGATGTTGAGAATATGATCCCCTTCGTGGGCCAGACTAAAACTAGGAGACACTATTTAAAAACAAGGGATCGTGTATTTACAAGCTGGGAATAAGGAGAATTTATTTTAATCTCAGACGACCTTCAGTTGCATAGCCAGGAGGTGACAGAGTCATTGATTTTTTGACCCAGAAATTGTTTAACACCCTTGTTCATCAACAACATACGCTGGGGGTGGACTGGGGTAACAATCAGATCAGCTACAATTTCACTGAATGGCAGGGCTGGCTTGAAGTGCCAAGCCTTCTCTCATGTTATTGGCATCATTCCACTTGTGCAAGGCTACGTGTATGCAACAAGTTAAATCTTGTTTACAAAAATAGACATTGCTGGAAAAGTTCAGCAGGTCTGGTAGCATCGTGGAGCGAAATCAGTTGATGTTTCTGGTCCAGTGACCTTTCTTTGTTCTTGTTTTGAGCCATAGTAGGACTTTTCCTGGTGAACACAATTCTGTCACTGTAGAGACTACAGAAATCTCAAAACAGCATGACAATTTGCATCAATTTGAGAAAAATTATTGGGAAGTAAAAAATTGCAATTCAGCTACTTCATTTTTAAAAAAATAATAATTAATATCCAGAGATAACAGTATGGAGCTGGAAGAGCACAGCAGGCTTGGGTCAGGACCCTTCTGCACAATATGTCAACGTTCCCGTTCCTCTGATGCTGCCTGGCCTGTTGTGCTCCTCCAGCTCCACATTCACCTCTGACTTCAGCATTGACAGTTCTTACCATAATTAACATCCAGTTGAATTTGCAACTGGATAAACAAGAAATGATCTCCACCACAACATCTTTACCTTTGACAACCAGTTCTTCATCCAGGCACACAGAACAGGCTCGGGGACCAGATTTGACACCCCCAACATGCCAACATTTTCATGCACAAGTTCAAACAAGGCTTCCTTGCTGCGCAGGACCTCCACTTATACACTAGATACATTGATGACGTTTTATTTCTTTGGACTCATGGTGAGGAATCACTGAAACTACATCGAGGTATCAACAAGTTTCATCCCAATATCAGACATACCTTGGACTACTCTTAGAATCAGTTTCACGCTTGGACATGTGCATCTCGATCAAGGGCAAATACCTCGATATCTCACCCTACTACAAACCTACAGAAAACCACACAAGGCTGCACTCCTCTAGCTTCCATCCTAAACACATTAAAAAGGCATCCCAGACAGACAAGCCTGATGCAGTCACAGGATCTGCTCAGATGAGGAGGAACGCAGTTGAAGGACCCCCTCATAAGGGCAGGGTACAATGCTGAACTTATCAAAAGTCAGTTCTGACAGGACACAGGGGAAAAACCATAATGACCACCTCAGAAAACAGACACAGGATACAACCAACAGGGTACCCTTCATCATCCAGTGCTTCCCTGGAGTGGAGAAACCATGCTCTGCTTGTTACAATCTTCAACACATTATCGATGACAATGAGCACCTTCTAAAGATCTTCCCTATGCCTTCACTTCTCACCTTCAAAACAACTGCCAAGCCTAAAACAGATTATTGTTTGAAGCAAACTACCCAGCCTTCAGGACAACATTGACCACAACATCACGTAACCTCTGCAAGACATGTCAGATCACCGATATGGATACTACTATCACACCTGGGAACACAATCCACCACATGCACGGCAGATACAAGCGACTCAGCCAATGTTGTCTATCTCTTACGCTGCAGGCAAGGATGCCCCAGGGCATATTATATTGCCAAAACAATGCAGACACTGTGGCAACAGATGAACGGACACGGCGCAACAGTCACCAGACTGGGATATTCCCTTCCACTGGGGTGGTCGAGGGCATTTGGCTTTGGATCTTCAGGTAAACGTCCTTGAAGGCATACTTCAAGATACACAACAACGCAGAGAGCTGCCGAGCAGATGCTGACAGCCAAGCCTGGTACTTATGAGGACAGCCTCAACCATGATCTTGGGTTCATGTCGCATTCACTCTCTCTCCTTTTCCAGACACACACATACACAGTAACTCTCCCCTTCACCCCCCACATACAGACATGCACGCGCACACATAAATCTATGGAGTGAATTTGCTTTTGCAGCTTTGTATTTATCGATACATTCTCTTTGATTCAAAAAGCACACGGCTTGTGGACACTCAGTCAATTGGGCATTTTATAAAGTCCTGCTTTGTCACTTGTTGTATACTCTCATAAACCCTTTAGTTATCTCGGGCACTGAATCCCAGGCAATTCTGGGATTTGCATTCGAATCAATCGAAACCTGCATCTCCTTCCTAACTGATAAAAGAAATAACAGGAGGTAGTCAGCCTTAGGTTTATTCGCATCAGTTGTATGATCTTTTACTTAAAAAGTCTGGCTTGATGCCTCTCTCACTACATGTAATGAAGGAGCAACGCTTAGAAAGCTTTTGTTTCCAAATGAACCTGTTGGACTTCATATCAACAAATAATCAGACAGCCGCATGCGCATTGAAGACGAACAGCTTGGTGCTTTAGACGCATGCACAGACACCAGTCTCATCCGCCGAGCGCAGGCGTAGCATGTCGCTGCCCGGGTAACCGCGCATGCGTGGTGCACACCCTCGCGGCCCTGAAGAAGGAGGAGGAGGAGCAGCAGGGCATCCTCTGTCGCCCGTCGGCGAGCTGGTAGCGCGATCCACCCCTTCCCTCGGGGCCCGAAGGACAGGCCGGCCTTATTTCTCACCTCGTTGCGCAGCGGGTCCAGTTTGTACACAGTCTGGAGTTGGTTCCGGAGCCGCATCGCGTTCGCCATAGGAGCGTCAACCGCCATCGTCGCCCTGAGCCTGGGTCTACGTCATCACGTCGCCTTACGTCACCGCGTGGGACAAGAGCATGGAACAGAGTGCAGTGCAGATCAGAGAAGAGGCAGCAATGTGAAGGAGAGGTGGGACGGGGGTTCAGTGCAGGTCAGAATGGGCAGCTCTACACAGACGGGTCGGAATGCAGTGGAGGATCATAGAATAGGCAATAGGGTAGACTGAGGAGAGGAGCACTGAGTTAGCTGTCTAGTATGCCAGTGCACGGAGCACTCTCAAATATATAGTTTTTTAAATAACGAAGAATATCACTTTGGGAAGCAGGGGCAGAAACAAAGGACTGTCACAAGATTTAACAGCTCTTCACTGTGGTGTAACACAGTTTTGGTTTAGAACATAGAACAGTACAGCACAGAACAGGCCCTTCAGCCCACAATGTTGTGCCGACCATTGATCCTCATGTATGCACCCTCAAATTTCTGTGACCATATACATGTCCAGCAGTCTCTTAAATGTCCCCAATGACCTTGCTTCCACAACTGCTGCTGGCAACGCATTCCATGCTCCCACAACTCTCTGTGTAAAGAACCCGCCTCTTTTAAACATAGACAGAAATAGCTGACTTCCAGTAGTAAGTTGAGAGTGACGGCACTTGACATCAAGGCCTCGCTTGACAGTGAGAAACAAACACTGAAGTGGCTGGAGAGAGATAATGGGAGCTGCAGATGCTGGAGAATCCAAGATAACAAAGTGTGGAGCTGGATGAACACAGCAGGCCCAGCAGCATCTCAGGAGCACAAAAGCTGATGTCTTGGGCCTCGACCCTTCATCTGAGAGGGGGATGGGGAGAGGGGGAGGTGGACTGAAGGTGGAGAGGAGAGTATGGGTGGGGAGGTAAGGAGGGGATAGGTCAGCCCGGGGGGGTGGGGAGGTAAGGAGGGGATAGGTCAGCCCGGGGAGGTGGGGAGGTAAGGAGGGGATAGGTCAGCCGGGGGAGGATGGACAGGTCGGGGGGTGGGATGAGGTTAGTAGGAAATGGAGATGCAGCTTGGAGGTGGGAGGAGGGGATAGTTGAGAGGAAGAACAGGTTAGGGAGGCAGAGACAAGCTGGCTGGTTTTGGGATGCAGTGGGGGCAGGGAGGGGTCTGAAATAAATAGGGAGAGAGGGGGAGGTGGACTGAAAGATGGAGAGAAAAGAGGATAGGTGGAGAGGAGAATATAGGTCAGGAGATAGGGAGGGGATAGGTCAGTCCAGGAAGGACGGACAGGCCAAGGAGGCAGGATGAGGTTAGTAGGTAGGAAATGGAGGTGTGGCTTGAGGTGGGAGGAGGGAACGGGTGAGGGGTTGTCCCCGCCTCCCTAACCTGTTCTTCATCTCACCTATCCTCTCCTTCCACCTCAAGCCACATCTCCATTTCCTACCTACTAACCTCATCCTGCCTCCTTGACCTGTCCCTCCTTCCTGGACTGACCTATCCCCTCCCGACCTATACTCTCCTCTCCACCTATCCTCTTTTCTCTCCATCTTTCGATCCACCTCCCCCTCTCTCCCTGTTTATTTCAGAACCCTCTCCGATGAAGGGTCTAGGCCCGAAACATCAGCTTTTGTGCTGGCTGGAAAAGCTCAACAGGTAAGGCAGCATGTGTGCGCAGAAATCAGAGTTAACGTTTTGGGTCATGTGACTGAACTGAAGAACTTTGTTGGTGAGGCCAGGCTGTCCTTTAGGCCCGGGGGAAATGAGTGAATTGTGTTATCAGCTCACTAGTCCATGACTGGGCTGCTCCACTGTTGTTCCTCAGGGCCATCAGGGAGTCACTCTGCATGTTGCAGTTATCTGGACAGCAACCTTTTGCACATGTGCTGTATGCTCAGCAGATGAGATGACAGTGACTTATGTATGCATGAGGTAGGTGAAGCAGGAATTGCATGCGTGCATTTCATGCATCAAGCTGCTTATCTACAACATGTGACTTTCTCAACATCACTTATTTATCCAGTTTCATTTTCAGCTGGATACTGATTATGATCATTCAGTTTTAAAGGAAGCTCAAACACATCTGGAGTCAGTGAGAATTGGGAAGAACTCTCCAGTGTTGAAAATCATACCTGGCATATAAAGGTGGTGGTTGGCGGTCAGCTATGTCAGGTCCAGGTTTTCTCTGCGGGTATTCCTCAGTAGATTATACACCTCAGGAATTGAGCATCCTGTTCCAAAAGGTAGGGACATTAACACTGCACCATAGAGGCTGAAGAACAACATTGTGCTCTATCTGCATTGATGGAGCCAAGGTGGAGATAACAGAGAATGTCATGTTCCTAGGAGTGACAGTCATCAACACCCTGACCTGGACCACCATCCATGTTGATGTGACATGCAAGAAGGCACAATAATGCCTCTTCCTCAGGAGACTAAGGAAATTTGACAAGACCATAAAGGATCCTCACCAACTTCTACATATGTACCATAGAATCCATTCTTTTTGGATGCATCACAGCTTGCCACAGCAACTGTTCTGCCCAGGACTTTAACTGCAGAAAGTTGTTAATACAGCCTAAACCATCATGCAAAGCAGCCTTCTATCTACGCCTCATTGCTGTGGAAAGGCAACGACCCCTCCTACCCTGGGCATAAACTCTCCCAACCTCTTTAGTCAGGTAGAAGGTACAAATGCTTAAACACATCGTACCAACAGTTTCAAGAATGGCTTCTTCCCCACTGTTATTAGACTTGATTTTAGACTCCCTACAACGTGGAAACAGACCCTTCAGCCCAACAAGTCCACGTAGACTCTGTCAGCATCCCACCCAGACCCATTCCCCCTATAACCCTACTAATCTACTCATCCCTGAACACTTTGGGGAAATTTAGCATGGCCAGTTCCCCTAGCCTGCACATCCTTTGGACAGTGGGAGGAAACTGGAGCACCCAGAGGAAACCCACACAGACACTGGAAGAATGTGCAAACTCCATAGACAGTCGCTAGTGTGTGGAATTGAACCCAGGCCCCTGGTACTGTGAGGCAGCAGTGCCAACCACTGAACACCATGCTACCCACTTCTGAATGGACATCTCAAATTTCAAATCTAATGTTGACCTTGCTTTTTGCACACTTGCTTTGCAGCCGCGACTTTGGATGATTGAACAGAGCAAGGAATACAATGATCTTTGTGCCTTTGTATTATGATCTGCTGCACTACGTGCAAAACAAAACCTCACTGTACAAAGATACATGTGACAGTAATAAGTTAATTCAGGTTAGTGTCCTGGCCCTGATAATCCTCAGCTGTTTCACCACAAGTTTCCTTCCATCATCTATTTCACCAGAGAGCAAGCTACAACCAAGTGAGCATTGTTGCAGTCAGGCACGGCATTCGTGCATACTACAGGAAAACATACACTTCACAAATTACATACATGGCAAATACACATAAGAACCTATGGAGATTGAAGGGTAACATGCATCAGACATTAGAGATACAAGATGAATTCCTTACTGGGAGTATTGGAGAAGATGTAAGTGGAGATTTATTGGAGATTTCTCAAAAAAAAGCAACTTTTGTTCAAGGTCATAAAGAACACAGCATTCCTCTGGGATTTCAGTGAAGAAGATTTGGTAACATGGTGAATAAGAGAAATGTCTTTTGGACTACAGCATCCTGTACAAGGAATAGCTGAGGTAGAGCACTGCACTTTAAAAAGAGACCACTGGTGAAACAGAGTAAGCCACAGGGCAGTGTGAAGAGTGTGGGACTGAATGTAGCAGACAATGAGAGGACCCAATTGTCTGAGATAACAAAATGTGGAGCTGGATGAACACAGCAGGCCAAGCAGCATCTTAGGAGCACCAAAGCTGACGATTCAGGCCTCGACCCTTCATCAGAAAAGGGGAATGGGGAGAGGATTCTGAAATAAATAGGGAGAGAGGGGGAGGTGGACCGAAGATGGATAGAGGAGAAGATAGGTGGAGAGGAGAGTATGGGTGGGGAGGTATGGAGGGGATAGGTCAGACTGGGGAGGACGGACAGGTCAAGGGGACAGGATGAGGTTAGTAGGAAATGGAGATGCAACTTGAGGTGGGAGGAGGGGATAGGTGAGAGGAAGCACAGGTTAGGGAGGCGGGGATGAGCTGGGCTGGTTTTGGGATGCGGGGGGGGGGGGGGGTGCGGAGGGGAGATTTTGAAGCTTGTGAAATCCACATTGATACCATTGGGCTGCAGGGTTCCCAAGCGGAATATAAGTTGCTGTTCCTGCAACCTATGGGTGACATCATTCTGGCACTGCAGGAGGCCCAGGATGGACACGTTATCTAAGGAATGGGAGGGGGAGTTGAAATGGTTCGTGACTGGGAGGTGCAGTTGTTTATTGTGAACCTAGTGTAGGTGTTCTGCAAAGTGGTCCCCAAGCCTCTGCTTGGTTTCCCCAATATAGAGGTAGCTACAGCGGATGCAGTATACCACATTGGCAGACGTGTAGGTGAACATCTGCTTGATGTGGAAAGTCATCATGGGGCCTGGGATGGGGGTGAGCGAGGTGGTGTGGGGGTAGGTGTAGCACTTCCTGCAGTTGCAGGGGAAGGTGCCGGGTGTGGTGCGGTTGGAGGGGAGTGTGGAGCGGACAAGAGAGTGGTCACTCTGGAAGGCAGACAAGGGTGGGGTTGGAAAAATGTCTTTAGTGGTGGGGTCAGTTTGTAGATGGCGGAATTGTCGGAGGATGATGTGTTGTATCCGGAGGTTGGTGGGGTGTTATGTGAGGACTAGGGGGATTCTGTTTTGACGGTTATTGTGGGGGCGGGGTGCGAGGTATGAGGGAGGCATGGTCGAGAGTGTTCTCGACCACTGTGGGTGCGGGGTGCGGAGTTGCAGTCCTTGAAGAACGAGGACATCTGGGATGCACCGGAGTAGAATGCCTCATCCTGGGAGCAGATGCCATGGAGGCAAAAGAATTGGGAACAGGGGATGGAATTTTTGCAGGAAGGTGGGTGGAGGTGTATTCCAGGTAGCTGTGGGAGTCGGTGGGCTTGAAATGGACATCGGTTTGTAGTTGGTAATCTGAGATGGAGACAGGAAGGTCCAGGAAGGTGAGGGATGTGTTGGAGATGGTCCAGGTGAACTTAAGGTTGGGGTGGAACGTGTTGGCAAAGTGGGTGAACTGTTCGAGCTCCTCTTGGGAGCATGAGGCCGCGCCAATACAGTCATCAATGTAATGGAGGAAGATGTGAGGTTTAGGGCCAGTGTAGGTGCAAAAGAGGGACCGTTCCACATAACCTACAAAGAGGCAGGCATAGCTTGGGCCCATGCAGGTACTGAAATTGATAACTGTATCATATGACTGTTCCACTCAGACCGCTCAACTCCTGACCTCATTGCAGCTTTGGTTCAAACGTAGAAAACAGAACTGAATTCCAGATGAGATTGACAGCCCTTGACATCAAGGCTGCATTTGATTTTGTGTAGCCTCGAGGAGCCCTAACAAAATGAATCAATGGGTATTAGGGGGCAAATTCACCACTGGCTGGAGTCATACCTGGCACAAGAGAAGATAATTGTGATTACTGGCAGTCAGCCATCTCACCTCCAGGACATCCCCATAGGAGATCCTCAGGGTAGCATCTAGGCCCAATCATTTTCAGCTGCTTCAATGACATTCCCTCCATCAGAAAGGTCAGAAGCGAGGAGGTTATTGAGTCATACAGTCCAGCACAGAAACAGACCCTTCAGTGCAACTCAGCTATGCCAACCAGATATCCTAAATTATTCTAGTCCCATTTGCCAGCATTTGGCCATATCTCTAAACTCTTCCTATGGAAACCACTTCTGACTATCCACCTTACCTATGCCTCTCCTAATTTTGTAGGCATCTATCAGGTTGCCCCTTGGCTCCATCTTTAAGGTGAAATCAAAGTTTATCCAAAGTCTCCTTGTAACTAAAACACTCCGTACCAGACAACATCTGGTAAACCTTCTCTGCATCCTCTCCAAAGAATCTATGTCCTTCTGGTAGTGTGGCAACCAGAACTACATGCAATTTTCCAAATGTGGCTAACTAAAGTTTTATACAGCTATTGCATAACTTGCTGGCTTTTATTTTTGATGCTCGGTCAATGAAGGCAAGCATGCTGTATGCTTTCTTGACTACATCATCCACCTGTGGTACCACTTTGAGGGATCTAATAGACCTGTATGCCCAGATCCCTCTGTGTATACTTCTCATTGATAAGATAGTGAAA
This sequence comes from Stegostoma tigrinum, assembly GCF_030684315.1. NCBI lineage: Eukaryota > Metazoa > Chordata > Chondrichthyes > Orectolobiformes > Stegostomatidae > Stegostoma > Stegostoma tigrinum. The sequence continues at coordinate 183,310,907 of NC_081354.1, read as the reverse complement.
GAGATCTTTTGACTTGTGAGAGAAGACCAGATGCGGAGATCATGAATACAAAGTCATCACCAATAGATCGAGTTGGAAAATATCAGGAGAAACTTTGACCTAAGCAGCAGTGAAAATCTGGAAATCCCTGCCAACAACAGTGAGGCGAGTACTATAGATACATTTAAGGAGAAGCCAGATAAACACAAGGAGAAAGGAAAGGACAAAGGTTTTTAAAATGCATAAACAGCAATCTGAGCCAGTTGGATAACATTGTGTGTTTTGGTCTGAATTTGCAGTGAACTGGGAAATTAAATACAGGAAAAGTTCATTGTCATTCCAGAGAAGCAAGTGAGGATAACATTAGATTAGTGGAGCTGAGTTAAAACTTTTACCACCATTCCTGCCCTCTAAATTACTAGAACATGGATAATACTGACCTCATGGGTGATTTTAACAGAACCTGGAATCATAGGACTTAGTCGCATGTCCACACCCCTTGAGAAAGGGCATAAAGCCAAAGGACTTAAAATACACATCAGTCTTCAGGTCCTACGGGGTCACTCCTTGTCTCTTCTGAACTCTATTGGGTTGATTGAACTGTTGCAAGAAATGGACTGGAGCATATGGCAGTCAGTGGAATGGCTGTATCAACCATGGAAACAAGAGTGGAGCATTCAGCCCTCTTAAGCCTAGCTTACTATTCAATTCAATCATGGCTAACACACCTTAACTCTGTTAGTACATCATGGTTCTGTAACTTTTAACCCCTAATACACAACCTTGACATTAAAATCTGACAAAGCCAGGTTTGTTTTTATTAAACAGGTCTCGAGAGTTTTTATTGGGGTTGATAAGACTTTTAGATTGCCTAGTCTTTATGTGAAGAAGTGACACCTGACAGCACTCAGGAAAGACCAAGTTCCACTTTCAAAGCCACACCCTTATTTGGAGCCCTCCACCCCACCAGAGGAAACAGTTTCTCTCCATCAACACCATCATCTCCTTTACTATTTTCCTAATCAACCCATTCAGAGATGTCATTACACATGTCTCAAGCAGGTGGGATTTAAATCCAGGACTTCTAGGTCACACAAGCACTGCCCCACAAGCTCCTTTTATCATCTCAAATTAGATTACTCTATAAATCGATATTAAAGGGAAATTGAACTAATTTACAAACCTTGCACTCATAATTTAATCCTATTACCACTGATGGTGTTCTAAATCACAAAACCCAGCTGGGACATTTAGTTTTCAACTTAAGTCAGTGGTGGTGCTGGGATTCTCTAGATCTGCACTTTGCCGCAGTTCCTTGCATACAGGAGATAATTTAGCCACGATTTGAATTCATGACCTCTGCTAAAATTCACGTGAGCTAAATGAGGGTATCAGCAGGTAAGTCATGACGTCTGTTTAACAGTTTGCAAGTACTATGGTTTTGGAGTAGATTTGTAACTTGGGTCGTGGGTGTTGAAGTTGGTTGGCTCGCCGAGCTGGTTTGTTGTTCCGCAGATGTTTCATTACCCTGCTGGGTAATGTCATCAGTGCAGCCTCCGATGAAACACCAGTGCGTTCTTCTGCCTGGTTTTTAAACTCTGGGGTGCATTGAGCTGGATTGCCTCACTTATGTTTCTCCTTCGTAGCGGAGTGTATGTGCGGTTGAGTTCTCTGTTTATTTGATGACTTTGTTCGTGGAGTACCAGGCTTCTAGGAATTCCTGTGCCTGCCTCTGCTTGGCTTGTCCCAGGACTTTGGTGTCGTCCCAGTCAAATTGGTGGTTCTCCTTGTCCACGTGGATTGAGATGAGTGAGTATTGGTCGTGTCTTTTTGTAGCCAGTTGGTGTTCATATACTCTTGTTGTTAATTTCCTTTGTGTTTGTCCAATGTAGTGTTTCTCACAGTCTCTGCAAGGGATCTTTTATAGATGACATTGGTCTTGGCCATGGTGGGGAGTGGGTCTTTAGTTTGGGTGAGCAGTTTGTTGTGGGCTTGACATTGGCTTGTGTGCCACTCTGATGCCCGGTGGTTGTAGGAGCCTTGTGGTTAGTTCCGATGTGTTCCTGATGTAGGGGTAGTGTGATGAGTGAGTTGGGGTGTGTAGTATCTTCCTGATGTTTGTTTGTTTGTGTAGGCATCTTCTGACCCAGTTTTTTGAATATCCATTATCCTTGAAAACCTGGAAGAGGTATTTTTTCTTCCTCTTGGCGTAGTTTTGCATTGTTGTCTACTTAGAGTTGTATGCAAACACTATTTGTGTGTGTGTTAGGATGGTTACTGTTGAAGTTTAGTACCTGGTCCGTGTGGCTTTTCTATCTACTTTTGTTTAGAAGTTCCCTTTTGTCTTGCGGTCACTATAATATCCAGGAATGGGAGCTGTTTGTTCTTCTCCTCCTTTTCTGGTGAATTTTATTCCCATGAGGATGTTGTTTATTAATTTGTGTCTCTCCTCTAGTTTGGTCTGCTTTATGATGACAAAGGTGTCGTCTACATAGCGTAACTATAGTTTTGGTTAGATTAACAGAAGGGCTGTCCTTTCTAGTCTGCACATCACTGCCTCTACTATGAGCTCAGAGACAGGTGATCCCATGGGTGTCCCATTGATCCATTCATGTGTTTGGCTGTTGAAAGTAAAGTGCGTGGTGAGGCGTAGTTTGAGCATCTTGTCTGTGGACATGGTTTCACTGGGGTCTTGCTCTTGTTCCAGTAGTGCTGTCATTGTTTCCCTTGCTAGTGGTATGTCTATTCATGTAAATAGGGCAGTGACATCAAACAATATCATGGTCTCCTTGTCCTCTATCCTTATGTCTTTGAGGAAGTCTTGGTCTGAGTGGATTGAGTGGGGTGACTTGTTGACTGGGTGCCTGAGTGTCCTTTTGTAGTTCCTTGGCTGATCTGTGTGTTGGAGTGCCTGGTAGGGAGACTATGGGTGTAAGGAGTATTTTCAGCTTGTGCACTTTCGGGAGGCCGGAGAATCGGGGTATGTTGTTTCCTTCGGGTTTCATTCTTAAGCCTGCTTTGTTGATCTGTCCTGTCTAAGTCTTTTTGGCGTGTAGAAGATTTTGTTGCCTAGTTGTGGTGTTAGGTCAGTTTGTACTGGCCTGTGTGTTTTCATCGGCGAGCAGTGCCTGTGCTTTGGAGAGGTAATCGCTTTTATTCAGTATTACTGTCATGGGCCCTTTATCTGCAGGTAGTGTTGTGATGTGATGTTCTTGTCCCTCTTCAGCCCTTTCGAAACATTAACCCTGCTCTCTGCTGATTCTGTGAGACCTGTGAAGTTTGTCTAGCAATTTCTGCTTTTTGATTGAGATCTTCAGCATCCGTGTTCTTTGTTTTAATTTGGAATTCTCCTGAGTTTGACATAGGGCTTTAGAAAAGCTGACATTTGCTGTCTCCTTTTATGCTGACTAATGCCTCGCAAGGATTCTAGGTAATCCAAGTTGGAGGACAGAAGAATATTGTGACTGTAAGAGCTGCTCCTTTTTTTGAGATATTTTTGGTGTTGGAGGTGATTTCTTTGGAGCAATAATTTTTTTTTTGAGCTGTTGCATTATTTTGGAACTTTGGAAAAAAAACACCTATCATCGTCCCTCAGTTATTGTTTGTTTGTGCACCCTTCACTCAACAGTTTTCCTAACTCCAATTGTATACATGTGTCATCCTATAAATTTCAAGAATGAAGAGACCATTTTGTTTGCTGGGCCTGCTCTGCCATTTAATAGTCTGCTAATCTGATTTAAGGCCTCCAAGCTATATAACTTGTCAATCTTCTGTCCTTAGATAAGTCCTTCATTCTAGGAATGCACGTATGAACCTTCTCTGAACTGTTGCTAATGCAATATATCTTTTCAAATAAATGGCACGGTGGCTCAGTGGTTAGCACTGCTGCCTTGCAGGACCAGGGACCCGATAGACTCCGAACAGTGACCACAATGTAAGAGAAGTATATAGGAATAAATATTTGAGTTCCACAGACTCTCCACCAGCTAGCTGAAGAAATTTCCCTCATCTCAGTTCTAAAAGGTTATCCCTTCACTCTGAAGCTGTGCCTTGGGTTCTAGTCTCCCCTGTTGGTGGAAACACCTTCTCCGTATCAAGGGTTCAATTCTACCTTCGGGTAACTGTCTGTGTGAAGTTTGCACGTTCTCCCTGTGTCTGTGTGGGTTTCTTCTGGATGCACTGGTTTCCTCCCACAATCCAAAGGTGTGCAGGCTAGGGTGGATTGGCCAGGCTAAATTGCCTGTGGTGTTCAGGGATGCGTAGATTAAGGCAATAGGTCTGGGTGGGATGCTCTGTGTCAGTGTGGACTTGTTGGGCCGAAGGGCCTGTCACCACGCTGTAGGGATTCTATAAATAAATTTTATAAACTACACCTGATATGGTCTCACCAATACTCCGTATAACTGTAATAAAAGTTCCCCATTTCCAAATTCCATATCTTTTTAAATAAACAGCAAGATTCAATTTGTTGAAATTGCTTACTCATATTTTTAATTCACGAAAATGGGATAAGAATAGTTAACTGAGATAGTAGGAACTGCAAATGCTGGAGAATCTGAGGTAACCAGGTGTAGAGCTGGATGAACACAGGCCAAGCAGCATCAGAGGAGCAGGAAGGCTCCTCTGATGCTGTTTGGCCTGCTGTGTTCATCCAGCTCTACACTTTGTTACTTAGAATAGTTAACTGCTTGTTTTTGACTGGTGCAAATTTGATAGGCTGAAAGGCCTTTGTTTGTGCTGTAGACCTCCATGACTATGACTAATGAGTTATGAACATTCATTTTTGAGAATACAAGAGCAGGGACGTACAACTGAGCTTCAATAAGTCTCTGATCAGAATGCATTTGGGATGTTGAGAGCTGTTTTGTGCCCCATATCTGAGAAATGATGTGCTGGCCCTACAGGGGTTCAGAGGTGATTCACCAGAATGCTCCTGAAGGGGTTGTCATATATGGAACAGCTGAGGACTCTGGGTCTGTACTCAATGGAGTGTAGAATGATGGAGGGGGATCTGATGGAAACTTCCAGAATACTGAGAGGCCTGGTTAGGGTTGATGTGGAGAAGGTGTTTCCACTGGTAGGGGAAACTAGAACCCAAAGTACAGGTTCAGAGTGAAGAGATGACTATTTAGAACTGAGATGAGGGGAATTTCTTCAGCTAGCAGGTGGTGAGTCTGTGGAAGTCAAATATTTTATTCTTTTACACTTCTACATTGTGGTCACTGTTTGGAGTCTTCTGGACCATTCCCACTCATGACTTCTTTGCTTTCCTGTTCCTCCTCACCACCCAAACCAATTCTACATTCTGATCTCCTGAAGCAATGTCATCAGAAGATGGCTGTGGAGGCCAAGCCATTGAGTGGATGGGGCCTTTTTTTTTTCCTGCTCTCTAGACCTCTATGACTGTGTAGAGAACTGAAATCCCAGTTTACTGCAGAACTTTGCAATCGTTCTCAATTTAAGTAATATACTTTTTTTAATGCTTCCCAAAGTTGGCAAGTTCAAATTTTCCCACGCCTGCATCTACCAGTTTTGACCATTCACTTCTCTAAATCCTATTGTAGACACTTTTACGTCTTCTTGACAAATTGCTTTTCCATATATCAGTAAATGTAGCTACTATACATTCACCCCCTTCATCCAACGCAGTATATAATGGCATGAAAATGAGACAAGCCAGGTGATTGGACAGAATACAGCAGGTAATGACATAATGTTAATCACATGGTCAAAATTAGAGAATGGTAAGATACTAACATGGACATAAAAATGAAAAGCGAAAGCTTCCACGTATATTCAAAAAAGAAAAGAATGAGTAAAGTGAGTGCTGATCCTCAAGAGAATTAGAACGGGGAGTTACTAGTAGATAATAAGAAAATGGCAGTTGAAATAAACAATCATTTTGCTCCTGTCTTCAGTACAGAGAATATAAAAGAAAAACATTCTTGTTGCTGTTATGAATCCAGTTGGTGCTATTGTTGAAATCTGGCTTGAACATAGAACAGTACAATGCAGGAACAGGCCCTTCAGATTGCTATGTCTGTGCCAACCATGATGCAATTCTCAACTAATTCCATCACATGCACATGGTCCATATCTCTCTATTTACTGCCTCTTCATGTCTGTCTAAATGCCTCTTTAACATTGTTATCATATCTGCCATTACTACCTCCGCTGGTAGCACGTTCCAGGCACTTATCACCTTCTGTGTAAAAATAATTTGTTTCACACATCTCCTCTAAACCTTGCCCTCTCATGTTAAACCTGTTCACTCTAATATTCAACGTTGAATGAGATGACTTTTGACTCTCCATGCCTCATAATTTTATAAACTTCTATCAGGCCTCCTCTCAGCCTCCTATGCTCTAGCGAAAGCAGGCCATGTTTGTCTAATCTCTCCTGATAAACCTTTCTTGCACCCTGTCCAAAGGCTGCATACCCTTCCCGTAGTGCCGCAACCAGAAACACACACACTACTTCAAATGTGGCCTAACTGAAGTTTTGTAAGTCTGCAAAATGACTCGCCAACTTTTATACTCAGTGCCCCAACTGATAATGGTAAGTATGTTGTGTGCCTTGCTTATGTTGCCAATTTCAGTGAGCAACGGTCTCTCACCCCAAGGTCCATCTGTGTATTAATGCTCCTAAAGGTCCTGCTACATACTGTTTCCTTTGCATTTCACCATCCAAAATGCATCAGTTCACACCTACCCGGATTAAACTTAACCTGCCAATTCTCCATCCAACTGCTGTATCTCCTACTGTGGCCTTTGACAACCTTTCTCACTATATGCAATATCACCAATTTCCGTGTTGCCTGCAAACCTTATGATCGGAACAGTCACGTTTTCATTCCAATTATTTATATGTATTTCAAACAAGAGATCCCTGCACTGACCCTAACAGAATAACACTGGTCACAGACCACCAGTCAGAAATATACTACGCCACAAATACCCTCCCTCTTCTCCATATCCATATATCCAACTTAGCAACTCACTGTGGATCCCGCATGACTTAATCTTCTAGACCAAGCTGACGTCATCATCCTCAGGGAAAAAGACTCTCACTGTCCACCCTATCTAATCCTCTGATCATCTTGTATGTCTCTATAAATCCCCTCTTAGCCTCCTTCTCTCCAATGAGAACAGGCCCAAGTTCCTCAGCCTTTCCTCATAGGGCCTGCGCTCTAGACCAGGCAACTTCCTGGTAAATCTCCTCTGCACCTTTCCCACTGCTTCCACATCCTTCCTGTAATGGGATGACCAGAACTGCACGCAGTATTCTAAATGAGGCTGCACTAGCGTTCTGTACAGTTGCAGGATGACATCACGATCCAAAACTCAATCCCTTTACCAATAAAACCTAACACACCTTAAGCCTTCTTAACAGCACTATCAACCTGGGTGGCCACTTTCAGGGATCTATGTACATGGACACCAAGACTCCTCTGCACATGCACACTACCAAGGTATCTTTCCATTGACCCAGTATTCTGCCTTCCTATTATTCGTCCCGAAGTGAATCACCTCACATTTATCCGTATTAAACGCCGTTTGCCACCTTTCAGCCCAATTCTGCAGTTTATCCAAGTCTCCCTGCAACCTGCAACATTCTTCCACACTGTCCACCACTCCATTGAGTTTAGTCTCATCTGCAAACTTACTAACTCATCTACTTATGCCTGCTTCCATGTCATTTTTATAAATGACAAACAGCAGTTTGTACAGTTGCAGCAGGGAGATTGAAGAAAGCATAGGTCGGCAGATTTTAGAAAAGTGCAGACGTAGCAGGGTTGTTGTAATGGGTGACTTTAACTTTCCCAATATTGATGGGAACCTCCTTTTTTGAGCAGAAGATTTGAATGGAGCTGTTTTTGTAAGGTGTTCAGGAGGGTTTCCTAACTCAGTACGTTGACAGGCCGACGAGGGGAGAGGCCATTCTAGACTTGGTGCTCGGAAACGAGCCGGGGCAGGTATCAGATCTTGTGGTGGGAGAGCATTTTGGTGATAGTGACCATAACTGCCTCACATTCTACATAGCTATGGAGAAGGAGAGGATTAGGCAAAATGGGAGGATATTTAATTGGGGAAGAGGAAACTACGACGCGATTAGACATGAGTTAGGAAGCATGGACTGGGAGCAATTGTTCCATGGTAAGGGCAATATAGACATGTGGAGACTGTTTAAGGAACAGTTGTTGTGAGTGATGAGTAAATATGTCCCTCTGAGATGGGTAAGATAAAGGAACCTTGGATGACGAGAGCGGTGGAGCTTCTTGTGAAAAGGAAGAAGGTAGAGTCAAGTTCAGCTAGAGAAGATTACACGCAGGCAAGGAAGGAGCTCAAAAATGGTCTGAAGCGAGCCAGGAGGGGGCACGAGAAAGGCTTGGCAGAATGAATTAGGGAAAACACAAAGGCATTTTACACTTACGTGAGGAATAAGAGAATGGTCAAAGAAAGAGTAGGGCTGATCAGGGATAGCATAGGGAACTTGTGTGTGGAGTCTGAGGAGGTAGGGGAAGCCCTAAATGAGTTTTTTTTGCTTCTGTCTTTATGAAAGAAACGAACTTTGTAGTGAATGAAACCTTTGAAGAGCACGTGTGCATGCTGGAATGGATAGAGATAGAGGAAGCTGATGTGCTGAAAATATTGTCAAACATTCAGATTGACAAGTCGCCAGGCCCGGACCAGATTTGTCCTCGGCTGCTTTGGGAAGCGAGAAATGCAATTGCTTTGCCACTTGCGAGGATCTTTGCATCCTCGCTCTCCACTGGAGTCGTACCTGAGGACTGGAGAGAGGCAAATGTAATTCCTGCCTTCAAGAAAGGAAATAGGGAAATCCCCGGCAGTTACAGACCAGTAAGTCTCACGTCTGTCGTCTGCAAGGTGTTAGAAAGGATTCTGAGGGATAGGATTTATGACCATCTGGAAGAGCATGGCTTGATCAAATGCAGTCAACACGGCTTTGTGAGGGGCAGGTCATGCCTCACCAAACCTTTATCGAGTTCTTTTGAGGATGTGACTAGAAAGGTTGATGAGGGTCGAGCTGTGGATGTGGTGTATATGGATTTCAGTAAGGCATTTGATAAGGTTCCCCATGTTAGGCTCATTCAGAAGGTCAGGAGGGATGGGATACAGGGAAACTTAGCTGTCTGGATACAGAATTGGCTGGCCAACAGAAGACAGCGAGTGGTAGTAGAAGGAAAATATTCTGCCTGGAAGTCAGTGGTGAGTGGGGTTCCACAGGGCTCTGCCCTTGGGCCTCTACTGTTTGTAATTTTTATTAATGACTTGGATGAGGGGATTGAAGGATGGGTCAGCAAGTTTGCAGACGACACGAAGGTTGGAGGTGTTGTTGACAGTATAGAGGGCTGTTGTAGGCTGCAGCGGGACATTGACAGGATGCAGAGATGGGCTGAGAGGTGGCAGATGGAGTTCAACCTGGATAAATGCGAGGTGATGCATTTTGGAAGGTTGAATTTGAAAGCTGAGTACAGGATTAAGGATAGGATTCTTGGCAGTGTGGAGGAACAGAGGGATCTTGGTGTGCAGATACATAGATCCCTTAAAGTGGCCACCCAAGTGGACAGGGTTGTTAAGAAAGCATAGTGTTTTGGCTTTCATTAACAGGGGGATTGAGTTTAAGAGTCGTGAGATCTTGTTGCAGCTATATAAAACTTTGGTTGGACCGCACTTGGAATACTGCGTCCAGTTGTGGTCGCCGTATTATAGGAAAGATGTGGATGCTTTGGAGAAGGTTCAGAAGAGGTTTACCAGGATGCTGCCTGGACTGGAGGGCTTCTCTTCTGAAGAGAGGTTGACTGAGCTCGGACTTTTTTCATTGGAGAAAAGGAGGAGGAGAGGGGACCTAATTGAGGTATACAAGATAATGAGAGGCATAGATAGAGTTGATAGCCAGAGACTATTTCCCAGGGCAGAAATGGCTAACACGAGGTGTCATAGTTTTAAGCTGGTTGGTGGAAAGTATAGAGGGGATGTCAGAGGCGGGTTCTTTACACAGAGTTGTGAGAGCATGGAATGCGTTGCCAGCAGCAGTTGTGGAAGCAAGGTCATTGGGGTCATCTAAGAGACTGCTGGACATGCATGTGGTCACAGAAATTTGAGGGTGCATACATGAGGATCAATGGTCGGCACAACATTGTGGGCTGAAGGGCCTGTTCTGTGCTGTACTTTTCTATGTTCTAGCAGTGGTCCCAAAAAAGATCCTTGAGGCACACCACTAGTAACCGAACTCCAGGCTGAATATTTTCCATCAACCACCACTCGTTGCCTTCTTACAGAAAGCCAGTTTCTAAACCAAATTGCTAAATTTCCCTCAATCCCATGCCTCTGTACTCTCTCCAATAGCCTACCATATGGAACCTTATCAAAGGCTTTACTGAAGTCCATGTACACCACGTCAACTGCCCTACCCTCATCCACATGCTTGGTCACTTCTCAAAAAAACTCAGAGGCTTGTGAGACACAACCTGCCCTTGATGAATCCATGTTGAGTATCTCCATCAAATTGTTGCTTGCTAGATGATTATAAATCCTATCTCTTATAATCCTTTCCAAAACTTTTCCTACAACAGACGTAAGGCTCACTGGTCTATAATTACCTGGGTCATCTCTACTGCCCTTCTTGAACAAGGGCACAACATTTGCAATCCTCCAGTCCCCTGGTACTAAACCTGTGGACAATGAGGACTCAAAGATGAAGGCCAAAGGTTCCGCCACCTTCTCCCTAGATTCCCAGAGAATCCTCAGAGAAATCCCATCTGGCCCAGGGAATTTATCTACCTTCACACCTTCTAGAATTGATAACACCTCCTCCTTACTAACTTCAATCCTTTCAATTCTAGTAGCCCGTAACTCAGTCATCTCCTCTGCAATATTCTCCTTTTCCTGAGTGAAAACAGATGTGAAATATTCGTTTAGCACCTCTCCGATCCCCACAGGGTCCACACACAATTTCCCACTTCTGTCTTTGACTGGCCCTATTCTTACCCTAGTCATCCTCTTATTCCTCACATACCTACAGAAAGTTTTAGGGTTTTCCTTTATTCTACCTGCTAATGTCTGCTCATGCCCTCTCCTTGCTCTTCTTAAATCTCTCTTTAAATCCTTCCTAGCTAATCTGTAACTCCCCATCACCTCATCTGAACCAACTTGTCTCATCGTCACATAAGCCTCCCTCTTCTGCTTAACAGGAGATACAATTTCTTTAGTAAACCACGGTTCCCTTACCTTATCACTTCCTGCCTGCCTGACAGGGACATACCTATCAAGGACACGCAATATCTGTTCCTTAAACCAGCTCCACATTTCCATTGACCCCATCTGCTGCATTTTGCTAGCCCATTCTATGCCTCCTAAGTCTTTCCTAATCTCCTTATAATTACTCTTTTCCCATCTATAACTCTTGCCGTGTGGCATGTTCTTAGCCCCCTCCATTGCTAAACTAAACGTAACCGAATTATGGTACACCTCGCTCACTTCCTCTGGCTCCATATATAAATTCCCATACCTGGCCTTGGGCCAACCCACTGCCTGGCTACCCTCTAGCTCTTTATATATGTATAAAAGCCTTCAGATTTTCCTTAACCCTGTTGGCCAATGACTTCTCATGACCTCTTTTGCCCTCTTGACTTCCTGATTAAGTTTCTTTCAACTTTCCTTGTATTCCACCCTTGCTTCATGTGTTCCCAGCCTCCTAGTCTTGAGAAATGCTTCCTTTTTCTTTTTGATTAAGCTCATAATATCCCTTGTTATCCAGGATTCCCTAAACTTGCCATACTCGTCCTTCATTCTCACAGGAACATGCCGGTCCTGAGTCCCCAGTAACTTACGCTTGAAAGCCTCAGAAGCTTAAAAGACAGAAAAGCTGATGGTCTGATGAAAGGCCTAGGCCCAAAACGTCAGCTTTTGTGCTCCTGAGATGCTGCTTGGCCTGCTGTGTTCATCCAGCTCCACAACTTTATTATCTTGGATTCTCCAGCATCTGCAGTTCCCATTATCTTTAATCCTGTCCCTCCATTAACCAAGTCTCTGTAATAGCAACAATATCATATTTCCAAGCTCTAAATTCATCTGCCTTACTTGTTACACTCCTTGCATCAAAACGGATACACTTCAGCCCACAGACCTACTTTGTTTATCGACTGCACTCAGCCTGCTCTTCCTGACTCTCACTGTCCCTATTCTCTAGCTCCCTTTTGGTCAATTCACCTTTGCTTTGGTTCCCACCCCGCTGTTGATTTTTTGTGTAAATCCTCCCGAGTGACAACAGCAAACCTCGTGGCCAGAATATTTGTGCCCCCTCTAGTTTAGATGCAACCCATCCTTCTTGTACAGGTTGTACCTGCCCCAGAATCAATCCCAATGGCCCAGATATCTGAACCCCTCCCTCCTACACCATCTGTTTAGCCTCATGTTGAGCTGTACTGTCCTATTTCTAGCCTAGCTGGCACGTGGCATAGGGAGTAATATGGAGATTACATCCTTGGAGGCCCTGCTCTTTAACTTCCTGTCTAACTTCCTGAACTACTGCTGCTGCTGGACCTCATCACTCATCCTACCTGTGTTGTTAATACCAATATGTACCACAACTTCTGGCTTTTCACCCTCTCGAATGCTTTCTGCCTGTTCAGAGACATTCTGGACCCTGGCACCAGGGAGGCAACACACCACCCTGGAGTCTCTTTTTTTTTTAACACCCCACACCTCACGTGCAGCACTTAACTCCACTGACTGATACTTCTATCCGCAATCAAGCTGTTTAAGAAAATGAAACTCTTAGCCTTTCTAATCACCGCACATACCTGAGGTAGGTCTTCCCTCACTCACTTTCCCAGGATGCTCCCTGGATCTTTTCCCTTCCCCCTGCTTCTGGTCCTCACAGTGGAGTGTGTGTTTTTTTTTTAGTGAGAGGAGAAAACAGTGAGGGAAATACCGTTAATATTTTTCAAAATTAGGCTAGATAGGTCAGAGATAATGGGAACTGCAGATGCTGGAGATTCCAAGGTAATAAAATGTGAGGCTGGATGAACACAGCAGGCCAAGCAGCATCTCAGGAGCACAAAAGCTGACGTTTCGGGCCTAGACCCTTCATCAGAGAGGGGGATGGGGAGAGGGAACTGGAATAAATAGGGAGAGAGGGGGAGGCGGACCGAAGATGGAGAGTAAAGAAGATAGGTGGAGAGAGTGTAGGTAGGGAGGGGATAGGTCAGTCCAGGGAAGACGGACAGGTCAAGGAGGTGGGATGAGGTTAGTAGGTAGCGGGGGGTGCGGCTTGGGGTGGGAGGAAGGGATGGGTGAGAGGAAGAACTGGTTAGGGAGGCAGAGACAGGTTGGACTGGTTTTGGGATGTAGTGGGTGGGGGGGGGAAGAGCTGGGCTGGTTGTGTGGTGCAGTGCGGGGGGGGAGGGGATGAACTGGGCTGGTTTAGGGATGCAGTAGGGGAAGGGGAGATTTTGAAACTGGTGAAGTCCACAATGATACCATATGGCTGCAGGGTTCCCAGGCGGAATATGAGTTGCTGTTCCTGCAACCTTCGGGTGGCATCATTGTGGCACTGCAGGAGGCCCATGATGGACATGTCATCAAGAGAATGGGAGGGGGAGTGGAAATGGTTTGCGACTGGGAGGTGCAGTTGTTTGTTGCGAACTGAGCGGAGGTGTTCTGCAAAGCGGTCCCCAAGCCTCCGCTTGGTTTCCCCAATGTAGAGGAAGCCGCACCGGGTACAGTGGATGCAGTATACCACATTGGCAGATGTGCAGGTGAACCTCTGCTTGATGTGGAATGTCATCTTGGGGCCTGGGATGGGGATGAGGGAGGAGATGTGGGGACTACACTTGTCCCCACACCTCCTCCCTCACCCCCATCCCAGGCCCCAAGATGACATTCCACATCAAGCAGAGGTTCACCTGCACATCTGCCAATGTGGTATACTGCATCCACTGTACCCGGTGCGGCTTCCTCTACATTGGGGAAACCAAGCGGAGGCTTGGGGACCGCTTTGCAGAACACCTCCGCTCAGTTCGCAACAAACAACTGCACCTCCCAGTCGCAAACCATTTCCACTCCCCCTCCCATTCTCTTGATGACATGTCCATCATGGGCCTCCTGCAGTGCCACAATGATGCCACCCGAAGGTTGCAGGAACAGCAACTCATATTCCGCCTGGGAACCCTGCAGCCATATGGTATCATTGTGGACTTCACCAGTTTCAAAATCTCCCCTTCCCCTACTGCATCCCTAAACCAGCCCAGTTCATCCCCTCCCCCCCCCCCCCCCCCCCCACTGCACCACACAACCAGCCCAGCTCTTCCCCCCCCCCCCCCCCCCCCCCCACCCCACCCACTACATCCCAAAACCAGTCCAACCTGTCTCTGCCTCCCTAACCGGTTCTAGATAGGTCATTTTTGTTTCTATTTGGTTTTAACAAAGTGGTTTTTCAATGAAAAACAATGCTACAGATTTAGTTTTAACAATTAAAAGAATGTTTATGATGCAAAAGGAATGAATAAAGTCAAAGAAGCCAAACTATTTACATGTAAAGTAAGTTTAAAGATTTTGAAACACACCATAAAATGCAATCCCATTAGTCTCAACAGCAGTCCTTTCCAGTGCTCACAACAGGAAGAATTACTTACTCTATCACACATAGGGTTTACCTTAACAGATGTTTCCATTCTTGGTCCTGAGAATTTGATAGCCTCTTCATTGAGTCTATGAACAATTTGCATGTAGATGTTCTCAGATTCAATTAACCTTTTTAGGGTTTTAACAAAACACTTCAGTTCTGGAATGTTAAAGGTAAATTCCTTAAACTGACATAGTTTTAAAATGTTAAGAAACAGATTATCTCCAATCTTTACAGCAACTGCTCTGCACAGCTAATCGAACAGTCAGTCAAGTGGTGTAAATGTTCTTCCTAGGTATGGATAAGGCAAAATCATGGGGGACATAGATAAGATGACTAGCAAAAGCCTTTTCCCGAGGGTAGGGGGATTCAGAACTAGACAGCATTGCTTTAATGTGAGGGGGGAAAGATTTAAAAGGTACTGGAGGTGCGATTTTTTTCACACTGGGTGAGAATATACATGAAATGAACTGCTGGAATAAGTGGTAGATGTAGACACACTTATAACACTTAGAAGACATTTGGACAGGTGCATGAATGGAAAAGGTTTAGAGGGATATGGGCCAAATGTAGACAAATAGGACTAGTCTAGTTTGGGAAACCTGGTTGACATGGATGAGTTAGACCAAAGGGCTGTTTTTGTGCTGTATGACTTATTATTGTTGCTATAAGCAACACCATTGCATATTCTTTGAAATACTTTTATTGGTTAAGCTTTGAAACATTTGCTGGTACATTTTTCATTCCAAATGACTTTGCATTGATAATTTTACAAAAGCTGGTATTTCTTTGGATGTATCAATCAATGGAACTTGCCTATATACTTTTAGCAAGTTGATTATTGTGACAATTTGTGCATGTCCAGTTCATTCAATGTAGCCCTCCACTTTGGGAATAGGATAGGAGTCCCTTCTTGTTACCATGTTGACTTTGTGATAATCAACACGGACACATCCCAGATACAGCACTATTGCAACAGCTGAACTTGAGCTACTATGACTCAGTTCAATAACTTTTCTGTTCATCATGAACTTAGCCTCTCCCCTCACTTAGGGAAATCTTTCTGGATTGAATCTATAAGGGTGTTGGTTTATTGTTACAATGTACTCGTGGATACTCTTTTTACTCTTATTCTCCAGTCCTTTTGTAACATGGGATGAATGCTACCCCAATAACTTCAGGGTCACTGCAGTGGCTGAAGAAGGCTTTCACTAACATCTTAAGTGCAGAGAGGAGTGAGTAATAAATGCTGGCTCAGAGAGTGATGCCCACATCCCACAAACAACAAAAACAAAATCCTAATGCATTACTCAGTGCACTACCTTCTATCAAGGTGCTGTCTTTCAGATGAGATGTTAGTGAAGCCATCCTCTGTCTCAAGAGTATTTCATTTTCTGCAAAGTGCTTTAGGGAATACCAATGCAAAGTACTTTTCTTTCCTTTGACTTAGAATATCTTAGTTTTGAATATTGCTGAAGAAGGTACAGGTCAAAGCTTTTCATCTTGCAATAATCAGGACAGTTTGCAAGAACACTGTTTCAAGGGATAAAGGAATATATTCTCTGTAGCAGACGAGAGTATGACCAAAATGCCTGTCTTAGTTTTTTTTTCAGAGATAATGGAAACTGCAGATGCTGGAGAATCCAAGACAACAAATTGTGAAGCTGGACGAACACAGCAGGCCAAGCAGCATCTCCGAAGCAAACGCTGACGTTTCGGGCCTTGAAGGGTCTAGGCCCGAAACGTCAGTTTTTGTGCTCCTGAGATGCTGCTTGGCCTGGCGTGTTCATCCAGCTTCACGCTGTTGTCTTAAATTTTTTTTGTTTTTCCCCTGATGCCCACAAGATGGTGCCAGTTTTCAGCGAGTGAGATAGGCAGCAAACAAAAAGCAGGAATTCTTGAGAAACTCAGCAGGGCTGTTATCATCTGTGGAGAGCAAGCGGATCCTCAACACCTCGAGTCCACTGAGCCGCCTTCAGAGTGAGAGAGACATCCTTTTTGAAGTATCTTTTTCTCTCCTCAATTCCCATTTAGTGGTACAACCTTATGCCTGTTTCCATGCTAGACTTTTCTAAGAGCTTGTCAGTCTCTTATAACATTAAAAGGGAAAGCCACTCCAGCAAGCATGTTTGATGAGGAGACTGCCACACTTAGTGACTCATGTCGGCATATCAGATGGAATTAACTGAAAAAAAAATGCTGGCGATCACAGCGGGTCAGGCAGCATCCATGGAGAGAGGAAGCTAACGTTTAGAGTCTAGAACAGTCTCATCAGAGGAGTCGCCTAGGTTTGAAACATTTTGATTGCTTTCACTCCATGGATGCTGCCTGACCTGTGATCTCCAGCATCTTTTAGTTGTCAGTTCCAGATTCCAGCAACCTGCAGCAGCTTGCTCCTCCCGCAGAAGGAACTAAGGTTTGGCCACACTTTGGAATGGACCTTCCACGGCCAACAGCTCCGGGACTGGGGCTCGAACCCGGAGCCTTGGCGGCAGGGAGATTATCCACTGGGCTACAGGGCCCTACTGAAACACGATGAGGGTAGAATCAATGGAACTGATGAAAAGAATTGGCTGGTAGTGAATCAGCAATTGATTTTTATATTTCATCACAACCAGTCTGCTTTTCATAGAAGTTCAGAGAGCTGTTTTTTTTGGACATTCTTTTCCTGATCTGCCTGTCACTGTTCTTTGGCTTGAAATTAAAAATGTTTTGAAGGCATTGGAAGATAAATAATAAAACAGAAGCTGATGTGGTGTTTTACAGATTGCTGATTCCTTACGAGCACATCTCACTGCAGCCTGAGACCAATTTCACCCTTGGTGATTTCAGTCACTGTGTGTCTCTCACTGCTGACAGGAAATGACAGTTTAGAATAAATGGCCTGCCACATTGCCCTATTTCTCTGCTCAGGATGACTACTGGTACAGAAATGTGGAGAGTTCGGAGCAAGTTGTATCTGATGGAACCAGGCAAAAGAGTGAGGACTGGTTCAACCAAACACTATGCAAAATCTCTCTCCCATACTATGCAAATGTGTGGTTGGACCGCCATCTGGTGGTAGTATTCAGTAACTTCAATCGTGACTTTCAGAGAAAACTGCGGATGCTGTAAATCCGAATGCAATACAGAAATGGCTGGAAAAGCTCAGCAGGTCGGGCACCATCTGTGGAGAGAAATCGGGGTTAATGTTTCCAGTCGAGTGATTCTTACTCAAAGCTGCTTTTTGAAGACAAAAGGAAAATGAAAGCCTTGCATTTTGTAGAGAACTCTCCATGAATGATTTTAGGATGTCAAAAAGTGCTCTGAAGCTGGAAAAATACTTTCAAAATGCAGTCATTACTGTAATCCATTTTCTTCCATGTCCATTGATCCCTGTAGTCCTAAGAAATTATATCCACATCTTGCTTCAAAGTCTTCAATGATTTGGGCTCAAAGGTTTCCTGTGGCAAAAAACTCCAGACTCCCCACTCTCCGGGTGAAGTAATTTCTCCTCAAATCTGCCATAAATGGCCAATCCCATGCCCTTTGGACACTACCTAGAAGGACAAGGACAGCAGTTCATTTGGAACATCACTCAAGCAAGTTCTCCTCCAGTATGTGCACCTTTCTGACTTGGAAATGTATCATTGTTCCTGCATGGTTTGTGCGTCAGAATCCCAAAACTCCTGTTCTTACAGCACCATGGGTGAATGCAAACCACATGGACTGCAGCTCTTGAAGGATTGCAGCTCAACACCACCTTTTCTAGAGCAACTGGGAATAGACAACTGATTTAAAAACTGGGGAAAAAAAGCAGATGCTCTAAATCTGGAACTAAAGCAGAAGTTGCTGGAAAAGCTCCACAGGTCTGGGAGAGTTAACGTTTTGGGTCCGGTGACTCTTTCTCAGAACATGGGCAGCTAATGTTGCCTTGCTAGCAACAGCAATAACATGAGAATGAATAAATAATAAAAGTGGTGCACCAGCCAATTTTCTTCGAACAAGTCAGCATAAACAGCAGTGAAATAATGACCAGATAGAATCATAAAGATGTATAGCTTGGAAACAGACCCTTTGGTCCAACTCGTCCATGCCAACAAGATATCCTAAATACATCTATTCTCACTTGCTACCTTCTGGCCCATATCCCGCTTAAACCTTTCCTACTTATGTACCCATCCAGATGCCTTTTGAATGTTACAATTGTACCAACCTATACCACTTCCTCTGGCAACTCATTTACACACACACACACACACACACACACACACACACACACACACACACACACACACACACACACACACACACACACACACACACACACACACACACACACACACTCAATCTCAATGAAGACGTTGCCCCTTAGGTCCCTTTTTAAATCTTGCCCCTCTCACCCTTAAACCCAAGTCCTCCAGTTTTGGATTCCCCTACCCAGGGGGACAAAAAGACCATGTTTATTTGCCCTCTCCATACACCTCATGATTTTATAAACCTCCTCCGCCTCCAATGCCCTGGGGGAAATATTGGCTCAGAATGAATGTCAGTCGTGACGACATATATTTTCAAAATACGTGGGATATTTTGAATCATGGCACCTGCTATGTAGATGTAATGTACTGGCTGAAAGACAGTACCTCCAGAGGTGTTGCACTGGAGTTGGTGACAAACTTTTGTTATTGAAAATCTGCTTTTTTTATTTGAAAAAACTTCTTTCACAGGATATGGGTTTTTTTTTTCTTTATTCATTCACAGGATGAGGACATTGGCTAGGCAGTATTTATTGTCCATCTCTAATTGTCCAGAGGACAGTTAGGAGTCAATCACATTGCTGTGGGTCTGCTGTGAATGTAGTCCAGACCAGGTAAGGATGGCAGTTTACTTCCCTAAAGGGCATTAGTGAATCAGACATTTCTTTTTTCCCCTGACAATTGACAATGGATTCATGGTCATTTTTAGATTCTTAATTCCAGGTATTTTATTGAATTCAAATTCCATCATCTGCCGTGGTGGGATTTGAACCCAGGTCCCCAGAACATTATCTGGATCTCTGAATTAACAGTATAGCGATTAATACCACAAGGATATCACCTTCCCTCATGGTATGTAAAGTGATAAAGGGATGACCAAAGATAATGGGAACTGCAGAGTTCCCAGAGTGTGGAGCTGGATGAACACAGCAGGCCAAGCAGCATCTTAGGAGCACAAACTTTGTTTTTTTTTCCTTTTATTCATTGACAAGACAGGGGCGTACCTGGTCAGGCAGCATTTATTGCCCATTCCTAGTTGCCCAGATGGTAGTTCAGAGTCAACCACATTGATGTGAGTCTGGAGTCACATGTAGGCCAGGCCAGGCAAAGATGGAAGTTTCCTTCCCTAGAGGACATTTAGTGAACCGGAGGTGTTTTCCTGACAGTCGAAAATTAGATTCTTAATTTATTTTATTGAATTGAGATTCCACTATCCACCACCCACCATGGCAGGATTCAAGCCCAGGTCCCCAGAACATTATCTGGGTATTTGGATTAACAGTCCAGCGATTTAATACCACTAGGCCATTGGCTCATCTTATTCCAAATTAAAGAGTAGAAGTTGGCCATTTTCCAACATTAAATAAGATCATGGTCTTAGCTCTTTGTGTTTAAAATTCTACAAAGAGCAAGAGCAGGCCATTTGGCCCATCAATTCTGCTCTGCCATTTAATTATATCATAGCTGAACTTTTCCAGCGACTATAAAAGTCGCTAAGTCCTGTTGCAATTGTATATGAATGTAGTGAGGCCACATTTAGAGTACATTGCACGGTTCTTGTTGCCACACTATAATAAGGAGGAGTTTTGGAGAGGGTGTAGAAGAGGTTTACCAGTATGCTGCTGGATTGGAGTGTATTAACTAGAAGGTGATATTGGACAAATTTGAATTGTTTTTGCTAGAGTTTCAGAGGCTAAGGGATGACTTGATAGAAGTTTAAAAAATTGAGGCATGGAAATGATGGATAGCTGGTGTCTCTTTCCCAGGGTGGAAATGTCAAATACTAGGGGCATAAGGTGAGAATTTTAAAGGAGATGTTTGGAAAAGTTTTTTTATACTTACCCAGAAAATGGTAGATGCCTGTAACAGGCAGGGGAGGTGGTAGAAGCAGATATGATAACGTATTTAAGAGGCATTTAGAAGACACAAGAACAAGCAGAGAATAGAGGGATATGGGCCATGTGCAGGCAGATGGGATTAGTTTAGCGTAGCATCTTGGCCGGTGCACACGTGGATGGGCTGAAGGGCATGTTGCTGCCCTGTACTGATCTATGTTTGCTCTAACTGCACTTTCTTAACCACACCCCATTCCCAATGAAAGATTTTTATTCATTCATGGATGTGGGCATTGTTTGTTGTGGAGATTTTTCCACAACTGCTGTTTGTGTGTTGAAGGGAAAGAAACAATTTTTTTTTTTTGAAAAAAAGAGAAAGTCAACAAACTGGTACATGTGGTCCTTTCTCTGCAACATGGGAGATGAGTGCTGTGATGAATCTCTGGTTTCTCAGGGGATGCAACAGAATATGTGCTGTCTTGTCTCTTTTTAATCACTTTGAACATTATCAAAAGGGTTAATGCTATACTTTATCTCCAGTTAAGAGCAGTGAATGATATTTCAGATGTATTGAGTCTTGGGCCTCACCTTCATCAGCTGCCTTATCGATGATCGTCCTCCATCCTAAGGTTGGAAGTGGGGATGACTGTGCGCTGTTCATAACCCCTCAGATACTGAAACAGATGCAGCTAGACCTGGACAATATCCAGATTTGGGCTGATTAATAGCAAGTAACATTTGTGCCATACAAGTGACTGACAATGACCACCTTCAACAAGAGACAATCTAACAATTGACCCTTGACATTCAGTTGTATCACCATCACTGAATTCCCCCATTGTCAACATCCTGGAGGTTACAGTTGACCAGAAATACAACTAGCCCAGATAAATAAATACTATTGTGATACAAAGATTTTTTTTGAATAGGTTAATTCAGAAGTGTGCCTTAACACCACTTAATATTATCATGTCATATAGACTAGGTCACAGAATGTATTCGGATCGTAGGGGAGTGATGGCCGAGTGGCATTATCGCTGGACTGTTAATCCAGAGACCCAGAAAATGTTTTAGGGGCCCTAGTTCAAATGCCACCATGGCAGATGTGGCAGATCTGGAATTAAGAGTCTAACAATGACCAAGAATCGATTGTCGGGGGGGGAAAACCCATCTGGTTCATTATTGCCCTTTAGGGAAGGAAACTGCCATCCTTGCCTGGCCTGGCCTGCAGGTGAGACTAGATCCACAGCAACTTCCCTCTGGGTAACTGGGGATGGGCAATAAATGCTGCTTAGCCAGCGATACCCCTCATCAAATGTGTGATGCCTAATATCGAGGTCCTCTTCATGCTGTCTGTAATAATGTCCGTCATATCAAGTAACGTGTAACAAGTTGCTCACATGCAAGAGACTCTTCTACTTAGACAACCAAATGGTTTTGTTCCACCACAGTAGACAAGCAGGCCCTGTAGATCCCTATACTAAAAGATGGTGATGGCAACAAACCTACTGCGTGGTGTGTTACAGAATTTAGTTTAGTTACATACAGGTACTTCTGCTATAACATGTTTTGTTAACACAAATTGGTTGCAACACAATTGATGAATAGTGGACTCTGTTTGGAAAATGCAAACTTTCTACTGTACAGTGTAGTAATTTTTCTGTAGCCATTTCCCTATAACGCAGTTTTCTATGGTGATTTTCAATAGCGCAATTGTCTATAGTGCAAGGTCACACAAGAACATAACTATCGTGTTATAGGAGAACTATCCGTATACAACAACTATAAAAGTAGGTCTAAGACTTGGAATTTGTGTCATGTAACTCGTCTTTCCTCGGAGCCTGACAAGGACCTATAGGGCACCTGGAGGAATGCATCTCCAACAACATTTGAGAAGCTCAACATCATCTAAGGCAAAGCAGTCTGTTTACTGTATCTTCAACATTCTCTCTTCACCATTGATGCAAAGCATCTATAGGATGCTCCAGAGCAAATCATCAAGGCTTCTTCACAAACACCTTCCAAATCCATGACCCCCACCACCAAGATGCATGGAAATATCATTAATAGCTAGTTTCCTTTAAAAGCCACATGCTGCCTTGATTTAGAATATGTCGCTACTCCTTCAATGTCACTGGTTCAAAATCTTGGGTTTCCATCCCTAACAGCACTGTGGGTGACCAACATGAGATGGACTGCAGCTTTTAAAAACACTTTAATCTCATGAAAATTATTTTTAATAAAAGACTTGGTCAGATGTTGTTGGTTTTTTCTTAGATAAAATATCTCACTCTTTTCATTTACACTCATCAGGTAAACATATATTCCCATTCCCCAGCTGCCCTTGAGGAGGTGAGTGTTCTTTTTCAAACCTGTTGCATTTCCAACTTCTCTAATCAGTGAGGGAAACAATGGCTGTAGCAGGTGGGAAAGTGGAATCGAGGATTACCGGATCAGCTATGAGTGGCAGAGCAGACTCGATGGGCTGAGTGGCCTACGTCTGCTTCCACATCTTCACGTCATCTTCCAGTTCTCATGAAAGAGAGCTCATGGTGACAGGGGTCTTTAAGTGCCAATTAACTGGTAGGTTTAAGAGACCCCCATGTTGTGCCTCCATTAGCAAATATTCCTGACGCCCTGTAGCTCTCATGCACTTGGCCAACTAGTGGATTAAGGACCACAAGGTTGGAAGCCCCACCACATTCTAGCAGCAGACCAGTCAGAGGCTGGCAACTCTCCTGGGCTTGGCAGTGCCAGGAGGTGAGTGATGGCTGCTGGTACTACCATCCTCCGCCTTGGATTGAGAGAGGTGGGCAGATGTGAGTGATGGCAGGAAGGGCATTACAGGTGGGAGATGCAAAGACACATCAGCAGCAAAAGCTGGCTAACACAGGCTTCCCCTTTCCAATACCAATAACCTCAAACAGACACTGGAATTCCTTTGAAACAAGGGAAGCCCTTGCCACAATTCCTGCAAGTCAGTATCCCAGAGCTTGCCTGTTGTGGTCTTCACGTGGATAGCCATGACCTCTTTTTATTAAGTTAATAGCAATGATGGGGAGATCAGGCCTTCAACTGGGCTTTTACAGAGCAGGAAGGTTGTGTCACTGGTGGGAAGGATTGTATACAATTGGGGTTGAGGTGATAAGATGCAATATGATCCTCAACTGTCAAATTCTCACCTTGGAGAAGAGCATGGAATTGTACCCATTGCCATCACATGGGGTTGACTATTCTCAATATCTTCTGTTTCCAGTATTGGCTTCCAACATCTGTAGTATTTTTATGTCTGCTTAGGGATGGTGTGTGACCTACAGAGACACCTGGAGGAATTTGAGTTTTAGTTTTGGGCTCCACACCTCAGGTAGGATATACTGATCTTGGAGAAGCAACTGTTTCGATTCACCAAAATGGGGCTCATGTTAAAATCTTGCATTACTTTTGATCCTTGTGAGGTTGTGATGATCCAGTAGATTCGTACAAAATGATAAAGGCATAGATATATATGGACATAGAAATTAGGATCAAATTTAGGTCATTAGGTGCACAAAGGATGTTTGAGTAATTATTCACAGATTCCTGAAGTCAGCAGAGCACGTGAATAGAATTCTTAAGAATGCATTGGGACCCTTGCGTTTGTCAGTCATGGCATTGAGCACGAGAGCAAAGAGGTAATGTTGAGGTCGTACAGCATGTTGGCCAGGCTACAGCTGGAGTACTGTGTGCAGTTGTGGTCACCTCACTACAGGATGTGATAACACTGGCAGGGGTATGGAGGAGGTTCTCCAGGACATTGCCTGGGGTGGAGAAATTCAGCTATTCGGAGACACTAGAGCAGAGAAGACCAAGAGGGGGCATGATTTGAGGTGCATAAGATTGAGGGATATGGACAGGATGAATAGAGAGCATCTGTTCCCTTTGGTTGAGGGGTCAGTCATGAGATGGAATAGTTTTTGGGTAAGGGGCAGGAGATTCAGACAGGATTTGGGGGGGGGGGGGGGGGACTCTTCTCACTCTGAGTGGTGTGAAGGTGGCAGAGGCCAGAAACCTTACAACCTTTAAAAAATATTTGGATGAGTACTTCAAATACCATAACATTCAAGAATATCGGATAAATGTAGGAAATTGGGATTAGCGCACTTTTGGTGGTCACTATGTTAGTGCAGACTTGATGAGCCCAAGGAACAAAAACAAAGTTGCTGGAAAAGCCCACCAGGTCTGGCAGCATCTGTGAAGGGGGGGGTGGAAAAAAGTTAATATTTCCACTCCAGTGACCCTTTCTCGGAACAGTTCTGAGGAATGGTCACCAGACCCGAAACGTTAACTCTGTTTTTCCCTTTGCAGCTGCTGCCAGACCTGCTGAGCTTTTCCAGCAACTTTTGTTTTAGTTCCTGATTTACAGCATCTGCAGTTCTTTCAGGTTTTTTTGTTTTTAAAATGACCCCTAAAGATCTCTTCTGCATTGTACGAATCTGAATTTCGCCCTTACAGCCTTTTCTGATGAGATCATGGCCGGTCTGATTTGTGACCAGTGTACCCCTGAAGATCTCAGACTCTTGACTGACAAGGGAGACGATACATCTCAACCACAAATATATTCAATGACCCAGCCTGCATTAGTCTTGGGGGGGAAGAGAATTCCATAGATGAACAATCCTCCAGAGAGGGGAAATAAATCCTCATCACCATCTTAAATGGGAATTCCCTTTATGCTTAAACTGTGTCGTCTAATTCCAGTGAAAGTCCTGGATCTAGTGATAGTCTTGCTCCCAAAAACAAGCTAGAAAGGACTCAAGAATTTCTGTGCCTTATCGATCCTGGATCCACGTTCAAAGGCAAGGGAAGGTGTGGTTGCACTCATCAGCATTCGTTGGGTGCGGGCAAGGCCTGTGGGAAGTGGGGGTTGTCTCTGGAACAAACAGCATCTCGAAAGCAACCTGAAGACATGGGCTGTTAAACCATTGTATCTGAAGCCACTTAGTACTGACTGCAATCCTGCTAAGTACTACCGGCAGATCAAAGCAGAGGTGATTAATAAGACAGCAAAAAAAAAATATGAAAGGCAACTGGAACAACAAAATAAATTGTAACAAGAGGTAGGAGATAACGGCATCTTTGAAGCTACCCTGGGTTATTGCTGTTGAGTTTTTTTTTCCTGGCTTTGTGCACTGGACCCATCTCCAAGGACAGATTAAAGGAATCCATATCTTAGAGACCATCAATAATGTATCTCACTGTCACTGAAATCATTCTTGCATTCCTTTTCATCTTCTTGCATTATGCAGGCACACTTTAATCTTTCTTTACTTCTCCGTGTGCTCATCATATAGAGCAGAGTCAGAGTGATAGCTCACACTTACACTGCACAGCTACAGCACCCACGACTAGTTTCACCACCTGTAAAGTACACTCAAGCTTACACCGTCACCTGCCCCATTCTCTGGGGTTTATCAGTGATGTTTGTTAAGGGAGAAATAGTGTCAGGACACTGGTGAGAATTCTCCTGCCTTTCCTCAGAGCCTGGTGGGATCTTTGCATGCACCTGAAAGGTTACAGGCAGGTCTATATCTGAATATCACAGCTGAAAGATAGAACTTGCAACAATGCAGGGGTGTCTCAGTCCCGGAGTGGGAATTGAACCCACAACCTTCAAGGCAGGAGTGCTACCAGCTGAACTACGGCTGACCAAACTTAGAAACCATACTTCAGACTAAGTTGAGTGTGCATAGAGATACTGCAACAATCTTAATGAAGGTAATAGGTAAGGCAGAAGCAGGAAGGTTGTTTCCACTGGTGGGTGAAACTAGAACTAGGGAGCAGAACCTCAAAATAAGGGAAAGCAGATTGAGGACTGTGCTCAGGAAGGACTTGTTCTCCCCAAGGATTGTGAATCTGTGAAATTTCCTGCCCTGTAAAACACTTGAGGCTACTTCAGTCAATGTTGCGAAGGGAAAGATAGGTAGATTTTTGAACAGTGAAGTAATTAAGGGGTTATGGTGAGCAGGCAGGTAAGTGGAACTGACTCCACGGAAAGATCAGCCATAATCTTTTTGAATGGTGGAGCAGGCTTGAGGGGCCAGATGGTCGACTCCTCCTATTTCATAAAATCATACAGTTTGCTAGTGTAAAGCTTTCTGTTGCTAGGTTCACGTTTGCAGTATGTAAAGTGGAGTGGATCAAAGATCACAGTTTTGATGGAGATGAGAAAACCTATTGTCCAGTTTTGCCTCCGCCCTCCCATAGGGTTTGCTCCATCATAGTGTTGCAATGGTTCTTAAATGGTCCCAGAATTTCAAATCTACCACCTCCATTAGACCTCATTGCTCTCGCTCTGAGGAAGAATTCCACAACCTTTCGTTGGTTTGAATCATTGCCCACAGCAGGGAGCTGACTATAGTCTTCTGCATCATCTTTCAATTACCTCACTCTTTTTAAAAAGTGAAGTATTCAGCTTTCTTATCTCTTAGCATCACAAAAGTGTTGAGGGCCAGAATTTTGGAGCATTGATATCTTTGTATTCGAATAAAATCAAAATTCTACGAATACTGAAAGTCTGAAACATGGATAACATTGGAGGAACTCAGCATGTTTGGCAACGTGGAGAGAGAAGCAGAGATAATGGGAACTGCAGATCTGGACAATCCCAGATAAAATGTGGAGCTAGATGAACACAGCAGGCCAAGCAGCATCTCGGGAGCACAAAAGCTGATGTTTCGGGCCTAGACCCTTCATCAGAAAACGGGGATGGAGAGTGGATTCTGAAATAAATAGGGAGAGAGGGGGAGGCAGACCGAAGATGGATAGAGGAGAGGATAGGTGGGGAGGTAGGGAGGGATTAGGTCAGTCGGGGAGGATAGACGGGTCAAGGGGGCGGTGTGAGGTTAGTAGGTAGGAAATGGGGGTGCGGCTTGAGGTGGGAGCAGGGGATAGGTGAGAGGAAGAACAGGTTAGGGAGGCAGGAATGAGCTGGGCTAGTTTTGGGATGCTTTGGGGGGAGGGGAGATTTTGAAGCTTGTGAAGTCCACCTTGATACCATTGGGCTGCAGGGTTCGCAAGCGGAAAATGAGTTGCTGTTCCTGCAACCTTCAGGTGGCATCATTGTGGCACTGCAGGAGGCCCATGATGGACATGTCATCCTAAGGAATGGGAGGGGGAGTTGAAATGGTTCGCGACTGGGAGGTGCAGTTGTTTAGTGCGAACTAGGTGGAGGTGTTCCGCAAAGCGGTCCCCAAGCCTCCGCTTGGTTTCCCCAATGTAGAGGAGCCACAACGGGTACAGCGGATGCAGTATACCACATTGGCAGATGTGCAAGTGAACATCTGGTTGATGTGGAAAGTCATCTTGGGCCTGGGATGGGGGTGAGGGAGGAGGTGTGGGGGGCAAGTGTAGCACTTCCTGCAGTTGCAGGGGAAAGTGGGGTGTTGGAGAGGAGTATGGAGCGGATAAGGAAGTCGCGGAGAGAGTGGTCTCTCTGGAAGGCAGACAAGGGTGGGGATGGGAAGAAGTCTTTGGTTGTGGGGTTAGATTGCAGATGGCAGAAGTGTCGGAGGATGATGCGTTGTATCCGGAGGTTGGTGGGGTGGTATGTGAGGACTAGGGGGATTCTCTTGCGGCAGTTATTTCATGGGTGGGGTGTGACGGATGAGGTGCGGGAAATGTGGGAGACACTGTCGAGGGCGTTCTCGACCACTGTGGCGGGGGGTGGGGATTTTGCAGTCTTTGAAGAACGAGACTATCTGGGATGCACGGGAGTGGAATGCCTCATGCTGGGAGCAGATGCCATGGAGGTGAAAGAATTGGGAACAAGGGATGGAATTTTTGCAGGAAGGTGGGTGGGAGGAGGCATATTCTAGGTAACTGTGGGAGTCGGTGGGCATGGAATGGACATTGGTTTGTAGATGGTAGCCAGAAATGGAGACAGAAAGGTCCAGGAAGGTGAGGGATGTGTTGGAGATGGTCCAGGTGAACTTAAGGTTGGGGTGGAAGGTGTTGGTGAAGTGGATGAACTGTTTGAGCTCCTCTTGGGAGCATGAGGCAATGCCGATTTATGTTTTGAGTGCAGTATGAATTTTCTTCATAACATTGTACAGCAGATCCTTTTAAACCTCACTTTCAGATATGCCAAGATCATTTGTGGAGGAAGGGTCACTTGACCTGAAATGTTAACTGAGTTCTGTCAGCACATACTGCCCGACCTGCTCAGCTTTGCCAGCAATTTCTGTTTTTGTTTATCATTTGTGGAGGGTCATGTTCACATTCATTCCATCATGGTTTATAGTTTTCCTGCTTGTAATTATGTACCCTCTATTCCGACCTTCACTTACCCTCTCCAATCCCTAGTACCTATCTTGCCAACTTGTAGCTTGCCTTGTGCTAACTTGTAATACCCTTCTCTTACCCAACCCAATACCGTCCCGAACACACACATTTTCCATTTACACCCTTATCTGTCTGGTCCTGCTGATTTTACTCACCCATTCCCTGTGCTCCTGTCCACCTCGTGCTGGTATTGCACCCCACCCCCTCTATCAGGTCAGCCCAAAATCTCACCAGGTCCCACCCGCCCCACCTCCTGCTCAGCTCCTTTTCAACACTCATCCTGCTTTTTCTCTCTTGGCTAAATTCTGCAAGACCAATCTCTCAATTCTATCAGTTGAAGCTTTTTTTTAAAAAAAATGAAAAGAATTTATACAAAGATCCACACAGATAAGAAAGACCATTCAGCCCAGTTAATTCTCCTGTCTCTCCATCACACACTACTGGTGGCCTCATTCTGCATAACCCATCACTGTCATGCAGTTTCCCAAACCTGATGTGATTGGGTTTTAATTTGACCTATTTTTCCTTTTTCCCCTCCCTAAACAACCAGCACAGAGTTGTAATTACACACGTCTGGAACGGGTGGGACTTGAACCCAGACCTCCTAGTCCAGGGGTAGGGACACTTCCACTGCACCAATGTGTCTGAGGGGGAAAACAACTTTCCTTTTAACCCGTTCTGAACTTGTCTCTTACCTTGTCATTCCAAGTGTGGCCTGAACTGTAAAAGTGCTGAGGGTGAATTCCTTGCATTTAGATTAAATTTCAAACACTTGGGAAAATGTACGAAGGTTAAAGTACCCTGAACATCAAACAGAATTCCTCTTTAATCCGTTTATTTTAATCTTGTGGCTTTTAAAATTTTTTTTGCAGCCCAACGTTCCCGTGCAATCTGGTGAGAGCCAGCACCACTCCCAAAAGGACTCCGAGGTGCATTCCACAGATGGGTTTGCTTAGCTGGTCTAGTTCTGGTGGCCACAAATGAGGATGTTGAGTTCCGCTGTTTGTTTTTCACATGCTTGAGCACACACTCGAGGGTTTGACCCGTGTGCTTTCGAAGATCACATTCGGCAACAAAACAAAACCTGGATAAAAGATCATTCACGTTAACAGCAGTGAACACCTTCAGTAAACTGTAACAATTTCCTCACTGGCCTGAGCAGTTCCCAGTTGACAGAGAGTTGAAGATTTGTTTTGAGTTTTTTTTTGTTTGTTTGTGTTTTTTTTTCATTTTTAGCCACAGTTTTGTAGTTTTCTTCAATAAAAACCGAAAGAAATGCAGGTGCTGTAAATCAGACACAAAAACAGAAATTACTAGGAAAGCTCAGAGACAGTAAGAACTGCCAATGTTGAAGTCAGCGATAACACACTGTGGAGCTGGAGGAACACAGCAGGCCAGGCAGCATCAGAAGAACAGGAAAGCTGAGGTTTCAGAAGGGTCCTGACCCAAAACGTCAACTTTCCAGCTCCTCTAATGCTGCCTGGCCTGCTGTGTTCCTCCAGCTCCACGCTGGGAAAGTTCAGCTTTGCAGCATTGAGGAAGGGCCACTTGACTCAAAGTTAACTCTGACTTCTCTTCACAGATGCTGCCAGACTTGCTGAGCTCATCCGACAACTCCTTTTTCTGACTTTGGATAAGTGTGAAGCAAAACATTGTTAGTGTTAAGACTCCCTAGGGCTAAACAGAGACTGATTTAAGAAAAGCAAAATGCAGCAGGTGCTGGGAATGTAAAACTGTAAACAAAATTGAAGAAACTCAGTGGGTTATGCAGCGTTTAAGGAGGGAAATAGTCAATGTTCCTGGTCGATGACCTTTTCCACATTATCTGAATTTCGTAAAATCACTGCAATTTAGAAAGAGGTCATGCAGCCCATCGACTCTGCATTGACCCTCTGAGGAGCATTCCACCTTGACCCAACCCATCCCCAATACCCCACAAGGGGTTTTAACCATGGCTGACCCATCTAACCTGTGCATCTTTGAACTAGGTCAGCAGTCACATGACACCAGGTTATAGTTCAACAGGTTTATTGAAATCGTAAGCTTTTGGAGCGCTGCTCCTTCATCAGGTGAAGTGAAGGGAGGTGCACAGGCACAGAATTTGTAGGTGGAGAGATCTTTGCAAAATAATTCCAGGTAATTTAGATAGTGCAAATAGTGTGATTGGAGTGTTGACCAGCTAAATAACAAGTACTTGCAGGTCAGATGGTGTGAGTAAAGTGTCAGCAGCTGAATAGCAAGTGGAGGGATAACCGATAATTTGATTAAAGGAGGCAGAGAGATAATTACAAAAAGTCAAAAATAAGATGGTGCTAGACACAGTCTGATTTTACACAACCTCAATAGTGTATCTCTGCTCTTGTATTCTAGCTCTTTTGAAATGAACACAAATACTACATTGGGTCTGGCAGCACCTGAGAAGGAAAAAACAGAGCTAACATTTCAGGTCCAGTGACCCAAAACATTAACTCTGTTTTTTCCTTCACAGATCCTGCCATACCTGCTGAGCTTTTCCAGCAACTTTGTTTTTGCTCCTGACTTACAGCAGCCACAGTTCTTTCTGTTTTTACAAATATTACATTTGCTTTTCTAACAACCAACTGAACCTGCCTATTAACCTTAAGAGAATCCTGAACTAGGACTCCTAAGTCCCTTTTGTATCTCACTTTTAAGACACTCCTTAAAATGTACTAATAGTACAGAATCACATTTTCTTCCATAACATT
The DNA here is from genome assembly GCF_030684315.1 of Stegostoma tigrinum. Taxonomy (NCBI): domain Eukaryota; kingdom Metazoa; phylum Chordata; class Chondrichthyes; order Orectolobiformes; family Stegostomatidae; genus Stegostoma; species Stegostoma tigrinum. Next base: position 183,279,164 of record NC_081354.1, on the reverse strand, counting down.
CCTATAAAATACCCTGGGACAGTTTAATATATTAAAGATGCTGTAAAAATGCACGTTGCTGTTGTAATTTAAGAACCGGGATAGGCATTACACGAGATAATGGGAACTGCAGATGCTGTAGAATCCGAGCCTGCCGTGTTCATCCAGCTCCACGCTTTGTTATCTAGGCATTACACATACAGTGATGGTCGCATGGTCGTCAATGTGACAATGACTGGGTATTGCCATGTGCAATGATGTTGGTTGAGTAAAAGGGATTGATAGAAAAAACTTTGAGATATAGGAACAGGAGTAGGTCATTCAGCCCCTATAGCCTGTTGCACCATTTAATGGCTGATCTGAGGGCCTAATCCATATGCCTGCCTTTGGCCCAAATCATTTAATATCTTGTTAGGAAAAATATATCTCCGATTTTAAAGCTAACAACTGATCTAGCATGCACTTCTGTTTGTGAAAGAGTGTTCCAACCCTCTGCTACCCTTTGAATGTGTAGAAATGTTTCCCAACATTCCTCTTGAATATCTAATTCGTATAATGTGTCCTGTCTGTGTTGCAAATAGTGCTAATGGATCTTTAAGACTACCTGAGAGGCCCGACAGAGCCTGAGGTTGATGTCATATCCTTAAGAAAGTGTCTCAGACATTCCATTCCCAACACTCCCTCAGTTCTGTGTTGCAGTATCAGCTTAGATTAGACCCTTAATTTCCTCTGAGTGCTAAGCCACAGCTGACATCCATTTTGCTGGTGGCTGAGGCACATGGCAGCTTCAGGGTTTCCCCCTCTTCCTGTGCTAATGATGCCCATGTCCTGTTGATGGTTAGTTTTAAAAAAATTCGGAAGTGGAGAGGAGCAAATTGCACAGTTGGAATGAGGGAGGGAATGGAGAATGAAATATGATACATGGGAACATAATTCTGTGAAGAGCTTGTTTTGTGTGAGGGCCTTTATCTGATCGATTGCTTCGTATCTGATGCATTCAAAGGCAACTACAGAACTGAAAATATCCTTTTGAGATTCTCAACAAAATCACAGTGAGATAGTGCTCGGTAGCAGGCACCAATGATGAAGCAACTTTATGATTTGAAATGACTAGGTCGATCACTTTGAGAACACATGCTCTCTCCTTCACCCTGCTGCCAATACTCTACAGTTGTGTGACCATTTCTTTTCATTATGATTCATCCTTACTGCAATACTTCCACAGATTAAGTTGTTTAAACAGAAGTCTCACTATCTGTGCCACAGCTGTATGATTCCACTGACGCTGACTGAGCTGAAAGGCTCATGTACTGGTCATTGCCTCTACAACTTAAGTTCTTTGAGAAGGTGACCAAACAGTTAGATGAGAGTAAACCGGTTGATGTGGTGTATATGGATTTCAGCAAGGCATTCGATAAAGTTCCCCACAATAGGCTATTGTACAAAATGCGGAGGAATGGAATTGTGGGAGATATAGCAGTTTGGATCGGAAATTGGCTTGCTGAAAGAAGACAGAGGGTGGTAGTTGATGGGAAATGTTCATCCTGGAGACCAGTTACTAGTGGTGTACAGCAAGGGTCAGTGTTGGGTCCACTGCTGTTTGTCATTTTTATAAATGACCTGGATGAGGGTGTAGAAGGATGGATTAGTAAATTTGCAGACGACACTAAGGTTGGTAGAGTTGTGGATAGTGACGAAGGATGCTGCAGGTTGCAGAGAGACATAGATAAGCTGCAGAGCTGGGCTGAGAGATGGCAAATGGAGTTTAATGCAGACAAATGTGAGGTGATGCACTTTGGTAGGAGTAACCAGAAGGCAAAGTACACGGCTAATGGTAAGATTCTTAGTAGTATAGATGAGCAGAGAGATCTCGGTGTCCGTGTACACAGATCCTTGAAAGTTGCCACCCAGGTTGACAGGGCTGTTAAGAAGGCATACAGTGTTTTAGCTTTTATTAATTGAGGGATCGAGTTCCGGAACCAAGAGGTTATGCTGCAGCTGTACAAAACTCTGGTGCGGCTGCACTTGGAGTATTGTGTACAGTTCTGGTCACTGCATTATAAGAAGAATGTGGAAGCTTTGGAAAGGGTGCAGTGGAGATTTACTAGGATGTTGCCTGGTATGGAGGGAAGGTCTTATGAGGAAAGGCTGAGGGACTTGAGGCTGTTTTCATTAGAGAGAAGAAGGTTGAGAGGTGACTTAATTGAAACCTATAAAATAATCAGAGGGTTAGAAAGGGTTGATAGAGAGAGCCTTTTTCCTAGGATGGTGACGGCGAGCACGAGGGGGCACAGCTTTAAATTGAGGGGTGAAAGATATAGGACAGATGTCAGAGGTAGTTTCTTTACTCAGAGTAGTAAGGGAATGGAACGCTTTGCCTGCAACGGTAGTAGATTCGCCAACTTTAGGTACATTTAAGTCATCATTGGACAAACATATGGACATACATGGAATAGTGTAGGTTAGCTGGACTTGAGATTGGTATGACAGGTCGGCACAACCTCAAGGGCTGAAGGGCCTGTACTGTGTTGTTATGTCCTATGTTCTAAATCCACCAGGAAATCTCTTCTAGACAAACACAAAGGACACAGGGCCCGTGCATTATAAGCAAATAGACATGTTTGAAGCCATTGATGCAGCCCAGCCAAATCTTAGGTGCTTGACTCTGTTGCAGCCATCAATGTGGTCAGTGAAGACAGAGACCAGCATGTCACAGCGTGTGCAAACTATTTTCTACAAGGGTATGTTAGGCTAAAACATGCACAAAACGCAATTGTCTAGACAAAACTGAAGTGCAGTTTGTGGAGAAGCATCAACCAAGAAATCATATCACAGTCATTCCCAAAATTCCATCAATGGCATGCTGGCATGTGAATGAAATCCAAGAAATATCTATAATGTCACAACTTTTATACTCCGGTCTATCCAGTGATCAATTCAACACACCATATGGACAACGTCCAGAAAAGCTGAAGCCTTTACCTCCTGTCAAGTGATATACCCCAAAAGCAATGCTCAGCTTTTACTTTGTTCATGTTGATATTGATGCAAGTGTCAAAATCGTCTTTTTATGCATCATACGTGAGATGGACTCAGGAATTAGTCAGTGTGGTGCCACCAACATAGGACGAGCTATCCGCACACAACTGGTCTGACACATTGGGGAAAATAAGCGGAGGCTTGGGGACTGCTTTGCAGAACACCTCCGCTCAGTTCGCAATAAACAATTGCACCTCCCAGTCGCAAACCATTTCCACTCCCCCTCCCATTCTTTAGATGGCATGTCCATCATGGGCCTCCTGCAGTGCCACAATGATGCCACCCGAAGGTTGCAGGAACAGCAACTCCTATTCCGCTTGGGATCCCTGCAGCCCAACGGTATCAATGTGGACTTCACCAGCTTCAAAATCTCCCCTTCCCCCACCGCATCCCAAAACCAGCCCAGTTCATCCCCTCCCCCACCTGCACCACACAACCAGCCCAGCTCTTCCCCCCACCCACTGCATCCCAAAACCAGTCCAACCTGTCTCTGCCTCCCTAACCTGTTCTTCCTCTCACCCATCCCTTCCTCCCACCCCAAGCCGCACCTCCATCTCCTACCTACTAACCTCATCCCGCCACCTTGACCTGCCCGTCTTCCCCGGACTGACCTATCCCCTCCCTACCTCCCCACCTATGCTCTCCTCTCCACCTATCTTCTTTTCTCTCCATCTTTGGTCCGCCTCCCCCTCTCTCCCTATTTATTCCAGAACCCTCACCCCATCCCCCTCTCTGATGAAGGGTCTAGGCCCGAGATGTCAGCTTTTGTGCTCTTGAGATGCTGCTTGGCCTACTGTGTTCATCCAGCCTCACATTTTATGGTCTGATGTTTTTTGTTTTTTCATTCACAGGACTTGAAAGTCATCCATGGAGTCCACCTGCACTTCTCATTGCCATGGAACGGCTGCCAATATCATCAAAGGCCCCTCCCACCCTGCTAATACTCTTTTCCAACCTCTTCTGTCAGGCAGAAGATGCAGAAGTTTGAATACATGTACTAAAAAGTTCAAGAACAGCTTCCTCCTAACTGTTCTTGGACTACTGAATGGGCCGTTCTAATTTCAAATCTAATGTTGACCTTCCATTTGTGCACCTCCTGGATGGCCATAACCTTGTATGCCTCACTCTGCCTAAACACCCTATGATCGGTACTTCCTTGTATGTTACGATCAGCCTGTACTGCAAGCAAAACAAAACTTTTCACTGTGTTTAGGTATATGTGACAACGGCAAAATAAATCAAATCAAAAATCATTGATCGAGCCAGCATTTACTGTCCATCCCTAATTGCCCAGAAGGTAGTTTAGAGTCAACCACATTGCTGTGGATTTGGTGTCACATGTAGGCCAGACCAGGAGGGGATGGAAATTTCCTTCCTTTAAAGGACATTAGTGAACCAGATGGTTTTTTTCCCAATGACAACGGATTCACGGTCTTCATTAGATTCAAATTCCACTACCTGCCGTGGCAGAATTGGAACCCAGGTCCCCGGAATATTTCCTAGGCCTCTGGATTAACAGTCCAGTGGTAATACCGTTTAGGTCACTGCCTCCCCTTAGATGCCTTAACTGGAAATTTTGCTCCTTTGGATGAACACCAGAAATCCTTCTGAATGATGAAACAACTAGACGACTAGCCCAGTTGTAGTTGTTCCATCAGTGAACAGTTCATAAGTTGCATCAGTTGCAACATGAATGCATCAGTTAAAACCCTGAAGATTCCACGCTCAAATATCACATTTGTCCATGACCTGATTAAAGTAATCAAAAACCTGCAAGAATAAAGATAAAGATTGCCTAACCTTGTTTCAATCCTCCTTGTACGTACAGCAACAAAGTGGGATAAGCTTAAACTAGAATTGTATCCCACAGTACTAAATTATCTCATAAATGTTATGAATTATTACAGTTTATATAATCAAGGTGCACAAGCCATCATAAAATGCATAGATATCCCAATAGATCACCAAGACGACCATTTTGTCTGGCAAAGTGCTGTTCAGGGCAAAAGCAAATCACATCAGATTTTGTCATTAACAGAAAATAACTACGTATTGCAACACATTTAACCATAACAAACGGCAAAGAAAAACAAGGATTGCAAATTACTACTATGTGACTGAGAGAGTCACCCTTTGAAAACCCTAAATGCACACACATTCATACAATTAAAACATACAAAAGACAGGCAATTTAACACTGATATTGGGGTGAAAAAAGACTGGAAACAAAATTCTAAAGATTACAACTCAAACTCACAAGTGTTGTTTAAGTTGTCTCTTACATTTCCTTTTTAATTGCTTCTGATTTCAAGCAATGACGACAAATTGTTGTTTGTAAAGTGACGGTTGTTCATCACTTTGATAGTTAATCTGGTCAGAGAATCATAGAATCGCTGCAGCGTGGAAGCAGACCTTTTCGGCCCATTGAGTTTACACTAACACTCCCAATATTGTCCCGCCGAGACCCAGCCCTGTACCTCTGCATTGCCAAAGGGTCATCCACCTAGCTTGCATATCCCTGAACTCCGACATGGACTGAGGTCTTTTCTTGTTAGAATGATTTCTTTGAAACATTTTTGTCTTTTCACACACATGCATAGAGAGGGTGGGGGGACGGGGAACAGGGTGTTTTCTGTTCTCAGGTTCTGGATATCTCTGGCTGTTCTGCACCTACAGTTTTAGAGCAAGCTGTAGCTCAATCAATCCAAGGGCTATCATCAGGCAGTTTTTTTTTTCCTTAACTCACAAAAAGGAGTCCTGGTGCTGCTCGGTTTCAATAAAGCAACAATCCCATTTTTCCAAGAGCAAAGTTGTCTTGCACAGCTAAAACTGTGTACCACTTAATACTTTCAAGCTGCAAAACTCTCTTGTTATCTCAGCTATATAGTAATCTCCAACTTTCAGATGGATTTTAATCCAGCCAAACATGAGGCGATGTGTTTTGGAAGGTCTAATATGGGTGGAAATTATACAGTGAATGGCAGAACCCGTAGGAGTATTGATATAGAACATCGAACAGTACAGCACAGTACAGGCCCTTCGGCCCATGATGTTGTGCCGTGGAATAATCCTAATCCAAAAATAAAATAACCTAACCTACATTCTCCTCAATTCACTGCTGTCCATGTGCATGTCCAGCAGTCGCTTAAATGTCACTAATGACTCTGTTTCCATGACTACCGCTGGCAAACTATTCCATGCTCTCTCAACTCTCTGGGTGAAGAACCTCCCTCTGGCGTCTCCTCTATACCTTCCTCCTAACACCTTAAAACTATGACCCCTCCTGGCGGTCAATCCTGCCCTGGGAAAAAGTCTCTGTCTATCAACTCTATCCGTGCCTCTCATTACCTTGTACGCCTCGATCAGGTCACCTCTCTTCCTCTTTCTCTCCAGAGAGAAAAGGCCGAGCTCAGTCAACCTCTCCTTGTAAGACCAGCCCTCCAGTCCAGGCAGCATCCTGGTAAACCTCCTTTGCACCCTCTCCAAAGTCTCCACATCTTTCCTATAATAGGGCGACCAGAACTGGACACAATATTCCAAGTGTGGTCTCACCAGGGTTTTGTAGAGCTGCAGCATAACCTCGCGGCTCTTAAATTTGATCCCCCCGTTAATGAAAGCCAAAACACCATTTGCTTTCTTAACAACCTTATCCACTTGGTTGGCAACTTTGAGGGAGCTATGCACTTTTACACCAAGATCCCGCTGTTCCTCCACACTGCCGAGAATCCTGCCATTAATCCTGTATTCTGCCTTTAAGTTTGACTTTCCAAAATGCATAACTTTGCAGAGGGACCTGGGTGTGGAGGTCCACAGATCACTGAAGGTGGCAGCACTGTTAGTTAAGGTAGATAAATGAGAGATAACGGGAATTGCAGATGCTGGAGAATCCAAGATAACAAAGTGTGGGGCTGGATGAACACAGCAGGCCAAGCAGTATCTCAGGAGCACAAAAGCTGACGTTTCGAGCCTAGACCCTTCATCAGAGAGCATTTGATGAAGCTTCTCTGATGAAGGGTCTAGGCCCGAAACATCAGTTTTTGTGCTCCTGAGATGCTGCTTGCCCTGCTGTGTTCATCCAGCTCCACACTTCATTATCTAAGGTAGGTTAAATATTGTAATTATACCAGCCTCCACCACTTCCTTTGGCAGTTTGTTCCATACACCACACCCTCTGCATGAAAAAGTTAATCCCAGGCACTTTTTAAAAATCTTTCCACTCTCACGTTAAACCTATGTCCTCTCCAACCCAAGGAAAACGAGCTTGACTATTTATCCTGCCCATGTCCCTCATGATTTTATAAACCCCTATAAGGTCACTCCTTAGCCTCCAATGCTCCAGGGGAAAAAAGCCCCGGTTTATTCAGCCTCTCTCTCCAACTCAAACCCTTCAATCCCGGCAACATCATTGTGAAACTTTTCTGCCCGCTCTCAAGCCTTCACAATGTCCTTGTGAGGTATCTATGATCTACAATTTATTTATTGAAGAGGTGCTAGCAAGCACCATTCACATCGACAGCTAAAGATATCAATAATTGTTACACCAACTTGTATGTATGAATGTTGTGTCATGCAATTTGCATTTACAAATGTCCTAGCAATGTCCCAAAGACTTATGAAGCAAGTTATAGTCAAAGTCCCTTGCAGAATACCGAGAGAAAACTTGCAGAATACTGGGTGGCCGGAATAGAATGGTTGTGAAGAAGATGTGCCCACTAGTAAATGAGACTAGGACCTGAGGGCATAGCTGCAAAGTGAATGGCTGACACTTTAGAACTGAGATGAGGAGGAATTTCTTTAGCCAGAGGGTGGTGAATCTGTGGAATTCAGTGCCACAAAAAGCTGTGGAGGCCAAGTATAATTAGGATAGAGACAGATAGTTTCTTGGTTAGTAAGGAAATCAAAGGTTATGGGGAGAAGGCAGGAGGATGGGTTTCAGAAACCAATCAACCATGATCAAATGGTGGCACAGACTCAGTGAACTGAATGGCCCATAACTGCTGCTACATCTAATGGTATAATAATACTTAATTCAGACATGGGCTAAACAGAGCACAGAATTGGACATCTTGAAGAAAAGAAATTCTGAGTTACAAAATAACTTCTAATTTTGCTACTCAACCGGCAACTGAACAAATACATTCACTTGCCAAGGGGTAAAGAAAAATCTGATACTTTTGACAGTTTGAAAGCTTTTGATGGTCACTTAATTTCAGAACAAATGAAACTTTTAAAACAGCATGATTTAGCAGAAGTGTTGAGCTTTCAGGAGAATCCATAAATGATTAATTAATGATTGCCACAAGTTACTAGAGAAATGCAACTATGGTAGTTTCAAATTGGAATTCATAAGAGTCGGAATTATTGAAGGAATTGCTCATGAGTCAATGTGACACACAGGAAAGGCATGACTCTGGAGAAAAGCCATTCAGACGGTGAGTGAAGCAGAGTTCCTGAGGCCACACAGGCCAATCTTAAGAGGAGAAGATCAATCTTGGCGCAGGAGGTCAACAGAATCCATTCATTTCTTAAGGTACAAAACTACAAATGAGAGACCAATACAGCAAGTAGAAGAGTCACTAGATACGTAAAGTCCTTATTAGAGCTTTGTGCCAAAGAAACCTCACAGGCCATAATGTTGCCAAACTATTAAAAGTGAGTGTCACAATAAGCCACTTTTTGTGCCTGTGCAGAAAGGGGACGTACTTACAAAAAAATAAGAAATGAAATAACTACTGACATAAAGAGGATAATGTTCAAACGACAACAAAAATTCAAGAAATCTAAGAAATAGATGATCTAAAACTTACATTTTGGAAACCTGATATTTATATTAACGGCCAGCTCAGAGATTTCAAGTTTGGCAATAGAAGGTGCGTCACTATCAGATAAACTACAATCAGAAAACACTCTTCAAGTTTACAACAGCACAACGACATGATCTGGGAGGCACAGTACTTAATATAAAGGTCATGCTACAAGGGCATGAGGTACTAATATAAAGGCCATGCTATAAGGGCATGCAGTACTTAATATAAAGGCCATGCTACAAGGACATGCAGTACTTAATATAAAGGCCATGCTACAAGGGCATGCAGTACTTAATATAAAGGCCATGCTACAAGGGCATGCGGTACTAATATAAAGGCCATGCTACAAGGGCATGCAGTACTTAATATAAAGGCCATGCTACAAGGGCATGCGGTACTAATATAAAGGCCATGCTACAAGGGCATGTGGTACTAATATAAAGGCCATGCTACAAGGGCATGCAGTACTTAATATAAAGGCCATGCTACAAGGGCATGTGGTACTAATATAAAGGCCATGCTACAAGGGCATGCTACAAGGGCATGTGGTACTAATATAAAGGCCATGCTACAAGGGCATGCAGTACTTAATATAAAAGCCATGCTACAAGGGCATGCAGTACTTAATATAAAGGCCATGCTACAAGGGCATGCAGTACTAATATAAAGGCCATGCTACAAGGACATGCAGTACTTAATATAAAGGCCATGCTACAAGGACATGAGGTACTAATATAAAGGCCATGCTACAAGGGCATGCAGTACTTAATATAAAGGCCATGCTACAAGGACATGAGGTACTAATATAAAGGCCATGCTACAAGGGCATGCAGTACTTAATATAAAGGCCATGCTACAAGGGCATGAGGTACTAATATAAAGGCCATGCTACAAGGGCATGCAGTATTAATATAAAGGCCATGCTACAAGGACATGCAGTACTTAATATAAAGACCATGCTACAAGGACATGAGGTACTAATATAAAGGCCATGCTACAAGGGCATGCAGTACTTAATATAAAGGCCATGCTACAAGGACATGAGGTACTAATATAAAGGCCATGCTACAAGGGCATGCAGTACTTAATATAAAGGCCATGCTACAAGGGCATGCGGTACTAATATAAAGGCCATGCTACAAGGGCATGCAGTACTTAATATAAAGGCCATGCTACAAGGACATGAGGTACTAATATAAAGGCCATGCTACAAGGGCATGCAGTACTTAATATAAAGGCCATGCTACAAGGACATGAGGTACTAATATAAAGGCCATGCTACAAGGGCATGCAGTACTTAATATAAAGGCCATGCTACAAGGACATGAGGTACTAATATAAAGGCCATGCTACAAGGGCATGCAGTACTTAATATAAAGGCCATGCTACAAGGGCATGCAGTACTTAATATAAAGGCCATGCTACAAGGGCATGAGGTACTTAATATAAAGGCCATGCTACAAGGACATGAGGTACTAATATAAAGGCCATGCTACAAGGGCATGCAGTACTTAATATAAAGGCCATGCTACAAGGGCATGCAGTACTTAATATAAAGGCCATGCTACAAGGACATGAGGTACTAATATAAAGGCCATGCTACAAGGGCATGAGGTACTAATATAAAGGCCATGCTACAAGGGCATGCAGTACTTAATATAAAGGCCATGCTACAAGGGCATGCAGTACTTAATATAAAGGCCATGCTACAAGGGCATGCGGTACTAATATAAAGGCCATGCTACAAGGGCATGCAGTACTTAATATAAAGGCCATGCTACAAGGGCATGCGGTACTAATATAAAGGCCATGCTACAAGGACATGAGGTACTAATATAAAGGCCATGCTACAAGGACATGAGGTACTAATATAAAGGCCATGCTACAAGGGCATGCAGTACTAATATAAAGGCCATGCTACAAGGGCATGCGGTACTAATATAAAGGCCATGCTACAAGGGCATGCAGTACTTAATATAAAGGCCATGCTACAAGGGCATGCGGTACTAATATAAAGGCCATGCTACAAGGACATGAGGTACTAATATAAAGGCCATGCTACAAGGACATGAGGTACTAATATAAAGGCCATGCTACAAGGGCATGCAGTACTAATATAAAGGCCATGCTACAAGGGCATGCGGTACTAATATAAAGGCCATGCTACAAGGGCATGCAGTACTTAATATAAAGGCCATGCTACAAGGACATGAGGTACTAATATAAAGGCCATGCTACAAGGGCATGCAATACTTAATATAAAAGCCATGCTACAAGGGCATGCGGTACTAATATAAAGGCCATGCTACAAGGGCATGCAGTACTTAATATAAAGGCCATGCTATAAGGGCATGCGGTACTAATATAAAGGCCATGCTACAAGGGCATGCAGTATTAATATAAAGGCCATGCTACAAGGGCATGCAGTACTTAATATAAAGGCCATGCTATAAGGGCATGCGGTACTAATATAAAGGCCATGCTACAAGGGCATGCAGTATTAATATAAAGGCCATGCTACAAGGACATGAGGTACTAATATAAAGGCCATGCTACAAGGGCATGCAGTACTAATATAAAGACCATGCTACACAAGGGCATGTGGTAGCAACATTAAGCGCCTGCTACAAGCAACTCTTCAATATTATGTGTTATGGGCCAGATCAGACCCCTCACAAAAATATTTTCAGAAGGTAGTCCAGACCCTAAGTTTTTCTTAATCTAATGGCAAACGTAAAGTGTTTCAGATGCAATATGACTGGTCAAACTACTCTACATTAAGCAAAGCACAATTTATTTAAACACCATAGTTAAAATACAATCAAAGAAAGGGGAATTTAGAATAATGTATCAGATTGGGAACTTAATAACAAAGGCAGCAACTATCACTAATTAACTGTTCCACTGTAGTGACATCCCATAAAAACACCTCTTGGCAGAAAGGAAAATTCAGACACAGATTCTCACATGCAGTTTCCAGTCCAGGAGAGAATAAAACATCAAGAGAAGATTTAGAGAGACTAGCAATCGAGAGACATTCCAACTGTTTTGAGACCCCAATATCTTCTAAAAAGCCAAAAACCAGGAATCTGAGTCTGTGACAGATGGCCACACCCATTTTTAAAAAAATATGCAAGGCTTCTCAAGCTTTTTACTCAAGAGATATTCAGTAGTCATTTTTTTTAACCTCTTGCTTACAACTTCTCTTTAAACAAACAAAAGGACAAAACAACCTCTTAAAGTGACAGTGTCGCCACAAGTGGGTAAAAGTCACAACAATTTTTTAACAGGATTCCTACAGGGTGGAAACTGGTCCTTTGGCCCAACAAGTCCACACTGACCCTCAGAGCATCCCACCCAGACCCGTTCCTCATAACCCACCTGATCTGCACATCCCTGAACACTTTGGGGCAATTTAGCACAGCCAATCACCTAGCCTGCACATCTTTGGACAGTGGGAGGAAACTGGAGGAAGCCCACGCAAGCACGGGGAGAATGTGGACATTCCATGCTGTGCCACCACCTCTGCTGGGTCTGTCCCCCAGTAGGACAGAGCATTTTCAATTGGTGATGATAGTGCTCGTGGTGCCTGAGACATTGTAAGGTATGATTCCTTGAATATGGCTTTGTCAGCATGTTGCTTGACTAGTCTGTGAGACAGTTCTCCCAATTTTGGCTCTCGTCGCTAGATATTGGTAGAAGAACAGTTTCAAGAATAGCTTCTTCGCCACTGTTATTAAACTTGACTTAGACTCCTTACAGTGTGGAAACAGGCCCTTCAACCCAAACAAGTCCACATAGACTCTCTCAGCATCCCATCCAGACGCATCCCCCTATAATCCAACTAATCCACACATCCCTAAACACTTTGGGGCAATTTAGTATGGCCAATCCACCTAGCCTGAACATCTTTTGGACTGTGGGACAAAACTGGAGCCCCCGAAGGAAACTCGCACAGACACGGGGAGAGCATGCAAACTCCAACAGACAGTTACCCAAGGGTCGAATCAAACCTGGGTCCCTAGCACTGTGAGGCAGCAGTGCTAACCACTGAGCCACCATGCCGCGCCAATTCTCCAGACATGAAATCGCACTCTTCAGTAAGAAAATATGTCTTGATCACAATCGCCTTCAAATTGTGGAACAAATTAAGTTATATAAAGCTAAGGAATGGTCAATCAAAGAGCAATCAGCCAGAGGAAAGGAGGTAGAAGATTTCATAGGGCTTCCTAGACCTATGGCAAAATCTAAATGAGAACCAGAATCCTTTCAGTGTAGTTACGTTGGCATAAGAGATTGATCAGAGACATAGGAGCCTGTGACAATATTGGATTTACACAAATGTTTTCCATTGTTAACAACACTGACAAGCGTTGAGACTGCAAAAGCCAGCGAGGTTTGCCAGGAAAAAACAGCAATGCCACAGCCAACAAATAACAAATCTAACTGATGTCACTCAAAGTGCAACGCAAAGAGCAATGACTGATTCAAAACTGACGTCAGATTTTGAGGTGACCTGGAAGGGCCAAGTTGAATTTAGCGGTAGGGGTGTGGAATGCATTGCTGGAGAGGGTAGTGGAGGTCTGCCTCATTAGGAGCATTTAAACGACTATTAGGTAGGCATATTGATGATAGTGTAAGGTAGGGTATAAGGTGGACTTTAGGTTTAGAATAAAAGTTTGTTACAACATCGTGGGCTGAAGGGCCTGTACTGTGCTATACTGTTCTATATTCTATGGTCTATGTTCTATGAGGCAGAATATTTTCCTACCCTATGTTATCAGGAAGAATCTTCAATAACTGTGACAGAGATCATGCAAGCCAGAAGCAATCCTCAAGTAGCAAAACTGAAGAAAGGAACAGGTTAGTTTCAACACAACACAACCACAGAGGGTGAATGAGGGAGTCCAAACGAATCAACATTTTCAAAGAATGTTGATTCTTTGACTAAAAATCAGCTAACACAGGTTGAAGATGCAGTGCATGCAATCCCATGGAAAACATTGCTGAAAATGGGCAATCCATATCTGATGATTCATGGAAGAAAGCGCCTGTTTTGGAGATTTGGAAACTGCAAAGAAATGATTACCTGTGTTAGCAGAGAAAATGTCCTCCGTGAAAGAAATCTAATACATTTTTGTGCCTATAGTTTAAAGGGTTTTATAGACATCACTGTCAGGTGGAGGATCCAAGTCTTCCAGATTTGATGAGAACAGGTTCCAGGAGAAAAGTGAAACTTCCATATCACCTGTAATTTATAAAGTCGGAGACTTGAGGGGAGATGGGGTAATGTAATTGTATAAACAGATACATAATATTAGTATCAAAATGCTTGGGGGAGAGAAGATATGCATCTGAAAGAGTTAATACTGAGTTAACTAAGATCAATAAGCACCACCTACTGTGATAATGTCATATGGACTTGTGGATAGAGCAGTTTAGAATCATGAAGGAATTCTAGCTGTAAAAAGCTGCTAGCATGCAATAAACTACATTTTATTAATTCCAAGAGACTCTTCTAGTCAGACCAGGAAGTGGTTTTCCTTGAGCACACTATTACCCAACTGCAGCCACCTCCCGCATTGAAGGTGACACAGATATTGATCTTCACTGAAGTTGAGGTTAGGAAAGATATTCCTGAACAGATCTATAGGTGAGAGTTCCTATTGAGAGCTCACCTTCACCTCATGGCTGCTTGGCCTGCCAAATGTATATTTTTTCCTTTATTCATTTATGGGATGAGGGCATTGCTGGCCAGGCAGCATTTATTGCCCATCCCTAATTGTTCAGAGGTCAGTTGAGAGTCAATCACATTGCTGTGGGTCTGGAGTTACATAGAACATAGTACAGCACAGTACAGGCCATTCGGCCTTCGATGTTGTGCCGACCTGTCATACCGATCTGACGCCCATCTAACCTACACTATTCCATGTACGTCCATATGCTTATCCAATGACGACTTAAATGTACCTAAAGTTGGTGAACATACTTACGCTAGTATGTCAATATTTTACCACACGTCCTTGACTTTCAGGTACATGTGGGCCAGACCATCTAATGGAATAACAGCATAGGATCACATGATGTACCTCAGCACTGATAGATTCCCTTCTCCCTTTTTCATCCCTCCATTCTAACTACCCACCTCTCATGAAAGTTTTATAAAGTCAACAAAACAATTTCCTCTTCAGAAAAAATTGGGTCTGATTATGGGCAGAATGGAGCCAAAAGAAAGCACTAAGACATGAAACAGTGTTAGTGAAGCATGGTCAACCATTTTGGCTTTAAAGGAAGCAAAATGAAGAAAGTACCATCTTCAGAACCAAAATGGCAGGTTGCACACTTCTGGTCAAATGTAAGCATCTATTTCTCTTCCACCATTGTGAGTTATTAGCTGGTTACATAGTACTTGAAAAACACATGCCATGGTGGCCATTTTATATTATAAGTTGTCTAGGTTTCATTTTATGTTGTAATGCCCATGCGTGTGCAAAAATAATCTCATTCTCCCAACATTCCAGTACAAATAGAGGGTACATGGTACAACATTGCCATCTAATGGAATAACAGCATAGGATCACATGATGTACCTCAGCACTGATAGATTCAAAACATGTCATGTGACATTTTTCATCATTGGGTCTAAATAGATTGGCTTTCCCTAATTCTTTGCTCCACAAAGTTAGTCTGCAAGGAGCAGGCAAATTCCAGCCTGGCCAATTACTACACCATTACATGTGCTCTCAATCATCAGCAAAACGGTGGAAGTAGTCTTCAACAGGGCTATCAATAGCACTGACTTTGCATTAACCTTCTCACAGTTGCCCAGTTTAGGGTCCACTGGCCCTACTCAACTCCTAACCACATCACAGGCTTGGTTCAAACATGGACAAAAGAGCTGGTCTCAATGCTTGAAGTGACTGGGATCAAGGCAATCTAGATGTCAATTGTGGCATCAAGGAGGCCTAGCAAAACCAGAGTCAGTGGGACAGTGGGAGTGGGGGAAACTACCGGCTGGTTAGAATCTAGTACAACGAAAAAGTTGTCCTTGTTGGAGTTCAGACATCTTACTCCAAAGGACACTGCAAGAATTCATCAGGATAATGTCCTAGGCTGAAGCATTTTCAGCAGCTTCATCAATGACATTCCCTCCATCATAGAGTCAGAAGCAGGAATGCTCATTGATGACTATCCAATATTCCACATCCATGACTTCTTGGATACTGAAGTTAAAGATATTCAACACTATAAGTACATTGGAAGTGAGGACCAGAAGTAGGCCTTTTCTCGTGCGCACCATTATTTAACAAGATCTTGGCTGATCTGCTTATGCTCTGAATGTCACTTTCCTGACTGCACTAGTAAACTTTGACTATCGTATCAATCAAAAATTTATCTGACACTGGCTTGAGTAAATTGAGAGCCCTATCGCTTGCTGGGGAAGAAAATTCCAATTCCCAGTCAATGTCTTTTTTAAACGGAGACCTCATATTCTTAAACTGTGTCCCTGAGGTCTTACCTCCCAGCAGTAAAAGCACTCTTCTGATGTCCACCATATTAAATCTCCTCCAGCAGTGGGGCATTATAGAAGCAAAGAAATACAGAATTTAGGAGCAGTACTAGGCCATTCAGCCTTTCGAGCTCCACTATTCAATATGATCATGTCTGGTCATCCAAGTCAATGCACTATTCCACTTTCTCCCTATTACTTCTGATACCTTTAGCCTTATGAACTATATCTAACTCCTTCATGAAATCAATTAGTTTCCTGTGGATGCTGCCTGGACTGGAGGGCTTATCTTATGCATCCCACTGGACATGCATATGGTCACAGAAATTTGAGGGTGCATCCATGAGGATCAATGGTCGGCACAACATTGTGGGCTGAAGGGCCTGTTCTGTGCTGTACTGTTCTATGTTCTATGTTCTATGTTCTAATTAATTCCATGGGCTCACGACTCTCTAGTTGAAGAAATTTCTCTTCATCTCAGTTCTAAATAGCCTACTCTATATCCTTAGATTAACCCCCGGTTCTGAATGAACTGGTCATTAGGAATATCCTTCCTGCACTTACACTGTCTAGACCTGTTAGATTTTTATATGTTTTCACAGAGTCTTATATATATTTCAATAAAATCAATTTTCATTTTTCAAAGCTCCAAGTTATACAAGCCTAATTTGTACTTGGGATAATTTGTCTGAGGGATAAGATTTATGACAATCTGGAAGAGCATGGCTTGATCAAATACAGTCAACACGGCTTTGTGAGGGGTAGGCCATGCCTTACAAACCTTATCGAGTTTTTTGAGGATGTGACTAGAAAGGTTGATGAGGGTCGAGCTGTGGATGTGGTGTATATGGACTTCAGTAAGGCATTTGATAAGGTTCCCTATGGTAGGCTCATTCAGAAGGTCAGGAGGAATGGGATACAGGGGAACTTAGCTGCTTGGATACAGAATTGGCTGGCCAACAGAAGACAGCGAGTGGTAGTAGAAGGAAAATATTCTGCCTGGAAGTCAGTGGTGAGTGGAGTTCCACAGGGCTCTGTCCTTGGGCCTCTACTGTTTGTAATTTTTATTAATGACTTGGACGAGGGAATTGAAGGATGGGTCAGCAAGTTTGCAGACGACACAAAGGTCGGAGGTGTCGTTGACAGTGTAGAGGGCTGTTGTAGGCTGCAGCGGGACATTGACAGGATGCAGAGATGGGCTGAGAGGTGGCAGATGGAGTTCAACCTGGATAAATGCGAGGTGATGCATTTTGGAAGGTTGAATTTGAAAGCTGAGTACAGGATTAAGGATAGGATTCTTGGCAGCGTGGAGGAACAGAGGGATCTTGGTGTGCAGATACATAGATCCCTTAAAATGGCCACCCAAGTGGACAGGGTTGTTAAGAAAGCATATGGTGTTTTGGCTTTCATTAACAGGGGGATTGAGTTTAAGAGTCGTGAGATCTTGTTGCAGCTCTATAAAACTTTGGTTAGACCGCACTTGGAATACTGCGTCCAGTTCTGGGCGCCCTATTATAGGAAAGATGTGGATGCTTTGGAGAGGGTTCAGAGGAGGTTTACCAGGATGCTGCCTGGACTGGAGGGCTTATCTTATGAAGAGAGGTTGACTGAGCTCGGTCTCTTTTCATTGGAGAAAAGGAGGAGGAGAGGGGACCTAATTGAGGTATACAAGATAATGAGAGGCATAGATAGAGTTGATAGCCAGAGACTATTTCCCAGGGCAGAAATGGCTAGCACGAGGGGTCATAGTTTTAAGCTGGTTGGTGGAAAGTATCGAGGGGATGTCAGAGGCAGGTTCTTTACGCAGAGAGTTGTGAGAGCATGGGATGCGTTGCCAGCAGCAGTTGTGGAAGCAAGGTCATTGGGGTCATTTAAGAGACTGCTGGACATGTATATGGTCACAGAAATTTGAGGGTGCATACATGAGGGTCAATGGTCGGCACAACATTGTGGGCTGAAGGGCCTGTTCTGTGCTGTACTGTTCTATGTTCTATGTTCTATGTTCTACTTCAGATAAGCTAGTCATCTCAGGAATGAGTCAGGTGAGCCTTCTATGAATTGCTTCTAAATGTATCTTTTTTTCAAAATATTACTCCACTTCTGGCCTCGCAAAACACCATGCACAGCAACAGTAAAACATCCACACTTTTAGATTTCATTTCCCTTGCAACAAACACCAACATTTCATTTGTCTTCCTAATTGCTTGCTGCACCTGCAAACTGACCTTTCGTGATTCGCAGAGCAGGACCTCCAGATCCCGTAGTACCTCAGCATTCTGCAATCTCGAGTTAAATAATATGCTACTTTTCAATTCTTCCTTTCAAAGTGAACAGGTTCACATTGTCCTGTATACACTCCATCTTTTATATCCTTGCCTATTACTTGGGCCATCTATATCCCTTTACAGACATCACAACTCTTCACCACTCTTATCAGCAAATTTAGTCATAGTTTGACCAGTACATGGTCCTTCAAGCCATGTGGAGTTTCATTGCATCTGCTACCCTTTTTACATCAATCCACAGAATATAAAAGAAATTATTTTTGCTACAAGTATACTGTGTTGATGAACCTACATCAAAATGGCACTGTATTGTGGCGATAGAACACTATATCTCCCTGATATATGTGACAATTAATCATTCATTCATTCCTTCATTCATTCATACATCTGAAGTACTGTCCACTGTTTTCTTCTCCTTACTTCAGAAAGGATATTGTATCAGAGTCATAAAGCACTGAGTTACCCCTCAGGTTCCTTTTAAATCTTACCCCTCTCACCTTAAACCTATGCCCTCTAATTTTGGACTCTCCTACCCTGGAGAAAAGACATTAGCTATCCAACCTATCCATGCCCCTCATGATTTTATCTACAGGGTAACACCTCAGCCTCTAATGGTCCAGGGGAAAAAGCTATTCAGCCTCCGTCTATAATTCAAGCCTTCTCAGCCCTGTTTCAGACGAAATTCAGAGAAAGTTCATTTGACCGATTCCTGGGTTTGGGACGGAGGGACGATATTTTACAAGGGGAGATTCAACAGGCTGGGTCTGCATCCATTGGAGTTTAGATGAACAAGAAGTGATGCTATTGAGATATATCAGATGCTGACAGCACTCATCACAGTGGATACTGAAAGGATGTTTCATCTTGTGGGATAGACTAGAACAAGGGAACACGGTTTAAAAATGCACTGTCTCCCATTTCAGACAGAGTCAAGGAAAATTTATATTTTCTTCTCAGAGGATCATGAGGTTTTGGAACTCTCTGCCCCAGAGAAAGGTGCAGGCAGGGTCAGTCAATCTTTGTAAATGGGTTATTTAATTACAAGAGATTGAGCAGTTGTTGAACGTAGGTTGGAACCTAGAGTTGAGGCTATAATCAGATCAGTCATGGTGACCTTTGTAAATGTTAATTGTAAT
The DNA here is from genome assembly GCF_030684315.1 of Stegostoma tigrinum. NCBI lineage: Eukaryota > Metazoa > Chordata > Chondrichthyes > Orectolobiformes > Stegostomatidae > Stegostoma > Stegostoma tigrinum. The sequence goes on along the minus strand of NC_081354.1, from coordinate 183,259,408 downwards.
TTTAAATCTGAGATAGGTGCATTTTTATTAAGCAATGGTATTAATGATGTGTGGAATTAGGCTACTGATCAGGCATGATCTCATTGAATTGGAACAGGCTCAAGGGACTAATTGGCCTATTCCTGTTCGTATGAATGGGGAGCAATCTCAAGGGGCAAAATGGCTCGGTTCTGCTCTTTGTTCATATGTTCATACATTTTGTTGCATAAGAATGTAGGAAATTGGAGCAGGAGTTGGCCATCTGGCCCATTGAAACTGCCTTGCCATTAAATGAGATTATGGCTGATCTTTTTGTGGACTCAGTTCCATTCATCCAACTACTCACCATAACCCTTAATTCCTTTACTGTTCAAAAATCTATCTTTGCCTTAAAAACATTCGACGAGGTAGCCCCAATACCTTCACTGGGCAGGGAATTCCACAGATTCATGGCCCTTTGGGTGGAGAAGTTCCTCCTAAACTCAATCCTAAATCTGCTCCCCTTTATTTTGAGATTATGGCCCCTAAGTTTAGTTTCATCCACCCGTGGAAACAACCTCCTTGTTTCTATCTTATCTACACCCCTCAAAATTTTATATGTTTCTCTAGGATCCCCTCCTCATTCTTGTAAATTCTAATGAGCATAGTGCATATACCCAATCTCTTCTCATAAGCCAAACCTCTCAACTCCGGAATCAACCTAACGAACCCCCTCTGTACCCTATCCAGTGCCAGTACATCCTTTCTCAAGGAAGGAGACTAATACTCCAGGTGTGTGGCCTCCCTGGTGCCCCATACAGCTGTAGCATAACCTCCCTACTTTTAAAGTCCATCCCTCTAGCAATGAAGGACAATATTCCATCTGCCTTCTTAATTACCTGTTGCAACAGCGTACAGTTCATACAGACTGGAGTATTGCTGAGCAGAGACATACTGTTGCCTTATTCTCATCAGGACAGATACAAGTTTATGAATGGCTAATGGAGCAGCAATCCATATTGCATGGGAGTTGGCAAGTTGACTCAGATCAGTTAAAAAGTTGCCACAGCAGATGCACCCGGGAACTAGTGCTCCCCAGGCTTTTGTTAATTAAAAAAAGTACAATATCTGGATGTGTACCTTTTACCTGCAGAGTACAGGTCCTTGTGTATGAATGTATGCAGCAAGTAAATATTTCCAGTATGTTTTTAGGAAGTGGTGGGACTGAGAGATTTTCCTGGTCAACCAGAACTGTGTGATAAAATCAGCACAACAGCCACCAGGTGTTAATAGACTCCACATACAGGTCTTCACCATGGAATGTGCTCCACTTGAAATATCGTCCTTTCCTTAAGGGACTACCAGAGGCAGGGATATAGAATGGCTTCCAGTAAGCTCAGGTGAGCCACATTGTAAGCCCATTTGATAATCTTAAATTGACCATTTGTGCATTTCTCAACACAGATAGAATTTGACAGCAAGTGTTGTCCAATCATGGAATCACATCTTGTGTTAGACATTATGTTCTGAACCCTGCAAGCACAGTCGGTAGTCTATGTTACAAACAGCTGAAGGAACATGCTGTTTGATATGATCTACCAGTCATACCTGGCATTGCATAGACACTGAAATTTATATACCATGTTACTCAATTCGATAATAGGCAGAGCACCTTTTCAACTTGAGGCTGTTCTGGAGATTACCACTCATTTTGTGACAGTGTAGCAACAGTGTGAAAAAGCTAGCCATCTCCTGTTTCTCAAAAGCTTGAGATTCTTTATCCACCTGGGTATTCCGAGGTTTACTGGGCACTTTTCAGGATGGAAAGTAATGGCTTTAGGCCTAGTCAGGAGGTTGTGTGATACTTCTTTATGTCTTTCATGGTATGTGAGTCTCCCATATTTTGTTGCTCATCTCTAACTGCCTTTGGTCTGAGTGGCTTGCCAAGCCACTTCAAAGGGTAGATAAGGATCAACCACATTATAAGACCTTAAGTTATAGGAGCAGAATTAGTTGATTAGGCCCATTGAATCTGTTCCGCCTTTCAATCATGACCATGATACCATTCTAAAATAATCTCATCTGCTGCACATGGTCCATTTCCAACTGTCCTCGTGTTTGTTTAAATGCTTCTTAAACTTTGCTTACTTATCTGTTTCTATCAGGTTCCCTGGAAGCACGTTCCAGGCACCTACAACCCACTGTGTAAAAAACTTCATCTTGCATATTTCCTTCAAACTTTCGCCCTCTCACCTTTTAACCTTGTATTTGATGTTTCCATCTGACTATCATAATTTTAAATGCTTCCATCAGGTCCTGGCCTTTGATGCTCTAGCTAAAACAATCCAATTTTGTCCAACCTCTCCTTGTAGCTGATACACTCCAATCCAAGCCAATATCCTGGTAACCTTTTTTTTTGCAACCGGTCCAAGGCCTCTCTATCCTTCCAGCAAATGTGCTCGAACTAAAGTCATACACAGATGAAGGGTCTAGGCCCGAAACGTCAGCTTTTCTGTTCCTAAGATGCTACTTGGCCTGCTGTGTTCATCCAGCTCCACACTTTGTTGTCTCGGATTCTCCAGCATCTGCAGTGCCTACTATCTCTGCAGCATGACATACCAATTTTCATACTGAGTACCCTGACCAATGAAGGCAGGTGTGCCATACCCCTTCTTTCCCACCTTATCCACTTACTTTCAGGGAGTTAAGGACTTGGAGGCCAAAATCCCTCTGTATATCAGCACACATCTCAACCTCCCCTGGGATCTGTTCTCTCGTCTTGCTCACATGCACCAGTAATCCTGGAAGGGGTTTGCACCAGCTTCAACGCATTTGAACCGTCCTGAACAGTCAATAGGTCAAAGTCCTGAATCTGCCAACCCACCAATGGACATTGTTCAAGGCAAGCTTCAAAACCACAATCTTCTGGCTCAAGTGTAAGTATGCCAACAATTAAACGAGGCTGGAGCAGGACTTCTCTTTGTTAATGTGACTGCAAGATATCACAGCGATGGAGGTATGGCTGGCAGAGTTCAGTTGGCATTGGTGGGGATTAATTACCTCTAGGAACTAGAAAGATATGTGCGGAATGATAACAAAGATGACAGATTATTTCTGCAGTGACTTCAAAGCACTCTGTGGTTTCTGACAAATCTTAGTGCATTAGAACCATCACTTCAATGCCAAATGAATCTCAGAACAGCAGACCAACAAAGGTCAGGAATCCAACTTACTCACTGGTTTCTGTGTAACACAGCCACCCTCTTTTCGATCTTTGTTGAGCTACTGCAAGGCTCAGCTCGTAATTGCAGTGTCCCTTCCCTGATCTTGAGTCATCAAGTCATAGAGATGTTCCGCGAAGAAAATGTCCCTTCAGTCCATCATGTGCTCACTAGTCAGAAACAACCACCCAACTGTTCGAAGAGAAAATAGGAACTGCCAATGCTGGAGAATCTGAGATAACAAGGTGTACAGCTGGATGAACACAGCAGGCCAAGCAGCATCAGAGGAGCAGGGAAGCTGACGTTTCGGGCCTAGGCCCTTCTTCAGAAAAGGGGGAGGGGAAGAGGGATCTGAAATAAATAGGGAGAGGGGGGAGGTGGATTGAAGATGGATAGAAGAGCAGATAGGTGGAGAGGAGGCAGACAAGTTAAAGAGGTGGGGTTGGAGCCAGTAATGGTGAGTGTGAGTGGGGAGGTAGGGAGGAGATAGGTCAGCCCAGGGAGGACAGGCAGATCAAGGGGGCGGGATGAGGTTAGTAGGTAGGAAATGGGGGTGCGGCTTGAGGTGGGAGGAGGGGATGGGTGAAAGGAAGAACAGGTTAGGGAGGTGGGGATGAGCTGGGCTGGTCTTGGGATGTGGTGGGGGGAGGGGAGATTTTGAACCTTGTGAAGTCCACACTGATACCATTGGGCTGCAGGGATCCCAAGCGGAATATGCGTTGCTGTTCCTGCAACCTACGGGTGGCATCATTGTGGCACTGCAGGAGGCCCAGGATGGACATGTCATCTGAGGAATGGGAGGGGGACTTGAAATGGTGTGCGACAGGGAGGTGCAGTTGTTTATTGCAAACTGAGCAGAGGTGTTCTGCAAAGCGGTCCCCAAGCCTCCGCCTGGTTTCCCCAGTGTAGAGAAAGCCACAACGGGAACAGCGGATACAGTATACCACATTGGCAGATGTGCAGGTGAACCTCTGCTTAATGTGGAATGTCATCTTGGGGCCTGGGATAGGGGTGAGGGAGGAGGTGTTGGGGCAAGTGTAGCATTTCCTGCGGTTGCAGGGGAAGGTGCCGGGTGTGGTGGGGTTGGAGGGCAGTGTGGAGCGAACAAGGGAGTCACGGAGAGAGTGGTCTCTCCAGAAAGCAGACAAGGTTGGGGATGGAAAAATGTCTTGGGTGGTGGGGTCGGATTGTAGATGGCGGAAGTGTCGGAGGATGATGTGTTGTATCCGGAGGTTGGTGGGGTGGTGTGTGAGGACTAGGGGGATTCTCTTGCGGCGGTTATTGCGTGGGCAGGGTGTGAGGGATGAGTGTGGGAAATGCGGGAGACACAGTCAAGGACATTCTCGACCACTGCGGGGGCGGGGGAAGTTGCTGTCCTTGAAGAACGAGGACATCTGGGATGTGCAGGAGTGGAATGCCTCATCCTGGGAGCATTTGCGGTGGAGGCGAAGGAATTGGGAATAGGGGATGGAATTTTTGCAGGAGGGTGGGTGACAGGAGGTGTATTCTAGGTAGCTGTGGGAGTTGGTGGGTTTGAAATGGAAATCGGTTTCTAGGTGGTTAACACTCTTCCCCTCCCCCTTTTCTGATGAAGGGTCTAGGCCCGAACCATCATGCTCCTGTTCCTAAGATGCTGCTTGGTCTGCTGTGTTCATCCAGCCCCATACTTTGTTACCCAACTATTCTAATCCCATTTTCCAATACTTGGCCCCGAGCCCTGTATGCCTGGACTTTGCAACTGCCCATCTAAGTGCTTCTTAAATGTTATGAGGCTTTCTGACTTTACCAGCCTTACAGGCAATGAATTCCAGATTTCTACCAATCTCTGAGTGAAAAATCTTGTCCTCACATCCCCTCTAAATCTCCTGTCCCTTAGCTTGAAACTATACCCCCGACTCATTGATCCCTCCATCAAGGGGAAACATTTCTTCCTGTCTACATGTCTTAATTTCTCATAATTTTACACATTGCTACTGTGTATCCTCTCGATCTCTTCTGTCTCATCTCACTTCATCACTGAAACTCCCCTGCTTGGGTAAAATCCTGGTAAGTTGGATGAAACCAGACAGGCTACCTGGCAAAAACCTCGGCACTGGAAAAGACAGTGGCAGAAACAGCCTTGTCAACCCTACAAAGTCCTCCTCACCAACATGTGGGGGGAAAGCTATCCCAGAGACAAGTCAATCAGCCTGACATAGTCATGCTCAAGGAATCATACCTTACAGACAATGTCCCAGACACCACCATCACCATCTGGGATATGCCCTGTCCCACCAGCAGGACAGGCCCAGCTGGGCTGATGGCACTGTGGTATACAGTCTGCCCTAATGTCTGCCCCTTTTATTTAACCATAAAATTTCAGTGAAGTCCTTTGTGACATTTTGCTGTGTTAAAGTTGCTGCATAAATGCAAGTCCATCATCAAAGAGTTGAAAGATCAATTCCCCTTGTTTTTACATTGATGATCGCATTGGCTCATGAGGTGCTGTGCAATCAGGACCAGTTCCGTTCCTACTTGGTATCCATGTTAATCCTTTTTTCTTTATTCATTCACGGGATGAGGGCATTGTTGGCTAGGCAGCATTTATTGCTCATTCCTAATTGACTCGGTTAAGAATCAACCACATTACTGTGGGTCTGGAGTCATGTGTAGACCAGCCCGGGTAAGAGTGGCAGTTTCCTTGCCTAAAAGACATTAGCGAACCAGATGGGTTTTTCCCAACAATCGACAATGGATTCACGGGCATCATTAGATTCCTCATTCCAGATATTTATTGTATTCAAATTCCACTCTCTGCCATAGCGGGATTTGAACCCAGGTCACCACAATGTTATCTAATGTCTACAGCCCAGCAACAATACCACTAGGACATCACCTCCCTAATTATCATCAATTCTTTGAGTGAGTGCAGAGAGAGCTTCAGCGGGTCTGATTAGCAATGGATAGGAAAGGGAGAAAAAGAACTGCTGTGTTCCTGATTGTTGTGTGTTGATTCTGACCGAAGAGCATGTATTCGCAATCCCAAAGCATAAAGCTGTGTGATTAATTAGCCTACGAGTTCCTATTGATATGTGAAGACAGGTCACTAAACTGAGTGAGTGGAATATGACTGGCATGAGAGGCTTAATTTCTAATAAGAAGCATGCCATTCAGCGCAAAGAATCTGCTTGACAGGGGAGTCAGATCCACAAGAGACACTATCAATTCTGAAGCAGCATTTCCCAAATCCTCAGCCTTGAAGGACATTACAAGAAAGTAATACCACAGAAAAATAAGGTCTAACTGAGGTGAGTGAGTATTAGCAGGTTCCATTGAATTCAACTGTAGACCAAATCTCTTGCACCTAACAGATTCAGGTCCCAGTTGATTAGATCTGATGTCAATATGACCTAGGTCATAAATACCCTCTACTTGGAAGGAGTGCGATGGGAAACTAATTGGGTGAGAAACTCATTCCTTCCTCACCACCTCTACCATTAACTGCTGGGCACGTGTCTATATTTACTACAATGGAATCCTGTGAACGCCTTCAGATTCTAACCTTTCTCCTTTATTATTTTGGCACCCTATTTGTTTCCTAAACATCATAACTCTTCCATCCCAGGGTTTTTTTTATTCTTCCAATTACCATTTAGCCATTTCCCTGGGTGTAACTGAAAGATACCATATATATCTGCTGTACCACAACTTTTCAATACTTAAAGTTTACTTGAATATGTTTTAAGGTTTACTGGAATACCATTTCTAAATTCTCAAATAATCATGATTTCCCTTATGCTCCAAATTTTGTTTTTACTTTTGTGATTGAAGCCATTAATTCTATTTATGTTGTTCTTGCAAATTCTATAAATGTCTCATTGGTATTCTTAAAGTTCTAAGTCTTAATTGATATGCTTCAGGGACAGTGGCTCAGTGGTTAGTACTGCTGCCTCACAACACCAGGGACCCACGTTCGATTCTACCCTCCGGTGACTGTCTGAGTGGAGTTTGCATGTTCTCCCCATGCCTGCATGGGTTTGCTCTGTTTTCCTCTCATAGTCCAAAGATGCACAGGCTAAGTGGATTGGCCATGCTAAATTGCCCATAGTGTTCAGGGATGTGTAGATTACGTGGGTTATAGGGGGATGGGTCTGGGTGGGATGCTCCGAGGGTCAGCGTGGACTTGTTGGGCTGAAAGGGCAGTTTCCACCCTGTAGGGATCCTACGACATACTGATTAACATTGAGCATTGTTTTGTTTTGAGCAATTTCATAACCTACAGATTGCTGTTCTGGCAAACTGGCACACACATATTCAACTCAAACTCTATGTAGTTTTAAGGCCCAAGCTTAACGACCTTTTCAAATAAGGTGAAAGATCGCTGTAAATTTAGGGTCACCAGCTCAGTGGTTAGCACTGCTGTCTCACAACACCAGGAATCCGGGTTTGATTCCACCCTCAGGTCTGTGTGGAGCTTGCATATTCTCCCTGTGTCTGCGTGGGTTTCCTCTGGGCACTCCGGTTTCCACCCCCAGTCCAAAGATGTGCAGGGTAGGGGGATGGCCATGATAAATGGCCCGTAGTGTTCAGGGGTATGTGGCTTAGGTGGGTTTTAAGGGGATGAGTCTGGGTAGGATGCTCTGAGAATCGATGTGGACTTGTTGGTCCAAAGGGCCTGTTCCCACACTGTAGAGATTCTATGATAAACCTTGGTTTCTAGTTAAATTGGGAATGAGAATCATCCTCTGAGCTACTTTGCTCCTCATTATTCTAAGCTTTTGACTCGATAAGTAGCATATCAATCAGAACTTCAAATTTTAAGAACACGAACCAGGCATTTGTAGAATTTGCAAGAGGAAAATAAGTGGAGTCAGTGATTTAGATCACAAAAGTCAAAAAATAATTGGAAGCATAAGGGAAGTCATGATTATGTGTGAATTTAAGTGGTGAGGGATGCAAACAGGGTAACAGAGTGAGCAAATTCTTGGCATATATAACATAGGAAAATGTGAGGTTAGGCACTTTGCCAGGAAGGATAGAGAAACTGAAAGTTATTTAAGTGGAGTGTATTCAAGGCTGATTTAGACAGACTTTTCATCAGTAAGGGAATCAAGGGGCATGTTGCCTTCCCGTCTATTTTTGTGTCATCTACAAACTTGGCTATACAGTCACTTTCCTCATCTAAGTCATTTATATATGTTGTAAATAATTCTGACTCCAGCACTGATCCCTGTGGCAGTCCACTTGTTACAGGTTGCCAGCCTGAAAATGTCCCCCTAATCCCAACTCTGTCTTCTAGTAGTTAACCAATCCTCTATGCACGCTGATATGTTACCTCCAAAACTATAGGCTTATGTTTTATTAAGCAGCATAATGTCGCTACTTTATCAAGTGCTCTCTGAAAATCCAAATATATGACTTTCCCTCCTTCCCCTTATGCATTGTATTTATTATCTTCTCAAAGAATTCCAGTAAATTTGTTAGACATGATTTTCTCTTCATGAAGCCACGCTGTCTTGGCTTGATCATGTTATGCATTTTTTAAATAAATCATGATAAAGTGAGTAGCTAAGGTCATTTCCCAGTGGTGGGGGAGTCTAAAACTAGAGGGCATAGGTTTAAGGTGAGATGGGAAAGATTTAAAAAGGACCCCAGAGGCAACATTCTCACATAAAGGGTGGTGCATGTATAAAATGAGATGCCAGAGGAAGTGGTAGAGGGTACGATTGCAACATTTAAAAGAAATTTGCACATGTATATGAATAGGAAATTTTTAGAGGGACAAATGGGACTAGTAAAGTTTGGGGTATGTGATCAGCATGAACGAGTTGGACTGATGGGTTTGTTTGTGTGCAGTATGACTCTATGACTCTAATTGGCTTTAACCTTTTCTCAATGTCAAACATGAAGCTCACTGGAATATAGCTACAAGTTTTTTTTTGCCTCCTTCTCTTTTTAAATAAATGTGTTACATTGGCAGGTTTCCAATCGTCTGGGACTTTTCCAGATTCAACGAATTCCTGGAAGATTGCTATCAGTGTTTCCTCTATCTCTGTAGCTACATTGGTTAATATCCTAGGGTGCATCCCATCAAGTCCCGAGGACTTATCGGTCTTTAGCCCCATTAGTTTCTCTTGTACTTTTTCCTCTAGTGATAGCTATCATATTTTATTTCTTAATAAAAAACAAAAGAACTGTGGATACTGTAAATCAGGAACAGAACAAAGTTGCCGGAGAAACCTCAGTGGGTCTGGCAGCATCTATGAAGGAAAAAACAGTTAACATTTCAGGTCCGGTGACATCCCCATCTGCTGTGGGGTCCTATGTAATCATGTGAGAGGATTGAACATTTGATCTGAAAGATGGTAACTCCAACGATGCAGCTACTTCAATGCAGTACTTTGAATACACCACTTTGAGTCACATGACCCTAAGAAATAGGAACAGAAGTAGGCCATTTGACCCCTGGAGGCTCGTTCCGTTTTCAATGAGATATGGCTGATCGAATATTCCTTGCTTTCACTTTTCTGCATTTACCCTATACACCTTAATTCCCCTACTGATCAAGGATCTATCTCTCTCAGCCTTAAATACACACAAAGACTCTGAAACCCCCTCCAACTCTCCACAAGGCGTTCCAAAGATTCACAACATTCTGAGGGAAGAAACTCCTCTTCACCTCAGTTTTAAATTGACATCTCTTTATTTTGAGACTATGGCCTCTTATCCTAGACTCACCTTTGAGGGGAAACATCTTCTCAGCATTTACCCTTAAGAATCCTATATGTTTCAATGAAATCAACTCTCACTCTTCTAAACTCCAGTGAGTAGAGTCCCAACCCATTTAGCCTTCGCTAAGAAAACACGCCCTCTAAAGCAGGATCATTCTACTGAATCTTTTCTAGACTGCCTCCAATGAAATGATACCTTTCCTTAAATAAGGGGACCAAAACTGCTCACAGTACTCCAGGTGTGGACTGAACTGCATCTTGAGCGGTTGTAGTCAGACTTCCCGACTCTATACTCCCAACACCATTGAAATAAGGGCCAACATTGCAGTAACCTTCCTGATTACCTGAGGCTCCTGTGTACCAGCTTTCTGTGTCTTGTGCATCAGCTCCCCCCAAGTCCCTTGGTGTTTAAGCTGTAGGGGTTTTCTCCATTAAAAAATACTCTTCTTATTCTCTCCCTTCAAAAATGAACAACTTTACATTTTACAAATTTATATTCTATTTGCTGACTTTGTCCTCATTTACTTAATCTATTAATATCTCTGTGCTTAAAGTCTACTGAGCAATAGCTGACATTTTTGAATGGACCTAGGATATTTCAGCAAATCAAACTTTAACTTTTCAAAGTTCCAAATGCATAAAAATTGAATGAGAAAGAAGGGCATGAGAATGATTGTTATTGAGCTTGGATTGCCAGGGATCTGACAGCAGTTTTGGATAATAAGAGATAATGGGAATTGCAGATGCTGGAGAATCCGAGATAACAAAGTGTAGAGCTGGATGAACACAGCAGGCCAAGCAGCATCTCAGGAGCACAAAAGCTGACATTTCGGGCCTAGACCCTTCATCAGAGAGGGGGATGGGGAGAGTGTTCTGAAATAAATAGGGAGAGAGGGGGAGGCGGACTGAAGATGGGTAGAGGAGAAGATAGATGGAGAGGAGAGTGTAGGTGGGGAGGTGGGAAGGGGATAGGTCAGTCCGGGGAGGATGGATAGGTCAAGGAGTCAGGATGACGTTAGTAGGTGGGAAATGGCGGTGCGGCTTGAGGTGGGAGGAGGAGATAGGTGAGAGGAAGAACAGATTAGGGAGGCAGGGACAAGCTGGGCTGGTTTGGATGATGGATAATAAAATGTGAGGCTGGATGAACACAGCAGGCCCAGCAGCATCTCAGGAGCACAAAAGCTGACGTTTCGGGCCTAGAGCTCTCTGATGAAGGGTCTAGGCCCGAAACGTCAGCTTTTGTGCTCCTGAGATGCTGCTGGGCCTGCTGTGTTCATCCAGCCTCACATTCTATTATCTTGGATTCTCCAGCATCTGCAGTTCCCATTATCTCTGGTTTGGATAATCCTAGTTTATTGGCTAAAATAAATATCATGGCAGCAGCAAGCTGTATGACAAAGACAGTAGTAAGATTTAATTGTTCATCATTGTGGAATTGTTTTCAGCTATTGCTCGCGAGTGTTTTAGACAGGTATATTTTGTGGCATTTTCATATATTACTAAATCACAAAACACTAAAACACTGATCCCTGTGGCAGTCCACGAGTTCTGGATTGCCATCCTGAAAATGCTCCTCTTATCTTCTATTAGTTAGCCAATCCTCTATCCATTTCATAGCTTAATGTGTGGCACCTTATCAACAGCTTTTTGAAAATCAGAATATATGACCTCCACTGCTTCCCCATTATATTTCCTGCTTGTCACCCTCTCAAAAAATTCTAGTAAGCTTGATTTCTTTTTGTGAGCAGCCATACTTCAGATCAGCCTGGCTAAAAGATGTTGTCTTGAAATATTAACTCTATTTGCCTTTCCAAAGAAACAGTTTGACCTTCTAAATATTCTTAACATTTTCCTGATTCAATCTTGGCAACTGCTGTTTGAGAAGAGCTCTGGAGATCATATATGTCCACCTCAGAAGATAAGGATGGGGCTTCAGTTTAACAGCTCATCTGACAAGCAGCAGTGAAGTATTTGCCTGGAGCGGGACTTGAACCTATGGCCTTCCACTTCACAGGCAATCCACCAACAGCTACAAGGTAGTGAAGGCATTTTGACCCTAACGCCCCTGTAGTCAGAATCATCATTAGAATCCCCACAATGTAGATGCAGGCCATTTGGCCTATCTAGTCTACACTGGCCCTCCAAAGGTCCACCCAATCTCTGTAGCCCTGCACTTCCTAAGATTAATCCACTTAGACTGCACATCAGCAATGCTATAAGCAATTTAGCATGTCCAATCCACCCAACTTGCACAACTTTAGATTGTGGTAGGAAACCTGCACAGGTGTGAGGAGAATGTGCAAATTCCATGTGGAAAGTCACCCGAGGGTAGAATTGAACCTGGGTCCCTGCTGCTGTGAGGCTGCAGTGCTAACCGCTGAGCCACTGTACCACCTCCAAGATGGAAATGAGCACATATGAGATATTGTGAGCGCCCCAGCTATACCAGCACAGCTGGAACCAGCTGGATTTAACAGTGGAAAAGCTGGAGGAACATTTCCTGCAGGATATTGTTATGTTCTTGAACTTGCAGATTCCAGACAGAGAGATGCAATTGCGCTGACAGAATTTTGAAACACAAAAAAGGTAGATGGTTCTGGAAGATTGCCCTGATCATGGAAGGAACAATCGGAAAGCTTCTCCAGAGAGTAATCTTTACCTCCACAGAGGTCTTACTGAATCATAATTTTCCTGACATTCGTAGACTGGACACCCTAGCTGCTGTGCACTGAGTGAAAGTCAATGTATATGGCATTTCCCAATTCACAACCTGCTCCTGCTACCATTCCATCCCACAACACCTCTTCTCAAACTCCATTCCATCCGAATCCATTGATTGCTTCTGCATTCCCCCCTCATCCACCACCACACCCAAGTTTCAATTGCAGTTTGTGGAAGCTTGCTGTGCATTTGTTGGATTTTCATTATGAAAACACTTCAACAGAATGCATTGTTGGCTATAAAAAGCTTTGATACATCTTGAGGTTGTTCAGGGTAAAGTAAAGAAGAAAGGCATTCTTTTCAATGGAATGCAAATGACAATAGATTAAAACAAAAGCGAATTGAGGTCAGTAGAACAAAGATTTAGTGTCTTCATCACACACTTGAAATATAATTCAGAAAGAAGTCAAAACAGAAAAGGGTCATAGTACAAACTCTGGGAGAATTTAGTAAGAATTTACAAGAGACGGTTTGGAAAAACATGAAATATTTGAAAATATTTTTGCACTTCAGCATGACCTAAACTCTGTGGCATAACGTTACTGTGTATTTTTTTTTTGTAGAAAGCTTTCTAAGTTTAGAGCTCTGAAATATTTAAGGCAGTTTCTCATTTATTTTCTCAAGAAATGCCGTCTCAGGGCCACTCAGGTCAAGACTTGTGTGAGAGAAGGGGACTTTAATTAACTGCCCAAAACAGTTCTCCTACTGTGTAAACTGTGCTATGAAAATCGTGGATAACAAAGTGTGGAGCTGGATGAACACAGCAGGCCAAGCAGCATCTCAGGAGCACAAAAGCTGACGTTTCGGGCATAGATCCTTCATCAGAGAAGCTTCATCAGATGCTCTCTGATGAAGGGTCTAGGCCCGAAACGTCAGCTTTTGTGCTCCTGAGATGCTGCTTGGCCTGGTGTGTTCATCCAGCTTCACACTTTGTTATCTTGGATTCTACAGCATCTGCAGTTCCCGTTATTACTATGAAAATCATGGTTGCTGTTGAAGAGCTGGAAGGAGCAGATAGTTATGATGATGGTTTTAATGCTTTGACTGCTCAGCGCATTTACTGTTACATTAACAACGATCTTGTTTGTAAATAACTACTTGGTCTCGCCCCTCCCAATCTCTGTAGCCTCATGTCCCATCACCCTCCCTGATATTTGCACCAAGCTGCCTGGCTGCACTCGGCTCTTTCCATGCCAGTTAGTGTGTCAACGCATTGATGTCCAGCTTTGGAAGTAGCTGCCATGCACAGGCCTCGGAGTTCCCCTCAGAAGAAAAACATAGAGGAACGTAGATTGGCACTGAATCTGGTCTCTGTTAGTCATTTTGCCATTGCCAATTCTGCCAAAGATGTTAGCTCTGGAATTTACAGAATCGCATACTACTGCAGCACAGAAGGCCATTCAGCTTGCCATGCCTGTGCTGGCTCTCTGCCAAAACAATTCACCTGGTGCCAGTGCCCAGTCATCTGTCTGTCATCCTGCACATTCTCCCTGTGCAGATTATAAAGTGCTCCTGCCTTGAATGCCTCAATTGAACCTGCCTCCTGTATACTCTCTCACACCTTAAGTGTCTCTCTACCTACTAAAACAGTTTTCTTAAAACTAATGGTGTTCAAAGTGAAGATGGGCTCGGCCAGGCAGAGGGAGGAGGTGGAGGACAGGGAAAGTTCAGGCCTATTTTCCAGGAAGAAGCAGAGAGTCCTGAGACCATCCTGATGCAGGATGGACATGAAAAGGGATTGCATGTCCATGGTGAAGAGGAGGTGGCTGGAGCCCGCACGCTGGGAAATTTTGAAACTGATGTTTGAGCAGACGCAGAAAGAAGTAACTCCATGGGGCAGAAAAGGCACAAATAATGGACACACACACACACTATCTCTCTCTCACACACAGACACACACAGATACTATTATGCAGAAGAGTTATACTTTAACACAAGTTGCATTATATGACACACAAAAATGTTATACCTACAAACTGATGTTGTGCTAAAGTGTTATACCTTGCAATACAAGTGTAATAATTCATGTACAGATGTGCTATATATACAGATTTGGGTTTCCACCGGGTGCTCTGGTTTCCTCCCACAGTCCAAAGATGCACAGGCTAGCTGGACTGGCGATGGGAAATGCAGGGTTACAGGATAGGGTAGGAATGTGAGTCTGGGTGGGATGGTCTTCGAAGGGTCAGTGTGGATTCAATGGGATGGACAGCTAGCTTCCACACAGTAGGGATGCTATGATTCTATGCAACATTGTACTATATAATACTCACAAAAGTGCTATACACTGTAAAACAATGGATGAAATAATATAAATCAGTGTTTATTCTGTAATACAGTGTGACATTATTGCAACAGGAATGTTGGAATGGTAGATCAGCAACCATGGAAATTTATTTTACAAATACAAGAATGAGAATACCAATAACACGTGGTGTGTTATAATAACCGTAACACACCATGTGTTATTATTTAATCTGATCATTTTAACCAGTACTACTCAGGAACAATTGAAAAATGTAAGATATGATTAAGAGTACTGAGGGATACTTTAAATTATGAACCAGAAGCTGCTACTTTCCAGTCTGGAGAAGCAATTCTCCCTTCAACTGCAATCTACACAGGTTTGCTCTGACCAATGTTGAGCTGTGTACAGGAGAAACGTCTTTCTTGAATGATTATTCTACGTCTTCCTCATTAGTCATGCCTTGGATAGAACAACTTCCAAATATTTACGCATACGTAATTCCTGGATAACGAGGATTGTTCTCCGGATTGGCTCTGATCCAGTCGAATGTCAGAAATCTCGAGGGACCGTGTTCTAACTGAATGATGAACAGATGATGAGGTGTATAAAATGATCAAATGTATAGATAGAGTTGACAGCCAGAGACTTTTCCCTAGGGTAGAGGTCACTATTATGAGGGGGCAGAGTTTTAAAGTGAGTGGAGGTAGATATAGGGGAGATGTTAGAGGTATGCTCTTTACTCAGAGAGTGGTAGGGGTATGGAATGCATTGCTGTAGAGGGTAGTGGAGGTAGCCTCATTAGGGACATTTAAGCAGCTATTAGATAGGCATATGAATGATAACATAAGGTAAGGGTACAGGTTAGATAGACCTTAGGATTAGGTTAAAAGTTCGGCACAACATTGTGGGCCAAAGGGCCTGTACTATGCTGTACCATTCTATGTCCGAGTCTTGAGGGGCCATCATCTAACTGAATGATGAGAATATGAATATCAAAGAAAGGATATCTTGCTGCAGGGCCTTGATAAGGCCACACCTTGAGTATTGTGTGCAGTTTGATCTCCTCGTCTGAGGAAGGACTATCTCACTATTGAGGGAGTCCAGCAAAGGCTCATCAGGTTGATTCACAGGATGACAGGACTGACGTATGAGGAAAGATTCAATCTACTGGGCTGGTACTCACTGGAATTTAGAAGAATGAAGGGGGATCTTTCAGAAACATGTAAAATCCTGATGGGACTGGACAGGCTAGATGCGGGAAGATTGTTCCTGATTTTGGCAAGTCCAGAACAAGGGCTCAAAATCTAAGAAAAAGGGATAAGTCATTCAGGACTGAGAGGTGGAAGAATTTTTTTCACTCAGAGAGTTGTGAGCCTGGGAATTCTCTCCCACAGGAAGTTGTTGGAGCCAGTTCATTGGACATATTCAAGGGGGGCGCTGGCCCTTGCAACTGAAGAGATCAAGAGGTATGGAGAGAGAGTGCAATGGGATACTGAGATTGCATGATCAGCCATGATCCTATTGAATGGCGGTGCAGGCTCAAAGGTCTGAATGGCCGACCCCTGTCTCTATTTTCTATGTTTCTATGAACAGACTCAAGGGGCCGTGATCTAACTGAATGAAGAACAGTTTAATGGGGAGGCAATTGCCTCGTGTTATTATCGCTAGACTGTTTATCCAGAAGTTTAGTAATGTTCTGGGTCTTGGGCTGAAATCCTGCCATGGTTGGTACTGGAATTTGAATTCAATAAAGATTCTATAATTAGGGATCTAATGGTGACCATCAAGTCAACATCGATTATCATAAAAACCCATCTAGCTCACTAATGTCCTTCAGGGACGGAAAATCTGCCATCATTACCTGGTCTAGCCTACATGTGGCTCCAGGCCTACTGCAATGTGGTTGACTCTTAACAGCCCTCTGGGCAATTAGGAATGGGTGATAAATGATGGTGCAAACAAAGACACCCAGATCCCGTGAATGAATTTTAAAAACAAAGTCTCGTGGGGCCATGATCTAACTGAATGATAAACAGACTGGTGTTACTGCCCATTGCTATGTTCTGAGCTCCCAGGAATGTGCCTTCAGCACTTTCCTTTACTCTTCTCCACTCTCACCAAGAAAATACTATTCAAACAGGAGACTGTCAGGTGCAGTGGCTCAGATGTGGGGCAGCACAGTGGCTCGGTGGTTAGCACTGCAGCCTCACAGCACCAGGGATCCAGGTTCGATTCCAGCCTCGGGTAACCATCTGTGTGGAGTTTGCACATTCTCCCCGTGTCTGCGTGGGTTTCCTCCGGGTGCTCCAGTTTCCTCCCACAGTCCAAAGATGTGCAGGCTAGGTGGGTTGGCTATGCTAAAATTGCCCGTAGTGTTCAGGGGTGTGAGGGTTGTAGGAGGATGGGTCTGGGTGGGATGCTCCAAGGGGCGGTGCGAGCTTGTTGGGCCAAAGGGCCTGTTTCCACTCTGTAGGGAATCTAATCTCTCTGAGCTGCAAGGAGAAGCCTATTTTAAAACTGGTCTCAATCAAGACATGTGATCACCAGGTACCTTGTGACAACTACACCAAGAAAGAAATGCTTTTTGTTGGTGATTATATTTGCAAACCCAGCAAGGTAAGTGTGTCTAGTTATTGGTGCTGATAATCATATTATTGAGAAAAAATCCAAATTTACTTGCCAAATAATCAGTACCCTCTCTGTATGGGATATAAATCGTTTTTAATTATCAGTTTGTATTGATTTCCCTGATGTTCCCTTCGTCAGCACTTTTGCCTCTGAATATTGAGGGTTCAAGTTACCCCGTGACACCCCAATGCAGTAGGAAGGGAATGCAACACTGCTGTGCTTGAAGTCGGGGGAAGAGTACCTCATCGACAGATTTTGTAAAGAACTGCAAACAGTGTCTTGGTTTAGAATTATCCTTCAACCAACAGATAAAATGAGATTATCTGGTCATTACCTCATTGCTATTTACAAGGTCTTGCTATGTGTAAATTGAGTGCTACACATCAGGGTGGCTTGAAGCTCTGAAAGGAGCTACAGAATTGCCAAGTCTTTTATTTTCTTTCACGTGTCCTCACTTCCCTGTTGAAGGAAAGATGATAGAGGTCAACCAGTGTGGCAGGGTGGCTCAGAGGTTAGCACTGCTGCATCACATCACCGGGGATCTGGGTTCAATTGCAACGTTGAGACTGTCTGTAAACAAATTCTCCCTGTGAGTTTTCCCCATATGCACATTAGGTGGATTGGCCATGCTAAATTGGCCATTCCATCTAGGGATGTGCAGGTTGTGTGGATTAGCCACAGGAAATGCAGGGTGATAGTGTACGGGATGGATCTGGGTAAAATGCTTATTGGAGGTTGGTGCGGACTTGGTGGGTTAATTGGCCTGTTTCTACACTGCAGGGGTCTATGATTCAGTATTCCTCATGGAAAAATGCACATTGCAAAGGCTTTTTCATATGAAAAATGAATAAAGACTGGAAGAACATAGCAGAGGTTCCCTGCACGGATTGAATAGTAAAATCCCTAAGGTCAGGAGAGCAGAGGTTAAAATTTAAGACAAGGTCAATGGGGTGGGGTGGGATGGGATGAATTGTTGAAGGATAACCAACCACAAGGAGACCTCAGCACAAAACAGCACATAGGTTTTTCCATGAAATCCTCATTCTTTAATCATGAGGCCACATTAATCTCCTGATATTTTATTTCAGGTACAGATGCAATAAATAGCGATCCTTATAATAGTCATAAAAATTATTTTCATACACTTTACATTGTATATAAATGAATCAAGCTGCCACTGGAAACTGTTTTCCAAGCCATGGTTTTTGAATGATGACTGAGATGGTAAACCTGAGGGCAATCTGGCCTGTTGGTTCCAATGATGGCAAGCCACAGAATGACTCTATCAATCCAATTCCAAACCAACCCGTTCAAATCGTTTCAGTGTTTGTTTTTCAGTCTCCTTAATAGAGGTGCTGACCATTGCACCAGTTCTCAGACCAAAATAACTCCTTTAATACATCAGTGTCCATTTTTATACCTCTTTTCATGTAGATCTCAGAAATGAACCTTTTATGCCATTGGTTCTCAGTACCTTTCATTGTATTTTTAAGCACTATCATTATTTCCTCAGGGGTTCTTCACTGCATCTGTCCAGAACAGAATTAGGACAACAGTCTGTCCAACATTATCTCAGAGCTTATCGACAATTGACCTCCATTTTAGAATGGCCTTCTTGTAGTAATTAAGATGGTGGAAGAGCAGCAGAGCTGCATTCAGGCTCCAGGCTTGGGATTCTCTGCTGCTATCTGCATTCTTTGTTTCTTTCTTTTTCTTTTGAATTTTGCTCTTTGCTTTTTTTTCTTTCTTTTTCTCTTTAAAAGCCTTTCTGCCAGGTCAAGAATAGGTTAGGCCTCCTGAGCACGTGCAGCAGCGACAGCAACAGAGTCGGCTCCTCCCAGTGATTGGATGTAGCACCAGGGGTGGCTCGTTCTAGCGATCAGTGGTGGCAGCAAAGGTGATCGATGGAGCATGCCCCAGGAGGAGGCTGACTGAAACTCCAGGCCCAGGGAGATAAGACTTTAAAATCAGGACTCTCTCCTTGTCCTTTGGATAAGGACGTTAAGATCTGGATGTTTTTTTCCTTTTTTTGGTTCTGCTTCTTTTATTTCTTCTATTGCATTTTTAAAAATTCTGGTTTTGTATTTTTAGATGGCGCTGTAGAATGGTGGCTTTGTACACTTTTGATTGTACTTCTGTTCCTGAGTACACATGACAATAAAATCTGAAATCTAATTCCGGTTCTGAAGATACAGCGACAAGAATCTTCCACTTTTCATACTGTAACCTTTCTAGCAATCACCATTTATTGGACGCCTTCCCAGTTAGCCCATTGATCACCTTTGGAACATGCCTAGAGTACAGCTTGTTCCTGAGGGTCATTCCCAAGACATCCACAGTGGAATCTTCCCTCCAAACAGCTCAGCAATGTTTATCACTCCATGATATTTGGTTATCCTGGCTGGCAGTATTTCCGTGGGAGAACATTTTCCTTTGAGGACAGTTGGTCAGTGATTCCACTGACTCATTACCAATCTATCCATTACAAATGGCCCTGAGACATGTGCTTGCCTGTTGTATTTGCAGAGGACCTTCTCGAACGAAACGGTCTTTATGCAGTTTAAAATTACACACAGAATCGACCTCTTTTTCCTTGAACTTCACTATCCCACAGCTTCAACGTAACTGGGCAAACTTGAAATTAGCTATCAATATAAACAGAT
Organism: Stegostoma tigrinum; assembly: GCF_030684315.1. Classification (NCBI taxonomy): domain Eukaryota; kingdom Metazoa; phylum Chordata; class Chondrichthyes; order Orectolobiformes; family Stegostomatidae; genus Stegostoma; species Stegostoma tigrinum. The sequence continues at coordinate 183,239,259 of NC_081354.1, read as the reverse complement.
AAAAAGGAAATCTCTCGAGTTAAACAGTCATTAACAAAGCTCGATAGGCAAGCAATAACATCTCCCTCTTATTCCAGCCTTGATTTATCATTGATCACATTAAAGTAAATAATAATAATTGAAAGGAGATAATGTGACTGAAATGAAAATTGTACATATTTTTACAGATACTGTACAAATTATTTTTCTGAAATAATCTAAACACTATCAAAGAGAAGAGGGTCAAAAAAGAATGGGGGACATTTCAGCAGCATAGACTGGAGACAAAATGTTTGACAGAGATCTGTGTTTTTTTTTGTCTTTGAACGATCCTCAGTGAAGGGTCAAGGGTCATCACCAGGCTGGGGGAAAAGGACTAGTGTAAAGTAGTCATTTGGTGACGTGAAGTTTGGCTTTAAAGAGCTTCAAGAGGAAGGAAGCAAAGGCTGATAGTTGAAGGAAGGTCAAAGAAGCAATCAAACCATCCCGAGGCAGACTGAAGGGAGGAGCTTAGTGTTGCCACTTGACCATGTCTTTGTGAATTGACACCAATTGCACTGCGGGGTTAGGAACGGGAGACGGGTATAAGTAACAGGAGGCAGAGGGAGTCAGATTTCAGCCAATACATTTTATCATTATAGGATAAAGCTCTGACGTAAATGTCAAATTGCTTCCAACACTCCCAACGTTGTAAACAGTACGTCACTCCAGTACTTTACAGTTCAACACACACTCCCAGCCGAGAAGAACATCCAGTGTTGAAGGATACAATTTAGAATTGCATTACTGGGTTGTTTTCACAGTTCAAGCAAGCACAGTCTATATATAAGATATACATATAAAAAAAAGACCCCTCCCCCCACCCTTACCCATATGACTCCAGCCAGCACTGTGTGCCGTTCTGTGGATGCGAGCATCCGAATCTGGATCAAAACCAAATGCCACAGAAAGTAAGTTTTTTTTCATGGTCTCTATCAAGCTTTTAAACTACAGCCTAGCTGCAGGCCAAAAAGAAGGGCCTATCGTTTTCAGGATGCTGATGAGAAATGGCCACTTTATAAATAACTCTGACACACACACAGACCACGCACACACACACACACACGCGCGCGCACACACACACACACACACACACACACACACACATACACAGAGCCACGCCCAGTTTCCCATTAAATATAGGTCAATTCAGAGCAGTTCCTTTCGTGAGTATAAAAATAAAGTATCTTTAGTTTTCAAAAAAAAAAGCCAAACACAAATATTTATCCGAGGCAGCCAGCAGGCTAATAGAGGTCCCCCAGGTCCTAGCTGGTCTTGTGGTGACGAGCTCGTTTAGTCCTTTTAGTGACTGTGGTATATTTGAAAGGTCTATGGTGCTCCCCTTTGTCTTTGGGGGGTCTTTTCATGAAATGGGCCTCCCTCTGGTTCTGCTCGGTTTTTGATCCTTTCCTGGGCCGTCCTTTCCTGGTGAAACCTAGGTACCAGCCCTTGTACTTGGCAGACATCAGAGCGGTGTAGTTATTTTCTAGGACCTCCTCCACAAACACACACTCCCGACTCTTCCCATTGACCTGCAGAAGGGCAATAAAATAAAAGTCACGTATGATATTCATAGATCTTTACATTGCACAAAGAGGCCATTTGGTCCATCGAGTCGGCAACAACTATCCAAAGAGCATTCCACCTAGACCCATTCCTGTAACACCATGTTTGCTAATCCACTGAACCTGCACTTCCCTGGACATTACAGGCAATTTCCCATGGCCAATCCACTGAGCGTGCACATCTTTGGACTGTAAGAGGCAACCAGAACACCCAAAGGAAACCACACAGAGACAGGGAGAACACGCAAACTCTACACAGTCACCCAAGGATGGGATTGAACCCAGATCCTCCACATTTTGCGCTATCGAGATGCCCAAGTATTTGTCTCGCCACGCTGCAAAAGAATATTCACAGTGTCTGCTGAGGTAAGGAAAACATTAAGTTAATCTTCCCTTACGCGTTGGAGGTTGAGGACTGATACTATAGAGATTTGTTACATCATGAGTGGCATGGGTGGAGTGTTTAGTCAAGGTTTTTTCCCCAGGATTGGGTAATCCAAAACTACAGGACATACATTTAAGGTGAGAGGGGAAAGATATAAAAGGGACCTAAAGGGCAACTTTTTCATGCAGGCAGTGGTGTGTGTATGGAATGAGCTGCTGGAGGAAATGGTGGAGGCTGGTACAATTACAACATTTAAAAGGCATATCGTGGATATATGAATAGGAGGGATATGAGCCAAAAGCTGTCAGTTGGGACTAGATTAATTTAGGATATCTGGTTGGCATGGCTGAGTTGGATGAAGGGGTCTGTTTCCATGCTGTACATCTCTATGATTCTATATCTCTAATTGAACAAACATTTTCCTGTAATTTTAGATAACAAAGTGTGGAGCTGGATGAACACAGCAGGCCAAGCACCATCTTAGGAGCAGAAAAGCTGACGTTTTGGGCCTAGATTTTATCTTGCTATGGGTCTACACAAGAGTAAGTTCATGTGTCATTGAATGACTTCCTGTGATGATGTACCCCAGGTCTTATTAACAGATCAGACAGTCACAACTAACCCGTTATACAAGGTCACATCACAGGAAGCTGGAGAATTGAAATGGACATTGGTCTTCAAAGGCAACTAGAGTATCATAAACAAATACTGAAAGAGTTGAAGCAATTCATCAGATCTGACAGCATCTGTGGAGCGAGATGCTTCTAGTCTGATATGGCTCTTCTTCGGAAATTAAGAAGGTTCTAGGGAAGTCATACTATTCTCAAAACAGTAACTGTTTTACTGTCTCCAACAATGCTGCCAGATCTGCTGAGTTTCTCCAGTGTACTCTGTACTTGGTCCAAATTTGCAGCATCCACAGTAATTTGCCTTTGACACTAGCATGAAATCGGGCCATCGTGGGCAAGAATTGTGGTCACTGCTCTAGCAGTCCAGAACTCCAAGGTTATGTTCTAAGTAGGTGCGTTTGAATTTCCTCATGGTAAATGGCCAAATTTGAATCTAATACAGTTTGGAATTAAAATTCTAATAATAACCAGGAAACCACTGTTGTGAAAACCCATCTGGTTCACTAATGTGCATTAGGGAAGGAAATCAGTGGTCCTTACCTGATCAGGCCTACATGTGACTTCAGACCGACAGCAATGGGGTTGACTCTCAACTGCCCTCTCAAATAGCTCCAGCAAGCAGATCAAGGGGCAATTAGGGCTGGGTAAGCTGGTGATGGACAGTTGCTTTTCAGATTGGAGGCCAGTGACCAATGAGTGATGTGCCACAAGGATCAAAGCTGGGTCATCTGATTTTGTCATTTGTATCAATGTTTTGGTTGTGAATATAAGAGGTACAGTGAGTAAGGTTGCAGATGAAACCAAAATAGGTGGTGCAGTGGACAATGAAGAAGATTATCTCAGAGTATGACAGGACCTTGATCAGATGGGCCAATGGGCTGGGGTGTGGCAGATGGAATTTAATTTAGATAAATGTGAGGTGTTGCATCTTGGAAAGGCAAATCAGGGCAGGACTTACACACTTAATGGTAGGATACTGGGGAGTGTTGTCCAACAAAGAGGCCCAGGGGTACAAGTGCATAGTCCCTTGAAGGTGGAGTCGCAGGTTGAAAGGGTGGTGAAGATGGCATTTGGTACGCTTTCTTTCATTGGTCAGAATATTGAGTATAGGAGTTGGGACAACATGCTGCAGGTGTACAGGACATTGGTGAGGTCACTTTTAGAATACTGCATACAGTTGTGGTCGGCTTTCTACTGGAAGGATTTTGTTAAACTTGAAAGGGTGCTGAAGAGATTTACAAGGATGTTGTGAGGGGAAAAATTTAAAGGTGACTTACAGGGCAACTTTTTCGCACAGAGAGTGGTGCATATATGGAAGGAGCTGCCAGAGGAAGTGGTGGGGGTGGATACAATTACAATATTTAAAAGCTATCTGGATGGGCGTACGAATAAGAAGGGTTTAGAGGGATGAGGAGGACTGTTGGTAAATGGGACGATATTAATTTAGGATATCTGGTTGGCATGGATGAGTTGGTCCAAAAGGCCTGTTTCCCTGCAGTACAACTCTGTGACTCTATAAATACCCTACCCTACATGTGTAGACTGTGACTGTGACTCTCTTTAGCACTCCCCAGTCATTGGGAACATCCTTCTTGCATTTATCCCATCTAGTGCTGTTAGACGTTTATATTGACGCCTCTCGTCATTCTTCTAAACTCCAGTTCTAACTGATCCAATCTCTCTTCATATGTCAGTCCTGCTGTCAGAGGTGGGGAGTTCTTCCCTGAATGAACAAAATCAATATTATCCTCCTGCCTCCCCACCTCATCGACATCACCAAACCGTGGTGATCATCACACTGTGGGAATTTGCTTGCACAGGTTGGCTGCCTCATTTCCTACATTACAACTGTGACCATTGTAACAGCCTGTACAGAATTCTGGGTCATCGTTAGGACAGGAATGGCACTACGTGAATGCACATCTGCAAAACAATACCTTTTTGCTGTATCCTGGTGCATGTGACAATGATCAACCCATCAATCAACCCATTCTCTGTACATGCTGAGCACTGTGTATCCTTGCTTGGCTCATAGCTCATGTTTTCACCAACTGTCTCTATTTTCTGAATATGGTGCCAATGCTGGCTGTACACAAGCTCATATTTTGACCCTAGTGCTGTGTGCTTTAGTTGATTCAAGTTTCCCCTTGTTGAACATGGAATCTTTACATTCTGAAGCTGCTACTTTGAGAGCCACTTAGTGGGTGAGTGGGCACAAGCAGACATTACTCATTATGTGGTTTTTACTAAAGAACCTTCGCTGAATTATGGGTTGGCTTAGCTTTGTGTTAATGCTGTGAAACAATTAAATATGCTACTGTAACGGGCTTCACTGATTTTCCTCAAGTCTCCCTGCATGTTTCTCTCTTCTCAAGACATTTCCCCATCTGTTTCTAACCTGTGTGGATGTGAAGGAATTGAAATCAATGCGCGCAGGTCTAAGCCTGTTCTTTGGAATGGATTGTCCGGATGTGAGAGTCATTGGGGAAGCCATCATTTACTGCTCATCACGAGTTCCTCTGAGAAGGTAAGAGTGGGCCTTAGGACCAGAAATCACAAGCCCCAGTGCTGTTCCTGGACTGGACCTAACCTGAGCATGCCTACTACACCACCAACAGGAACACATTGGCCCCATTCCCAAATTGAGCTCACTAGTCCCACCCCTGATGCAAGAACATTGGCCCCATCCTTATCTGGACTACAACAGTCCTACCCCTGACTCAAGCATATGGTCCCACCCCTCCACCCCCTCCCCCAGTTAAGGAGCACAGTGGCCTCTCCCCCGTTTGGAACCCAGTGGTCCTACCTCCAAACAGAACACAGTGACCCAACCCACAACTGGAGCAGACTAACTCCATCCGAACCTGAGCACTCCCAACCCGAGTAAAGCAGAGTCGCAGGCCCCTGTTAGTGAGTCTGATGTATTCCCTTGTTCTGGGTAATGGTGAGTCTAATTCCTGAGTACTGTTTGACACAACTGAGTGGCTTCGTTGGCCATGTTAGAAGGCAGCTCAGAGTCCACCCAATTGGCTTGGGTACTGCAGTTCCACTGAGGCCTGTCGTTTGCATGATTGTTATGTAATTACTAAGGCTAGCATTTGCTACCAATCCCTAACTACCCTTCAACTGAGTGGCTCGCTCGACCACGATAGAGGGTCATTCAAAGTGAGCTACAATGCTATGGGTCTGGAGTCACAACTAGGCCAGACAAGGTCAGGACAGATTTCTTTCTCATATAGACATGAGAGAAACAGCTGGATTTTCACGGTAATTCGTGATGGCTTTATGGTCATCTTTACAGAGACACCTTTCAATTCCGGGTTTCTTAGTTGAATTTAGATTCCATCAGCTTCCATAGGGCCTGGATTACTGGCCTTGTGACATGATCTCCTTCTGGCTTCCTTGAAGAATATTAATAATGGACTAAATAAGAACAGCAAGTGCAGCACGGTGGCTCAGTAAGTAGCACGCTGCCTCACAGCATCACAAACTGGGTTAGATTCCACCCTTGGGTGACCATGAATAAACCTCAGTGCGGTTGACAGCAAGAAATTGCCGAGAAGATTAAAACTTCTGATGGGCAATTCCCCTATACCTGAATCCCTCTGTAACAACAGAGTTAAAGTAATAGTGCTTAAGCTTATGTTGTTAGCCAAGAAATGTTACAAGATTAAAAACCTGCCCTAAACCCCGGTTAGCCATTAAATTTAACGTATGACTCACCATTGAAAGTGCGACATAGTGCCCCACCTCCACTACACAACCCTACTGACACCCCTCAACCTCAGCTGAACCTGATCCTATCAAAACCAACGCCCACATTCTTTTGTCATGTGGTTTGATGTCTTTGAGTTTGGGAGAGATTACTCAAGTAGAAGGCAAAGTGAGGGACAAAATTCAGCTCAGATTTCAGTGGAATGTTATTTATTACATATTCATACTAAGTACTGCTATCCATGATAATCGTTAATATAGCAAGCTCTGACATACAGTATCAGCCAAACTATCTGTCTGTGAATATGTTTTGGGCGTAAATCTGGAATTAAGAAGTTACTGATGACCATGAAATCATTGCCAATTTTCAGAAAAACCCATCCGGCTCATTAATGTAAGATAATAAAATGTGAGGCTGGATGAACACAGCAGGCCAAGCAGCATCTCAGGAGCACAAAAGCTGACGTTTCGGGCCTAGACCCTTCATCTCCGGATGCTCTGGTTTCTTCCCACAGCCCAAAGATGTGCAAGTTAGGTGGATTGACTATGCGAATTTGCCCCCAGTGTCCAGGGATATGTGGGTAAGTGGATTAGCCACGGGAGATGTGGGGTTACAGGGATGGGGTGGATGTGGGCAGGATGATTTTTGAAGGCTGGGTTGTGGACTCAATGGGCCAAAAGGCCTGCTTCCACACCGTAGGGATTCTAAGTGCTGTTTCTGCTGAAGCCCAGCAGTATTGGCAGCATTTGTGGAGAGATGACAGTGTGACTGGTCTAATAATAGTGTGGCCATGCTAGTAAGCCATAGACCCACGTTAATGCTCTGGGTCATAGGTTCAAATTTCACCACAGCAACTGGTATGGCTCAGATTCAATTACAATTGGCAAGTAGTGGTGAATACCAAATCCTTCTGCTTTACTAATCGCTGATCCAAACGCAATCTACCACCATCGTATCGTCTGGCTTTCTCAGCGTAACTCCAGAACTACAGCACTAAATTGGCTTCATGAGCCACTCAATTCAAGAGAGATGGGGAAGGAATGCTCCCAGGATTCCAAGGATGCATCCCAGATGACCCCCTGCAGTGGTCAAGAACGCCCTTGACCGCGTCTCCTGCATTTCCCGCAACACATCCCTCACACCCCGCCCCCGCCACAACCGGCCCCAGAGGATCCCCCTCGTTTTCACATACCACCCCACCAACCTCCGGATACAATGCATCATCCTCCGACACTTCCGCCATCTACAATCCGACCCCACCACCCAAGCCATTTTTCCACCCTCACCCTTGTCTGCCTTCCGGAGTCTCTCCGCGACTCCCTTGTCCGCTCCACACTCCCCTCCAACCCTACCACACCCGGCACCTTCCCCTGCAACCGCAGGAAATGCTACACTTGCCCCCACACCTCCTCCCTCACCCCTATCCCAGGCCCCAAGATGACCTTCCACATTAAGCAGAGGTTCACCTGCATATCTGACAATGTGGTATATTGTATCCATTGTACCCAGTCTGGCCTCCTCTACATTGGGGAAACCAAGCGGAGGCTTGGGGACCGCTTTGCAGAACACCTCCGCTCGGTTCGCAATAAACAACTGCACCTCCCAGTCGCAAACCATTTTAACTCCCCCTCCCATTCCTCAGACGACATGGGCCTCCTGCAGTGCCATTCCACATTAAGCAGAGGTTCACCTGCACATCTGCCAATGTGGTATACTGCATCCAGTGTACCCGGTGTGGCTTCCTCTACATTGGGGAAACCAAGCGGAGGCTTGGGGACCGCTTTGCAGAACACCTCCGCTCAGTTCGCAACGAACAACTGCACCTCCCAGTCGCAAACCATTTCCACTCCCCCTCCCATTCTCTAGATGACATCTCCATCATGGGCCTCCTGCAGTGCCACAATGATGCCACCCAAAGGTTGCAGGAACAGCAACTCATATTCCGCTTGGGAACCCTGCAGCCCAATGGTATCAATGTGGACTTCACCAGTTTCAAAATCTCCCCTTCCCTTACTGCATCCCTAAACCAGCCCAGTTCGTCCCCTCCCCCCACTGCACCACACAACCAGCCCAGCTCTTCCCCCCCACCCACTGCATCCCAAAACCAGTCCAACCTGTCTCTGCCTCCCTAACCGGTTCTTCCTCTCACCCATCCCTTCCTCCCACCCCAAGCCGCACCCCCATCTACCTACTAACCTCATCCCACCTCCTTGAACTGTCCGTCTTCCCTGGACTGACCTATCCCCTCCCTACCTCCCCACCTATACTCTCTCCACCTATCTTCTTTACTCTCCATCATTGGTCCGCCTCCCCCTCTCTCCCTATTTATTCCAGTTCCCTCTCCCCATCCCCCTCTCTGATGAAGGGTCTAGGCCCGAAACGTCAGCTTTTGTGCTCCTGAGATGCTGCTTGGCCTGCTGTGTTCATCCAGCCTCACATTTTATTATCTTGGTATCAATCTGGACTTCACAGGCTTCAAAATCTCCCCCTCCCCACGGCATCCCAAAACCAGCCCAGTTCTTCCCCTCCCCCCACTGCATCACAAAACCAGCCCAGCTCATCCTCTCCCCCCACTGCATCCCAAATCCAGCCCAGCCTGTCTCCGCTTCCCTAACCTGTTCTTCCTCTCACCCATCCCTTCCTCCCACCTCAAGCCGCACCTCCATTTCCTACCTACCACCTCATCTCACCTCCTTGACCTGTCCGTCTTCCCTGGACTGACCTATCCCCTCCCTACCTCCCCACCTACACTCTCCTCTCCACCTATCTTCTTTTCTCTCCATCTTCGGTCCGCCTCCCCCTCTCTCCCTATTTATTCCAGTTCCCTCTCCCCATCCCCCTCTCTGATGAAGGGTCTAGGCCCGAAATGTTAGCTTTTGTGCTCCTGAGATGCTGCTTGGCCTGCTGTGTTCATCCAGCTTCACACTTTGTTATCCGGGAATGGATGCTGGCCTTGTCCATATCCCATAAAGTAACAGAGTTCAAGCTCTGAGTCCACGTTTTCTATTCTTGATTGGGTTTTTACAATCATCTGCCAGTTTCAAGGCTACTTTTACTGAGATCCAGCATTACCACAATTTTCAGATTTTATTTTAAATGTGATTCACATTCTCAAACTTTAACTGAGGGTTAAAGGTTAGACCTTCCAGTTCAAACCATCTGAGCCCTGGGCTCAGATCATTACCTGTGTCTCTGGATTAACAGTCCAGCAATAAAACCACTAAGCCATCACCTCCCCTTAATTTGGTCCATAGCCTTGTATGCCTTGGCTTCCCATACATCTAAATACTTCTTAAATGTTATAAACAAGAAACTGCTTCTCTTCCTTTCAGGCATTAAGGAACACAAGCTGGAACAACTCAGAGGTACCCACAACTCTCTGGAACCTTCCTCCCCTCCCCTTCCCTTCCCTCTGATTCCATCCTTTCTGCTAACCCCACTAGCTGTTCACTATTTACTATCCATCTGACATTCCGCTCTTTGATGCTGAACTTTCTGTACCTAGCAAACAGCTCAGTTTTATCCCCCTGTATGCCTATCTTGTTGTGTTTTGGGCAAGACTTGACGATGAACTGTTATTCATTGCCTCTGTGTCCATATCTTTGGACAAGAATTCTCTCTCCATTCCACAGACCCTTTTGCTCAGCTCCAACACTTTCCGTCCACCTGGACCCCATAAGACCACTCCCTCTGGCCTTTTATCTGCACTCAGCCTGTTCATCAAGAACTGTCAATGTGACATTTGTCAACTCAATTTCTTGGCCTCACCCATTCCAACTGTCTCCCTCTGAACCTACTGCGCTCCATGTGTTCAGAGCCAACCCTCAGTTAGTAATTAAGCCTGCCGATAAGGGTGGAGCTGTTGTTGTCTGGCAGACTCATCTCTACATTGCAGATGCGGACTGCCAGATCTGAGGCACTTCCTCCTATCTCCCCCAGACCATGACACCACCATGGAACATCACTCTATTGTGTCCACTGACCTCATTTCATCTGGTGATCTCCCCCCTCACTTTCTCCAAACTCATACACCTTGCTTCTACCTCCTTCCCAACACCCACAAACTGTACTGCCCGGGCAGAGCCATTACTTCTGCCTCTTCCTGTTCCACAAAACTTACTTCTTCCCATCTCGACTCGATGTTTTCTCCCCTTGTCCAGACCCTGCCCACTTACATCACAATTCTTCTTTACATTAGTTTCAGAATTACCAGTTTGTAGACTCCAGCTGCCTCCTCTTTACCATGGACGTGCAAACCCTTTACACATCCATCCCCCACTAGGATGGTCTCAGGGGTCTCTGCTTCATCCTGGAACAAAGGCCTGAACCATCCCCTTCCACCCACAGGCTTCTCTGTTGGACGAGCTCATCCTCTCCCTGAACAACTTTTATTTGAACTCCTTTCACTTCATTCAGAGCAAAGGGGTAGCCCCCATGTGTCCCAGTTACACCTGTCTCTTTGGGGGATGTGAGGAATATTCCTTGTTCCAATCTTATTCTGGCCCCCATTCACAATTCTTTCTCCAGTATATTGATGAAATCATCAATGTTTCTCCCCGCTCTTGTGTGGAGTTGGAAAAATCATCTATTTCCTTTCAAATTTGTATCCCGCTCTCACCTTCACCTGGACCATCTTTGACTCCCTACTTCTCTTTCTCGAGATCTCTGTTTCTATTTCTGCGGATAGGCTGGCCTTCAATATCCACTACAAATCAATGAACTCCCACAGTTATTTTGCCTATAGATCCTCACACCCTGTTTTTTGTCAGGACCCCATCGTATTTTGGTGATGCCAACTTTGACAAGGGGTCATCTGAAATGTCCACCTTCTTCCTCAACTGGGGATTCCCTAGCACGGGTAGTTAACAATGCTCTCAGCTATGTCTGACCCATTTCCCAGACTTCTGCTCTCAACCCCTCTCTTCACAACAGCAATAGGATGTCCTTGTCCCCACCTAGTTTCCCACCAGCATCCTCATCCAATGGATCTTAGTGGCTATTTCCACCACCTTTTGAGAGATGCTACCACCAGACACACACTCCCTTCTCCTCCCATGTAAATCTTCCACAGGAGCCATTCCCTCAGGGACACCTTGGTCCACTTTTCCACTCCTAACATCTCCCCACATCCCCATGGCACTTTCTCTGTAACCTTAGTAGGTGTAACACCTGCCCATGTTTTTCTTCCCAACTCACTATCCAAGGCCCCAGACATACTTTCCAAGTGAAACAGTGCTTTACGTACACCACTCAATCTATTATTCACTGCTTGCAATGTGGTCTCCTCTATATTGGGGAGACAAAACACAGATAAGGTGATCATTTCACAGAACACCTATGTTCTGTCCGCAAAATGACCCTGAGCTTCTATTTGCCTGCCACTTCAGCAAGCCACCCTGTTCCCTGGCCAACATCTGTTTCAGACTTATTGTAGCACTCCAGTGAAGCTCAGCACAAGCTAGAAAAACTGCACCTTCTTTTCCACTTGAAACTCTACAGCCTTCTGAACTCTCAATATTAAGTTCAACAATTTTAGGGCTTGAGGCACCTTCTCCTATGTCCTTACCCGAGCCACTACACACCAGGCCTCGCCATCGTTACCCGAACCCATACACACCAGGCCTGGCCATCCTTACCCCAACCCCTACACACTTGGCCTGGCCATCCTTACCCCAACCTCTACACACCAGGCCTGGCCATCCTTACCCCAACCCATACACACCAGGCCTCACCATCTTTACCCTAACCCCTACACACCAGGCCTCACCATCCTTACCCCAACCCCTACACTCTAGGCCTCACCATCCTTACCCTGACCCCGACACACAAGGCCTGGCCATTCTTACCCCAACCCCTACACACAAGGCCTCACCATCCTTACCCCAACCCCTACACACCAGGCCTCACCATCCTTACCCCAACCCCTACGCACAAGGCCTCACCATCCTTACCCCAACCCCTACACACCAGGCCTCGCCATCCTTACCCTGACCCCGACACGCAAGGCCTGGCCATTCTTACCCCAACCCCTACACACCAGGACTCACCATCCTTACCCCAACCCCTACACACCAGGCCTCGCCATCCTTACCCCAGCCCCTACACACCAGGCCTCACCATCCTTACCCCAACCCCTACACACAAGGCCTCACCATCCTTACCCCAACCCCTACACACCAGGCCTCGTCATCCTTACCCCAACGTCTACACACCAGGCCTCACCATCCTTACCCCCACCCCTGCACACCAGGCCTGGCCATCCTTACCACCACCCCTGCACACCAGACCTCTCCATCCTTATGCTAACCCCTACATACCAGGCCTGGCTATCCTTACCCCCACTCCTACACACCAGGCCTCTCCATCCTTACCTCAATCCCCTACACACCAGGCCTCCCCATCACATGAGATAACAAGGTGTAGAGCTGGATGAACACAGCAGGCCAACCAGAATCAGAAGAGCAGGAAAGCTGACGTTTTGGGCCTAGAGCTTTCTTGGGTTGCTTTCTGCACAGCCAACCCATTTTCACCCAATAATGATCCCATTATCTGCTTTCCATTCTCTTTAGCTACCACTATCCATTCCTGTGTCTGCCTAACCGGCTTTTTCACCTTCTAAATTCCATCTCCACTTATTGCTGACCTTCACCACCACCAGTTGTCAGCATATCTCATAACCTCATGATATGGTGGGAAGGCGATGGCCTAGTGGTATTATCACTGGACTATTAATCCACAGACTCAGATAATGTTCTGGGGACCCACGTTTGAATCCTGCCACGGCAGACAGTGGAATTTGAATTCAATAACTATCTGGAGTTAAGAGTCTAATGATGATTGTGAATCCATTGCTGATTATTGGGGTAAAAAACCATCTGGTTCATTAATGTCCTTTAGGGAAGGAGACAGCCATCCTTACCTGGTCAGACCGACAGCGTTGTGCTTGAATCTTTGACTATCCTGTGGGAAATTAGGGATGGGCAATAAATGCTGACTTAGCCAGCAAAGCCTTCATCCTGTGAATGAATTTTTTAAAAACCCAACTTTTCTTAGCTACTACTGGTCACAGGACATGAGGCATTAATTCTGTATTTTGTTTGTTTTTGTTAAATAGAACATAGAACAATACAGCATAGGAGCAGGCCCTTTGGATCACGATGTTGTGCCGAATATGATGCCAAATTAAATTAATTCCTTCTGCCTGCCCTTGGTCCATACCCCTCCATTCCTTGTACATTCATGTGCTTATCTAAAAGTCTCTTAACTGTCCCTGTCTTATCTGCCTCCAGTACCACCCCTGGCAGTGTGTTCCAGACTCCTACCATTCTGTAAAGAACACGACCCTCACATCGCTTTTGAACTTTCTCCTGTCTTACCTTAAATGTATTCCCCCTAGTTTTAAACATCTCAAATCATTGAGGGAAGATGATGGCATGGTGGTGATACCAGCAGATGGAAATCCAAAGCTGAAATGGTCCAAAAACTCCATAATCTCATTTTAACATTAACTCTGCTTCTCCCTCCAGGCTTTGTCTGTCACATTCTGGTTTTGTTTTAAATTGGCACTAATTCCAGTTTGTTGCTTTTACTGTAATCCAGAGATCCTGGTTGATGCACTGCAGATGCAAGTTCAGGACCTGCTCTGGCAGCTGGCAGAGTTTAAATTCAATGAATAAAAGCTCTGGGCTTGAAATCTAATCTCAGTAATGGTGACTGCAAAACTATCATTGATTGTTGCAAAACAACCACCTGGTTCACTAATGCCTTTTAGGGAAGGGAATCGGCCATCCTTGCTTGGACTGGTCTACATGTGACTCCAGACCCACATCAATGTAGTTGTCTCTGAACTGCTCTCTGAAATGACTGACCATGGCACTCAGTTCAATGCTCAGATTCCACAAAAGGATTAGGAGGGAAAATAACCCATTGATCTTATAACTCTGCAGGGGAGGGGGAGTTCAAGTCACAGGCAGGGATACAAGAAGTCATGGCCGATTCTCCGATCTGTTCTCCCATCTCCACCAGCAGCCCAGAAACTATTTCTCGTTTCCATTGCTTCACAGAACAACGTGCTGTGATTAAGCTCCAATCCAATGTGCCACCTGCAAACACATAGTGTTTAAATTTTAACTTCATTGCTATCTGCATGAAGCATGTAGTATTTGGAGTTGAGAGGCAATGTCTGACCAGTTTGAGTGTAAGAGCCAGGTTCCTAAGACCACACTGTTTGTTCCTTTTTACTTCAGTCATGCATTTTCAGTGAGGCTTAGCACAAATGGGCACGGGAAATGTTGATCTGGGGATTTAAACTTAACTCCTTTGCTCCATGTTATAATGGATAGGTAAAAACGTTCCCATTTGAGGAAAGGAACAAGAACAAGGAGGCACAAATTTAAGCTAATTGGTGAAAGAAGTGATGGAGACTGGAGGAAAAAGCGATTCATGCAGTGAATGGTTTTGATCTGAGAATGGGGTGGAAGCAAATCCGACCAAAGCTTTTAAGGGGGTTGGGATCATGATGTGAAAAAGCAGAATGTGCAGAGTCATGGAGTGTCAGTGCCAGGTGAACTTGCCTTCAGTGAGCCAGTAGGGGCATGCTGAACAGAGTGGCCTCCTTCTCTGTTGTAACTATTCTGTGACTCCTTTCTTTACAGAGGCTTTTCCAATGCCTTGATGGGCACTTGCTGCCTAAGAACTAATGTCTACAATTCTTTTCATAAACTCTGCAGCTTTAGAATATACCTGAACCCACATCTGAGCAAAATGAAGTATTTGGCATTGAGAGGCGATGTCTGACCAGCTCGAGCGTAAGAGCCAGGTGGAAAATGATGGCCTAGTGGTATTATGTTTGGACTGTTAATCCAGAGACCCAGATAATGTTCTGGGGACCTGGATTCAAATCCTGCCATGGCAGATGGTGGAATTTGAATTTAATAGAATATTTGGAATTAAGAATCCAATGATGACCATGAATCCATTGTTCATTGTTAGAAAAGCCCAGCTGAGTAATGGAACAGACTTAAGGGGCCATGATCTAACTGAATGAAGAACAGTTTATTGGGGAGGCAATTGCCTCACGTTATTGTCGCTAGACTGTTTATCCAGAAGCTTAGCAATGTTCTGGGGACCTGGGTTGAAATCCTGCCATGGTTGGTACTGGAGCTTGAATTCAATAAACAATCTGGAATTCAGGGATGACCGTAAAGCCAACAGTGATCGTCAGAAACACCCATCTAGCTCCTTCAGGGAAGGAAATCTGCCATCCTTACCTGGTCTGACCTACATGTGACCCCAGACTCACAACAATGTTGATGACTCTTATCTGCCCTCTAGGCAATTAGGGATGGGCAATAAATGCTGCCCAGCCATTGATGCCATCATTCCATGAATGAATAAAGGGATAAGGGAAGTTTATCGATGCCTGTTCGTTGGATGCCTAATCTCCTGTACCTTTAGTTTGTTCCTGATTCACACTCGTGAATATGGGGGCTGGTTAGCTCAGTTGGCAGGAAAGGTGGTTTGCAATGCCAACAGCATGGGTTCAATTCCAATACCAGCTGCAATTATCATGAAGGACTCTCCTTCTCAACCTCTCCCATCATCTGAAAACAAGCTTTCTCTGGAATGGGAGAGCAGCCCTATGGTCTCATGACTTTACTGTTACCAACTCTGAATGCTTCTATCTAACCTCCTCTCAACTGTCTCTTAGAACATAAAACATAGGATATTACAGCACAGTACAGGCCATTCGGCCCTCAATGTTGTGCCGACCTGTCATACCGATCTCAAGCCCATCTAACCTACACTATTCCATGTACGTCCATATGCTTATCCAATGACGACTTAAATGTACCTAAAGTGGGCAAATCTACAACCGTTGCAGGCAAAGCGTTCCATTTCCTTACTACTCTCTGAGTAAAGAAACCATCTCTGACATCTGTCCTATATCTTTCACCCCTCAATTTAAATCTATGCCCCCTCGTGCTCGCCGTCACCATCCCAGGAAAAAGGCTCTCCCTATCCACCCTATCTAACCCTCTGATTATTTTATATGTTTCAATTAAGTCACCTCTCAACCTTCTTCTCTCTAATGAAAACAGCCTCAAGTCCCCCAGCCTTTCCTCGTAAGACCTTCCCTCCATACCAGGCAACATCCTAGTAAATCTCCTCTGCACCCTTTCCAAAGCTTCCACATCCTTCTTATAATGTGGTGACCAGAACTGTACACAATACTCCAAGTGTGGCCGCACCAGAGTTTTGTACAGCTTCACCATAACCTCTTGGTTCCGGAACTCGATCCCTCTATTAATAAAAGCTAAAACACTGTATGCCTTCTTAACAGCCCTGTCAACCTGGGTGGCAACTTTCAAGGATCTGTGCACATGGACAACGAAATCTCTCTGCTCATCTACACTACTAAGAACCTTACCATTAGTCCTGTACTTTGCCTTCTGGTAACTCCTACCAAAGTGCATCACCTCACACTTGTCTGCATTAAACTCCATTTACCACCTGTCAGCCCAGCTCTGCAGCTTATCTATGTCTCTCTGCAACCTACAGCATCCTTCATCACTATCCACAACTCCACCAACCTTAGTGTTGTCTGCAAATTTACTAACCCATCCTTCTACGCCCTCATCCAGGTCATTTATAAAAATGACAAACAGCAGTGGACCCACCACTGACCCTTGCGGTACACCACTAGTAATTGGTCTCCAGGATGAACATTTCCCATCAACTACTACCGTCTGTCTTCTTTCAGCAAGCCAATTTCCGATCCAAACTGTTATATCTCCCACAATTCCATTCCTCCGCATTTTGTACAATAGCCTATTGTGGGGAACCTTATCGAACGCCTTGCTGAAATTCATATACACCACATCAACCGGTTTACTCTCATCTACCTGTTTGGTCACCTTCTCAAAGAACTCAATAAGGTTTGTGAGGCACAACCTTCCCTTCACAAAACCGTGCTGACTATCCCTAATCAATTTATTCTTTTCTAGATGATTATAAATCCTATCCCTTATAACCTTTTCCAACACTTTACCAACAACTGAGGTAAGGCTCACTGGTCTATAATTACCAGGGTTGTCTCTACTCCCCTTTTTGAACAGGGGAACCACATTTGCTATCCTCCAGTCATCTGGCACTATTCCTGTAGACAATGACAAGTTAAAGATCAATGCCAAAGGCTTGGCAATCTCCTCCCTGGCTTCCCAGAGGATCCTAGGATAAATCCCATCCGGCCCAGGGGACTTATCTATCTTCACCCTCTGAAGGGTTTCTAATACCTCTTCCTTGTGAACCTCAATCCCACCTACTCTGGTAGCCTGTATCTCAGTATTCTCCTCGACAACATTGTCGTTTTCTAGAGTGAATACTGTTGAAAAATATTCATTTAGCGCTTCCCCTATCTCGTCTGAGTCCACACACAACTTACCACTACTATCCTTGATTGGGCCTAATCTTAGTTTCGTCATTCTTTTATTCCTTAAATACCTATAGAAAGCCTTAGAGTTTACCCTAATCCTATCCGCCAACAACTTCTCATGTCTCCTCCTGGCTCTTCTGAGCTCTCTGTTTAGGTCTTTCCTGGCTACCTCATAGCCCTCAAGTGCCTTAACAGAGCCTTCACATCTCATTCTAATATAAGCCTTCCTCTTTCTCTTGACCAGAGATTCCACTTCCTTCGTAAACCACGGCTCCCACACTCTACAGCTTCGTCCCTGCCTGACAGGTACATACTTATCTTGGACACACAGGAGCTTTTCCTTGAATAAGCTCCACATTTCTAATGTGCCCATCCCTTGCAGTTTCCTTTCCCATCTTATGCTCCCTAAATCTTGCCTAATCTCATTGTAATTGCCTTTCCCCAGCTATAACTCTTGCCCAGTGGTATACACCTATCCCTTTCCCATCACTAAAGTAAACATGACAGAATTGTGATCGCTATCACCAAAGTGCTCACCCACTTCCAAATCTAACACCTGGCCGGGCTCATTACCCAGTACCAAATCTAATGTGGCTTCGCCCCTTGTTGGCCTGTCTACATACTGTGTCAGGAAGCCCTCCTGCACACACTGGACAAAAACTGACCCATCTATAGTGCTCGAACTATACTGTTCCCAGTCAATATTTGGAAAGTTGAAGGCCCCATGACAACTACCCTGTCTCTCTCACTCCTATCGACATTTTAAGATGAACAACCCCAACTTTTCCAGTTAATCTGTGTCATTTGCTCATCTTCGAAAGCATTCTTGTAAAGCTGTTTTTTGCACTTTCCCCAAGGCCTTTCTAAAGGTGCCGTGCCCAGAATTTCACGTTGAACTTTGGAGTGAGACTGAGCTAGTGTTTTATGAAAAAATTATAATTTCTTTGCTCTTGTTCTCTTTGCTCCTGTTTATAAATCCTGGAAACATGAAGGTCAAGGCCAAAATGCTGGAAAATGGGACTGGAATAGTAAGGTGGTTGTTTTTGATGAGCACAGACTCAATGGGCCAAGGACCTTTATCTATGTTGTAGACCTCAATGACTTTGACTAATCAGTTATGCTTGTTTTTAAAATAACAAGGTGCAGAGCTGGATGAACACAGCAGGCCAAGCAGCATTTCAGGAGCAGGAAGGCTGACATTTTGGGCCTAGACAAACGTCAGCCTTCCTGTTCCTCTGATGCTGCTTGGTCTGCTGTGTTCATCCAGCTTCACACCTTGTTATCACGGATTCTCCAGCATCTGCAGTTCCTACTATCTCTGATGCTTTTTTTTTAAAACCATTTTTTTAACTGGCTACCTTCAACGATTTGTGCACACAAACCCCAGATTTTTCTGCTCCTGTAACCACTTTGAGTTATATCCCTTTGCTCCTCATTTTGATTTGTACCAAAATGTATTGCACACCGTTCTGCAATGAATATTATCCATGCCATTGCTGCTAATTCCTCCAGCTTCTCTATGTTCTCTTCAGGTGTATCATTCTATCCAACTTTTGTGTCGTCTGAAAATTTTGAAAATGGGCTTGAATGCCCATGTACATGAATCAAAAATATATGTTCCTGATGTCAACCTCTGGGGAATCTTAGCCTCCCCCCCGTCTGAAAAACAGCTGTTCACCACTGCTCTGTGTTTGGTGTTATTTCATGCTGTTATGAGATGTGGCTGTCTAGTGCAAGGGTAGTATCTGTTGCTATTTCTAATTACCCACTAGCTGGGGGATTGCTGTGCATCTGGAGTCACACATCAGAGACTGATTTAGGATTCCAGGGCATTATTTTCATAGAATCCCTACAGTGTGGAAGCAGGCCATTTGGCCCATTAAGTAACACCGACCGTCCAAAGAGCAGCCCATCCAGATATAATCCCCTACAATATCCCTGTAACCCCGCATTTCTCATGACTAATCCAGCTGGCCTGCATATCCCTGGGGCAATTTAGCACGGCCAATCCACCTAACCTTTGGACTGTGGGAGGAAACCAGAGCCCCAGAGGAAACCCATGCAGATACTGGGAGAACGTGCAAACTCCACACAGACAATCGCCCGAAGGTGGAATTAAACTGAGGACTCTGGCACTGTGAGGCAGCAGTGCTAACCACTGAGCCACCAATTTTGTTCCGTAATTGGGATTAGTGAATGAAATGTATTTTTTAAAAATTAACAAAGCAGAAGTGGCTTGGTTAGCCCACTCCATCATTGAATACCATCACGACTGATCTTATAATCCTCAAATCTCTAAATAAATCCAAACTTTATCAGCTACCTTGGCAGGTTTGAAATCGATACTCACAAAATATTAACCTGCAGTTTTGGATTTCCAGCCTGATGACATTAGCATGAGGCCATCACCTCCCCTAGCAACCAAGGCTCATCCAGGATTAGAATCCAGGGCTTCTCACATCCCAATGCATTACAGGCACTTAAATAGGGAATCATACTCCAATAAGCCGGTCAGGGACCGCATAGTGACACTGTGGTTAGCACTTCTACCTCACTGCACCAGGGACGCAGGTTCGATTCTGCCTTGGGTGACTGTCTGCGTAGAGTTTGCACACTCTCCTGTGTTTGTGCGGATTTCATCCGGGTTTTCTGCAAGTGGTGGGTTTCCTCCCACAGTCCCAAGATAGGCCATACTATAGTGCCTAGGTCCAGATGTGCAGGTGAGGTGAATTAGCCATGGGAAATACAGGGTTATAGGGGTAGGGTAGGGGGTGAGTCCAGACGGGAGTCAGTGTGGACTTGTTGGACTGAGTGGCCTGTTTCCACACTGGAGGATTTCTATGATCAAATGCCCATAAACTGGGTAGGAATCAAATGTACGGTCTTCTGATCACTAGTCAGTCATGTTATCTACTCCACCCCACACCAACAAACAAAAATGGATTAATGATCACCATCACTGAGACCAGATTATTGATTTAATTTGAATTCCACCAACTGCCGTGATGGGATTAAATCTACAATCATTGGAACTTGTAGTTAGCTGTCTTGGTCATCAGCATTACCACGATACTACTATCTGCACTGCTCACTCAACGCTCTATCCATGCTGCCACCATCGCTTTTATTCCCTGGGCTTCAACCTTGCATGTAAACCCTGTGGGAAAAGAATAAATGAGCGGGACTAATTTAACCACAAAAGGTATAGAATGATGCAGTTTGGCCCATTGTGTCATCCTGGTCAGCTCCTTCAGGCATTGATGGCTGAATGACAACTTTCGAAGGATATGAGGAAGAATTTTTCATGGCCAAGATCAGGAAGACACTATCTAACCGTGGGGAGGAGCACATCCAACTGAGACTTTCAAAAGTGAATTGGATCGTTATTAGAAAAGGAAAATGTGCAAAGGGATATGGAAGGGGAAAGGCAGGGGGGTGCCTCTTGGAGGGGGTGACACACACAATAGACTGAGTTAGCGATGACTACTTTGGAAACTGAAAATAGTCCTGCAGGCTTAACGAGAGGAAAGAACAACCAAGGAGAGATGTTGGTTGTTCCAAGGAGGCTCTAGGCCCGAAAGGTCAGCTTTTGTGCTCCTGAGATGCTGCTGGGCCTGCTATGTTCATCCAGCTCCTCACCTTGTTATCTCAGATTCTCCAGCATCTGCAGTTCCCATTATCACTGATCAGTTGAGTTGGTATGATGTGTTGAATGCTGATGACCAGACTTTAGCACTCATGAGAATTTAGAAGAATGAGAGATGACTTTATTAAAACATATAAGACTCTTCAGGACAGGTACAAAAAGTTTTTCTCCCTGTGGGAGAGTCTGGAAGATATTTGATATATCTCAGAATAAAGAGTTGTCCTTTTAAAACAGAGATGAAGATGATTTTTTTTCTTCTAATGGTTGTGAGTCTGTGGAATTACTGCAGAGGGCTATTGAGACTGGGTCATTAAACATATATGAAGCTCAGAGAGACTGATTTTTAATCAGTAAGGGATTCAAGGATTCAGGGAAAAAGACAGGAAAGTGGTGTTGAGGATTTTCAAATCAGCTGTGATCTTATCGAATTGCGAATCAGACTCAACGGGCAGAAAGGCCTACTTCTGCTCCCGTATCTTATGTTCTTATAGGATGAATATCAAGAATCCAGGATGGAGGGATTCTACTTATGCGGAAACCACGTTCTTTCTCGAACAAGGAAGGATAAGGTGAAATTTGGTAAAGGTGGTTGAACTCTGAATGTTTTTGATAGTACATAAAGAGAAATTGTGCCCAGTGGTTTCTTACAGTTATTTCATTGGACTTGGCCAGCACTGGCAAGACCAGCATTTCCTGCTCATCCTCTTATTGCTCTTGAAATGAATGTCTTGCTGTTTAGGGCCATCTGCATTGTTGTGGGTCTGGAGTCACGTGTAGCCCAGACCAGGTAAGCCTGACAGATTTTGCTCCCTGAAAGGCCTTGGTGAGCCAGATGACAATGGTTTCTTGCTTGTCGTTGGACAACCTCATCTTTTAAGTATGAACTGAATTGAATTAGCTTTATTGTCACATGTGCTCACAAGAGTTCAGTGAAAAGGTTAAAAGTCGCCATTTATGGTACCATCTTAGGTATAAGGATACCAAAGTACAGATTCTTGCATACAAATTCTTAGGAAAAAAATAGAGAAATAAAGAAATAAGAAGTCCACCATTACATGCCTTCAAACTTACAACATCGTAGTAACAAAGTGGAAAAATATTTCAGATTTAATAATCAAATTCCAATTCTATCATCTGCCATGGTTAGATTCAAGCTCACTGCCTCAGACTATTAGCCTAGGTCTCGGCCTTACTCGCCCAGTGGCCTTATTCCTCTTTGCAGAATAAGCAGCAAATAATGATCCGAAGTAATTGGAAAAGACAACATGAGAGAAAGCCTTTTCAACAATCATTTAAAATGTATTACCTGACAGGGCAGTGAACAACATTTGAATAGTCACCATCAAAAAGGAATAGTGCAAATACTAAGGTGAAAATTGCACGGATATGGGGAAGTAGGTGGAAGGACCGAACGGATTGTGGACAAGCGCAGGGAGCAATTCAGATTCACTGGCTGACTGTCCTCCTGGGCTGCGTTATTCAATGACATTTAGTTAGCACAGTGAAACTTTCAAGAGAGGTTGATCAAGCAGGTTCGAAAACTACATTTGAACATCAAAGGTAACATTCCACTTTAACAATGGTGATCAACAAAGATAGCTAAACATGGGTAGATTTGGCTAGCCAAGGCATATATAAGTTCGCACAGTCAAGGCAGACAAATGGAGTTACGTTCCAGATTAAACCCTATCCAACTGAAGGGCTGGAGGATCTGCTGCCTTTCCTCTGTCCACATGATCCCTGAGGGCCTCATTGTGGAAACACGTCTCAGAAAATAACAATTACCTTGCCCAGAATCTTCCCTCGCTTGCTCATGCAGATGTAATGATTTGTCTCTTTGCCCTTAATTCTCACGTGGCTGCCGAATGTATCCGTTTCCACGACAAGAAGAGCTGGAAAGAGATGGGATGGAAAAAGATGTGGAATAAGCACACCAAACAAATCTAAGGTTGAGGTAAATCAATGTGGCCTATAGAAGAGCATCTTCTGGTATCTTAACTATCCAACAGCACCTCATTCCACCCATATTCTATTCCATTGAGGCTCACTCCACTAGCACATTTTTTAAAAAATTCATTAACGGAATGAGGGCATTGCTGGTCAGGCAGCATTTATTGCCCATCCCCAATTGCCCAGAGGGCAGTTAAGAGTCAACCACATGGCTGTGGGTCTGGAGTCACATGTAGGCCAGACCAGGTAAGGATGGCTGTTTCCTTCCCTAAAGGACATCAGGGACCCAGATGGGTTTTTCTCAACAATCAGCAATGGATTCATGGTCATCATTAGATTCTTAATTCCAGATATTTCATTGAATTCAAATTCTACCATCTGCTGTGGTGGGATTCAAACCTAAGTCCCCAGATTGTTCCCTGGGTCTCTGGATTAACTGTCCATCGATTACACGACTAGGCCATCATCTTCCCTTTATATTCCCTTATATTCCTCATGCTGTAATTCAAATATTGATGAATGGAGAGACAAATTGTCAAAACGTACATTTTACACTCCTCAAGAATGTCATGCTTCAAACCACATCAATTTATAACACATGCTGATTGGTTGTCAAGTTGACTCTGACTGGTCAAGTGTTTGGCACGGGCAAAGCATTCTGAAAGAATGAGCTTCAGATGCTCCCAGGTCATTCAAAATTAGTACAAGCCCTGAAGATATTCCTTCTGTTTGTAGAGAATGGGTCTGTAAGAATGCATGTTGCATGCAGTGAATATATATGAAGCAATGGGTTTCAGTATTCCTGATGTCAATATTAAATTTGTAAGTATTTCTATAAACATGGTGATTTATTTTAGAAATGGTTTCTGAGCCCAGCTTTAGAGTGAATGAGTTTTGTGCACTTCTAGACTTTCGTTTATTTTTGATTGTGTGTGACCCAGCATTGTAAATAATGAGACCTCAAGGTTAGTTGGAGACTTTTGGAGCTTTTTTCAAGCTCAAAGGAAATGTCCAAGTTGATAGAGAAAGAGGCTTTCAGTTTCACTGTTGTTTTTGAGTGGAGCAGTTCTATGAAGTCTGTAAAATGTATGCCTGAGGAGGGGAGGATAAATGGGAAGGTGTTAGTCCCGGGCCAAAAGTATTGGAATAAACCCCTGAAGAAATTACTTCAAACTAAGTTAAAATTTAAGCAAGTGTACGATAGCTCCATTAAGAAGCTGTCACAGTTGCAATCTAAGCATTGATGTCACAAGCAGGGTTCTCTTTAAATTTCTTACCAACTGCACAGGCACATGTGAAGCAGCAACTTACGGAATCAGAACTCAATGCTGCATCAATGCATGTGTCAGTGCCATTCACTGTGCATGGGACATGCTGCATGCACATACAACCACGCAACTTAGAGGGAACATTGGTCACAAATCACTTAAGTCTTCTGACGTGTTGGATCAAGGATGGTGATGCCAGAAACATACATATAATGTTGTGAGTGCTGTACCAGTGATGTGTTTTCGATACTACACAAATAGTGCTTTGTCTCTTTCTTATTTACAGAGAAATATTTTGGGTTTCAGAGACAGTGGGAACTGCAGATGCTGGAGAATCCGAGATAACAAAGTGTAGAGCTGGATGAACACAGCAGGCCAAGCAGCATCTTAGGAGCACAAAAGCTTTTGTGCTCCTAAGATGCTGCTTGGCTTGCTGTATTCATCCAGCTCCACACAATGTTTTGGGTTTAATGGGATTAAACTTTTACCATGTGTTGAAAAATCTTTGAATTTTGTTTTCTTATTCATCATGAGATGAGGGCGTTGCTGACCATACAGCATTTATAGCCCATTCCTAATTACCCAAAGGGCAGTCAACCTCATTGCTGTGGGTCTAGAGTGGCATGTAGGCCAGATCAGGAAAGGATGGCAGTTTCCTTCCCTATGGACATTAGTAAACTGGATGGGTTTTTCCCTGCCAATCGACAACGGTTTCATGGTCATCATTAGATTTTTAATTCCAGATATTTTTATTGACTTCAAATTCCACCATCTGCCGTGGCGGGATTCGAACTTGGGTGCCCAGAACTTTTTCCTGGGTCCCTGGATTAACAGTCCAGTTAAAAATACCACTCAGCCATTGCCTCCCCTATTTGTATTATACGCGGATGGTTTGGGTTAATCTTATCTTCATTTCAGTATATTGTTAAAGCATTGCCGGCAGCATTGCATGTCCACATCTCAGTGGGATACCAGTTTGTTAAAACTAAAACAAATAAAATTGTGACCTATCAATCCAGATTCCTGTTTGGCATCTGAGTTGTTCAGTATTTACATCAGCTAGTATCACAGTAATCCCAATTGATTAACTTAAACTGTAGCCATTAGACCATAAAGATATAGGAGCAGAATTAGATCATTTGGCTCATCAAGTCTGCTCTACCATTTGATCATGGCTGAAATGTTTATCAACCCCACTCATTACCTTATTCAACCAAGAACCTAACTATCTCTGTCTTAAATATACTCATTGACTTCCACAGCCCTCTGCAGCAATGAGTTCCACAGATTCACCACCCTCTGGCTGGAGAGATTCCTCCTCACCTCCTTCCTATAGGGCCGTGCCTTCACTCTGAGGCTGTGCCCCTGGTCCCAGTCTCTCGTGCTAGTGGAAACATTTTCTCAACCTCCGCTCTTTCCAAGTATCTCAGTATTCTGTAAGTTTCAAACAGATCATCCTTCATCCTTCTAAGCTAGTTTAGGGAACTACACTAAGGAACTTTGAGTTCCAGGAAACTCCATCCACATTCCAATCTCTGACACTCCAATCCATAAAAGCTCTCAAAACAGGTTTAAATCTAGCGAAGAAATTCAAGGTTTTAGGAAGTATCTATTTTAACATTTCCTATAAACAAGGCAAGCAGTGGAATATGTTTCAACCGAATGACATACTCAGTCTATATTCTGCCCTCTTTTAATGCACTTCTAGAATGAGAGGTCATAATTTTAGGATGAGGGGTAACAGATTTAAAACAGAGATGAGGAGGAATTACTTCTCTCAAGGCATCATGATTCTGTGAAAAGCACTACTCCAGAGTGTGGTAAATACTGGGACCTGAATAACAAAGAAATACATAGATTTTTAATTAGTAATGGGTTAAAGGGTTATGGAAAAGACCATAAAGACATAAGAACTAGGAGCAGGAGTAGGCCATCTGGCCCCTCGAGCCTGACCCGCCATTCAGTAAGATCATGGCTGATCCTTTTGAGACCCAGCTCCACTTACCCGTCCACTCACCATAGCCCTTAATTCCTTTACTATTCAAAAATTTATCTCGCCTTGCCTGAAAAACATTCAGCGACGTAGCTTCAACAGCTTCACTGGGCAGGGAATTCCACAGATTCACAACCCTTTGGGTGAAGAATTTCCTCCTGATCTCAGTCCTACATCTGCTTCCCTTTATTTTGAGGCAACGCCCTCTAGTCCTAGTTTCACCTGCTAGCAGAAACAACTTCCCTGCCTCCACCTTATCTATTCCCTTCATAATCTTATATGTTTCTATAAGATTTCCCCTCATTCTTCTGAATTCCAATGAGTATAATCCCAGCCTACTCAGTCTCTCCTTATAATCCAACCCTCTCAACTCTGCAATCAACCGAGTGAATCTCCTCTGCACCACCTCCAGTGCTAGTATATCTCTTCCCAAGTAAGGAGACCAAAACTGCACACAGTACTCCAGGTGTGGCCTCACCAGGACCGTATACAGCTGCAGCATAGCCTCCTTGTTTTTAAACTCCATCCCTCTAGCAACGGCAGACAAAATTCCATTTGCCTTTTTAATTACCTGCTGCACCTGCAATCCTACTTTGAGTGAAAGCGGTCTCAAAAGGAGTTGAGGCTGATATGAGAGCAGCCATGATTTGTATTAAATGAGGGTCAGGCAGCCTACACCTATTCCTACTTCTTATGCCATTCTCTTCTTATCCATGAGCTTAACAAAGCTCTGGTATTTCTCTGCCATCTTTCAACTGCTCGAAACATCACAAACCAATTCACCACCAATGCTTTCATTTCAAAGTCTGGTCACTGTTATTATGCAATACAACAGTCCATTAGCATATAGCAGGCTCTCTTGAGCAATGATAAAAGTGAGCAATTAGTCATTTGCAAATATTAGGCAGGAGGATGTGGGAAGATTTATGCATTCCTTTGGAAAGAGCAATGTGATTCTCAATACTTGCCTCCGTTACTCCTTCTGCCTTAAAAGGTCCCATCTGTCAATTCTGCTCAAGGCATACCTCGATAATCAATTGTCCCGATTACTTCCATTCCTTACAGCTGTCTATGAAGATAGAACATCTAGTGGCTGATGGAGTTTAATTTACATAAATGTGAGATGCTCCATGTTGGAAAGGCAAATCAGGGCCGGACTTACATACGTTAACAAAGTGTGAAGCTGGATGAACACAGCAGGCCAAGCAGCATCTCAGGAGCACAAAAGCTGACGTTTCGGGCCCAGACCCTTCATCAGAGAGGGGGATGGAGAGAGGGTTCTGAAATAAATAGGGAGAGAGGGGGAGGCGGACTGAAGATGGAGAGAAAAGAAGATAGGTAACTTATATATGTAATGGTTCTGGGGACTGTTGCTGAACAAAGAGACTTTGGAGTGCAAATTCATAGATCCTTGAAGGTGGAGTCACAGGTAGATAGGATAGTAAAGATTTTTGGTATGCTTGCCTTTATTGGTCAGTGCATTGAGTTGGGATGTCATGTTGCAGCTGTGTAGGACATTGGTCAGGCCACTTTTGGAATACGGCATTCAGTTCTGGTCTCCCAACTATAGGAAGGAAATTGTTAAACTTGAAAGGCTTCGGAAAAGATTTTCAAGGTGTTGCCGGGTTTGGAGGGTTTGAGCAATATGGAGAGGCTAAATAGGCTGGGGCTATTTTCTCTGGAGCTTTTGGATGTTGAGGGGAGACCTTGATAAAATCAGGAGGGGGCATGGGTAAAGTGAATAACCAAGGCCTGTTTCCCAGTGTAGAGGAGTCCAAAACTAGAAGGCATATGTTTAAAGTGAGACAGACAAGATTGAAAAGGGACCCAAGGATCAACCTTTGCACGCAGAGGGTGGCACATGTATAGAATGAACTGTCAGAGGAAGTGGTGGAGGCTGGTATAATTATAACTTTTAAAAGGCATCTGAATAGGTACATGAGTTGGAAGAGTTTAGAGGGAAATGAGCCAAATGCTGGCAAATGTGACTAGATTAATTTAGGATATATGGCCAGCATGGATAAGTTGCACTAAAATGTCTCTTTACATGATGCACAATTCTATGACTCTGAATCTAACACCTGCCTCCATTTCGGAAGAATTTTCTAGAATTTCTTTCTCGTCCTGTCATTCTTTGGGTGGTACCAGCTTGGTGGGGGGGAACTTAATTTCATTTACAGTAAGAATCAAATGCTGATGACAAGCTAGCTTAACTGCCCCATATACCCAATCTGACTGTCGTTGCTGCTAAACCCACCCTGACAAATGGGAGAGTATTTGTGCAAGAGCCTACCCAGCTAAGGCAGTTGGATTCATGCTTTTCCAGACTGGTAGAGAGTTGGGAGCTGCTAAGAGAGAAGCATTTGGCACGAGGAATGTAATCAAGGATGTATTTTGGTTTGGCAACTCCCCTCCTGTTTCTCAATTTGTCAAAGCAAGCTCAGTGGGTGGTTGATCTTGCTTCTAAGTCAGAAGGCAGTGGCCCTGCAAATCCCCTTTTGGAATCTTGAAGATGAATTCTAAGCTGGTGGAGTGAGTGTCATCTTCTGTGTGAGATCTTAAGCTCAGCTCCTATCTGCCCTCAGAGGTGGGCACAAGAAATGCTGTGACACTATTTTGGAGAAGAGCAGGGAGGAGTTCTCTCTGATGGTTCGGTCCCGTCTTATCCCTAAGCAAGCATCTAAAAAAAAGACAGATTATCTGGTGATTGAGGAATTGCTGTACTTGCGATCTTGCTCTGTGTAGTTTGGGGTGTTAATAGGGTAAAAACAACTGCAATCCAAATGTGTGGTCATTGGCTGTAAAGCACTTTGGAACATTCTGAGGCCATGTAAGATGCGATATAAATGGAAATTCTTTAACAGGGTCTGGTGGCTCCTTGATTCAATGATGTGACTTCTGCAGACTCATTGTGATGCGTCACGCTTAATTTATCCTTCTCAAGGATTCAGAGCCATGGAATTCTTTCCTGCCTCAGTCCATCCCACCTCCTGCAATGTTTAGGTTTGGAAACCCCAAGCCTGGGGCCATCTCATCACATTTGCACTTCTCATCTCATCTCCTCTTCTATGCAAGCCTGCGGCTGTCTCCCAACAGTGAGCCTCGGTCCTTCACGTGAGTCACTGGGAAAGTACAGTCAGACCTCACAACTACTGGCAGTTGTGGGCAAGCACATTTTATTTTTGTTTTCTGTACCGTGGTCTCACGATCTAAATAGCACGGCTAATTACGCCAGTGGTATTTTCTTTTTCTCTCTGCTGTAAAAGGTGGAGCACTGGCTGACCCACAATGTTCTGGTCAGCAGCACTCACACAGACATAAGCAAAGTTGTGCCAACACCACAGCATTTGCCAGTCCAGCAAATCTTATTTGGCAGAGGGTGGCAGGGACGTTGAAGCGTAGCAAAGGTCATGGCTGGGTGGAGAGGGAGAGAAGATCTTTGTGAAAATGAAATCGTGCAATGTGGATCTCACTGGCAACATTGACACTTATTTTCAGCCCTTACATTGTCTTAAATAAGTGGATGTCTTGGCCACTTCACAGGGCAGTTAAGATCCAACCACACTGGCATGAGGACAGGAGTCACTTGTAAGAATCCGAAAGGGACACTAGTTGAGCGTTCACAGCAGCTACTGTAGTAATCATTCTGTCACTTTTATTGACAGTTCATTTATCCTTCCAGATTTTCTTCTTTCTTTAAATGAAAAACTCAGTTCAAATGTTTAAACTGTCAAAGGGGGAATAATATTCAAACGCTATAAATCTGGGCTGTAAGTTAGGACTGAATTGAGGAAGAACTTCTTCATCCAAAGGGTTGTGAATCTGTAGAATTTGAACCCAGTGAAGCGGTTGAGGCCTACCTTGTTGAGTATTTTTCAGGCAAAGACAGATAGATTTTTGAACAGTAAAGGAATTAAGTGTTATGGTGAGCGGGTGGTTAAGTGGAGCTGAGTCCCCAAAAAGCTCAGCCATGATCTTATTGAATGGCAGAGCAGGCTTGAGGGTGCCAGATGGCCTAATCTTGCTCCCATTTCTTGTGTGTCTCTCTCTCACTCAATAACAGAACTTGACATCTATTTAGCATTCATAGTGAAACAACACACCTCAACTGGAGCATTTTCCATTTAATTTTTAGCCACAGTAGGAGCAATTTGGGCAGATGAGCAAAATCTTCCTCAAAGAGGAAGGGGTTTTGGGCCTGTTCTGTAAGGCAGATAATATTGGCATTGGATGCATTCGAGAGAAGGTTCACTCAGCTGATATTAGGAATGGACGGATTGTTTTATGAGGAGATGTTAAGCAGTTTGGGCCTGCACTAATTAGAATTAATTTAAACAAGATTCTTAAGAGCCTTGACAGGGTAGATGCAGAAAGATTGTTTCCCCTTGTGGGACAGTCTAGAATAATAGAATCGTAATCTCAGCATAAGGGATTGGACATTTAAACAGAGATGAAGAAGAATTTTCTCTCTCTGAAAGTCGTGAATCTATGGAATTCTTTGCTGCAGAGGGATGTTCAGGCTGTGTCATTAAGCATAGGCCCAGTGGTATTATTGCTAGACTATTAATCCAGAAACTCCGTTAATATTCTGGGGACCCAGGTTCAAATCCTGCCATGGAAGATGATGGAATTTGAATTTGATTAAAAAAATCTGGAATTAAGATTCTACTGATGACCCTGAAATCATTGTCAATTGTTTGAAAAATTCATCTGGTTTGCAAATGTTCTTCAAGGAAGGAAATCTGTCATCCATACCTGGTCCGGCCTACATAGTGACTGCAGGCCCACAGCAACGTGGTTGACTCTCTCTATTGGCTTCTGGAAGGCCCAGCAAGCCATTCAGTTGTAACAATCATTACAGAGTCTCAAAGAAATGAAACTGAACTAGCGACCTGTCATCGAGCCAGGTATCGAAAAAGACAACGGCATATATGTTACTGTGTGCAGTTCTGGGTGCCCTGCTGTAGGAAGGATATTATTAGGTTGGAGAGGGTTCAGGAAAGATGTACCAGGATGGGAACAGAAGGTTTGAGTTATAAGGAGACGCTAGTTAGATTGGGACTGCTTTAGCTGAAGCATAAAAGGTTGAGGGATCACCTCACAGGGGTTTACAAAATCATGAGGGGCACAGATGAGATGAACAGCCAAGGTCTTTTCCCTAGGGTGGGGGAATTCAAAACTAATAGGCATAGTTTTAAGGTGAAAGAGAACACTTTAAAAAGGACATTAGGGGCAACTTCTTTCCACAGACAGTAGCTCATGTGTGGAATGAGCTGCTAAAGAAGTGGTGCACGCAGGTACTGTTACATTTAAAAGACATTTGGAGAAGTTGCCCCACACCTCAGGAAGGACATACTAGTCCTGGAGAGCGTCCAGCGGAGATTCACATGGATGAACGTATGATGAATGGCTAAGGATCCTGGGATTGTACTCATTAGAGTTTAGAAGGTTGAGGGGAGATCTAATAGAAACTTACAAGATAATGTATGGCTTACAAGGGGTGGTTGCTAGGAAGTTGTTTCTGTTAGGCAGGGAGACTAGGACCCGTGGGCACAGCCTTAAAATTAGAGGGGGTAAATTTAAAACTGACCGTGATAAAACAAAGTACAGCATTATACCACACAAGCCAATGTTAGACCGCATGCCCAAAAGGTTGGTCAAATAGGCAAGTTCAAGGGCTGTGCTAAAGGAGGGAAGTGAGATAGAGAGTGGAGAGGTGTGGCAAGGAAATCCCAGAGCTTCGGGCCTAGGGCAAGTAAAGATATGGCCACCATTATAAGTATAATTTGGAATGCAAAAGAATGCAGAATTAGAGGGTACAGACACTATCTATAGCCATGCTGCCAAAAGAGCTTTTGGAGAGATGGAGGGATAAGGTTAAGGTAAGGTACATAAAATAAATTGGAGAACAGAAGGCTGAGAGGAGATTGGATAGAAGTTCATAATATCATGAGCAAGTTTGATAGGGTAGAAAGGGAGAAGCTGTTCCCACTCCTAAAAGACAAAAAAAACACAAGCGGGCGTAGAGTTAAAACATTGTGCAAGAGAAGAAAGCATGATATAAGGATTTTTTTAATGGATCGAGTGGTTAGGGTCTGGAATGCACTGCCTGTAAATGTGGTTCAACTGAAGCATTCAAGAGGGCATTGGATGGTTATTTGGATAGAAATAGTGTGTAGGGAGTTGGGGAAAGGGCAGGAATTTGACATCAGGTGCAAGCACAGTGGTCCTTTCCTCTGAATCATAACAAGTCTGTGATTCTGTGAAGAATGTGAATTTTAAAACCAAGATTCTACTTGGACTGGATCTAATGCAACTCTGCAAGCACAGGGGTGATATGGTGATAAGGACAGGGTCTGGGGCATAGGCAGCAGCATTTTTGATGATTTCACATTTAAGGAGGCCTTTATATGGTAAACCAGCTGGGAGTGCATTGGGAACAGTCAAGTCTAGAAGTAACAAGCGTTATGAGTGAGGTTTTAGCAGATATTTAATAAGATAAATAAAGTCAATTAAAATGTTTATGACTAATAATATATGCTAACTGTGGCAGAAAGAAAATTGGGCCATGTTTTATGGTGGAAATAGAAGGACTTTGTGATGGCATTATTTCCAGAAATGTGGTGAATCAGTAGATACTTTTGCAACAACAGATGATAGTTTCAGCTCACCATTACCAAGAACAGCATTTAATTTCAGATTTATTGGCTGAATTTGAATACCACCATGCTGGGATTTTAATGTATGTGACCATTTCTCAGGAGTACTAGTCCTGTGACATTACCACTTTGACTCACTTGTGAACCAACCAGCAGTCTCAGTTAATACAGTATAAATTTTCCTTTTGTTCCTTAAATTGGTATTCTTGTGAGTAGTCCTGATGAGTGCAGTGGCACAATGGTTAGCGCTGTTATGTCACAGCACCAGGGACCTGGGTTTGATTCCAGTCTCAGGCAACTGGCTGAGTGGAGCTTGCACATTGTCTGTGTGGATTTCCTCCATGGGCTCTGGTTTCTACCTACAACCCAATGATACGTAGGTTAAGTGGATTGACCATGCTAAATTGACCAGCAGTGGCCCAGAGATGTGCACGCTGGGGGGAATTAGCCACTGAAAATGAGGAGTTGTTGGGTGGGGTGCTCTTTGGAGGGTCACTGCAGACTTTATGGGCCAAAAGGCCTCTATCCACACTAGGGATTCTATGAATGCAAGACAAAAAACTTTCACAAAATGTATTTTTTTTCAGCAATACGGAAATTCTATCTATAATACTAAACAACTATTCATAAACTAGCTATTGTTCAAATTGTCAACTCACCTCATTAGATAATCCAAACATAAACAGCTAGAATTGACAATTAGAAGAAAAAGAATTAAGTGACCAGCATTGGAGTAAATTTCCCTTTAAGTCCCAGAGAGAACTATCCTGATGATACAATAAGGCCACTTTATTCTGTGACAAGTGTTTACACAACCAGACTAAACAACCAAGTATAAACAGCTACTGCCTAACATACATACGTGATCCAGGTTTCCCCCAGATCAATGTTCTTGAGTCATGATACAGGAACTGATGTTGCATTTTTGGGTCTGGCTGACTTACCATGGGTTCAGCCCTTGCTATTTCTGTAATCTTGTGCAGCTCCACAACCGTAGGAACGTGGACTTAGGCGCAGGACTTAGTCATTCAGCCTTGAGCCTGTTTTGTCAATTACTAAACTGCATCCATCTTATTCTGGCCTCTTGAACATCTCCAAATTTGATTGTCCCATCAGCACTGATCATGCCTTCAGCTGCTGAGGTCCTAAGGTCTGCTCGTCCCTCCTTAAACATCTCCCCTCCTCAACTCTCTTGACAATGCTCTGTAGAGCCGAACACTTTTGCCAAACACTTGGCCATCAGCCTTAATATTAATATTACCTCATGTGCCTCTGTGTCTAATTTTGCTTCATGACACTTTTGCGAAGAGCTGTACCATATAAGCATTAGACGTTGCCAAATAAATTGAGGAGTCTTTCTAAAAATGATTTGGGATCTCTACCTTTCTTAATGCTGTAAACATTATGCTGCATTAGTTACTGGTTAAGCCCCAGCTAAAGGACTGTATACAACCTTGCGCACCCTACTTCAGAAAAGAAGGCAAAGCCTTAGAAAAGGTACGAAGTTAATACACAATAGTAGTCTAAGAAAAGTTAGAATGACCGGAAATTGTTCTCTTTTGAGCAAATGTGGTTAAGGGAAGGTGTCTGAAATTACAAAATAACTAGAAATGGCAAAGCAATTGGTTGTAATCTTAGGATAGTAGGAACTGCAGATGCTGGAGAATCCGAGATAACAAGGTGTAGAGCTGGATGAACACAGCAGGCCAAGCAGCATCAGAGGTGCATTTCTATAAGAGGGGCCTAGGCCCAAAACGTCAGCTTTCCTGCTCCTATGATGCTGCTTGGCCTGCTGTGTTCATCCAGCTCCACACCTTGTTATCTAATGGTTGTAATCTGGAATGCTTTGCTCGAGAGGGCAGAGCTACACCCATCGAAGCAAGTGGGGATATTCCATCGTACTTCTGACTTGTCATTGTAGACGGTGGATGATTTATACTAACACTTACCCTAAATATGCATTCCTCAAGGACCCACATGGTCCAGTGTGGACGAGAATAGAAATAAAAACAGAAGTTACTAGAAACGTTCAACAGGTCTGGCTGCATCTGTGAAGAATAAAATCAGAGTTAAGATTTCGGGTCCAGCGACCCTCCCTCAGAACTGGACCCGAATTGTTAACTCTGATGTTTTCTTTACCGATGCTGCCAGGCCTGCTGAGTTTCTCCAGCAACTTATGTTTTTGTTCCTGATTTACAGCATTCGCAGTTCTTTCGGTGGATGAGAATAGCCCGGGCTACTTTGAAGTATCTCCTGTTGCAAATGAGTTGCATCACCACAGCTAATTATATGTTTCAAGGATATGGCAGACATTATTACAGAAACTGTGGGAGGACCTAGTCTTAGGTCTGACTCCTTCAAGGTCCTTCTCAGTCAACAGTCCTTGTGACTGCAAAGAGTCCTGCTTATGGCAGTTTACATCAGTGGGCAGGTGTTGAAGAGTTACCCACAGCATAATCTCCAGCCTCTGTCTTTTTCTTGTGACCACAGTATTTATGTGGCTGGTCTAACTTAATGCTGTTGTCAAGGGGAGATGGCTAAGACTGTGGCTAGAATCTTAATTTCTACTCCACTAGGTGTCCAATTTACCGAGGAATTTACAATCCAAAATATGGTGTGTGGAGCAACAATTTCCCTTTATGTAATGTTTTTAAATTGTAGACAATTACAAGAATGTTATCTGACATAAACAGACACCAAGACAGTTCAGTAGGCTTTGGGGCGAATAATTAAAATGTGGCCAAAGTACTAAGTTTTAAGGAGGATCTTGAACATGGAACGGCATGGCTGGAACATTGAGAAATTCAGGGACAGAATGTTAGAATTTAGGGATGTACAATGGTCGGGAACAATAGATTAGCAGACACTCAGAGACTTGTAAGGCTGGAAGTTAGAGATGTGGGAAGGGCGAGATGCTGGAATAATTTGAATTGGAACAGAGAGATTTAGTATCGTAAAAGGTGTTGATAAAATTTCACTTTGAGACTGAGGAGGAAGCAGAGGGGAATTTGGTATAAAGGAATATTAAGAGTTTAATATAATATATAAGACGAGAATGAGGTCTTTCAGCCCATTAGGTCTGCTCCACCATTCTTTCATGGCTGATATGTTTCTGAATGATGGATGCTTTATTGTCATTTGTATTCTACAGTGAATATTGCAGTAAAATACAGTGAAAAGCTTCCACAGTTGCCAGAATCTGGCACCATTTTGAAAGGTTTAAAAAAATTGATGAGGGAGACTCGAACTTCATCCACCGCCATGAGACCTGAGCCAGCTCACCAATGACAACTGTGTTGCCACCGCTTTGCCACCTGTGCTCGCCCCGTCAACATTGGATGTTCAACCCCATTCTCCTACCTTCTTCTGTAAGCTTTGATCCCAACCAAGAACCTGTCTATCTCTGTCTTAAATCCACTCAATGACTTGGTCTCCACAACCTTCTGCAGTAATGAATTCTATGGATTAACTACCCTCTGGATGAAGAAATTCGCTTCTTCTCAGTTCTCACTTCTAGAATCCCTACACTGTGGAAGCAGGCTATTTGGCCAATCCACATTGACTCTCTGAAGAGCATCCCATCCAGACCCAGCACCTGCTATCCCATCCCTGTGACCATCCATTTCCCATGGATAACCTGCCTAGCCTGCATATTTTTGGGCACTGTGGGACAATTTACTATGGCTAATCTACGTCGCTTGCACATCTTTGGACTGTGGACGGAAACCACAGCATCCACATGGACATGCGGAAAATGTGCAAACTGGAGCTGTGAGGCAGTAATGCTAACCACTGAGCCGCCATGCCACTTTTCTACTCTGAGGGCATTTTGAGCTCAATAAAGAAGTCGTGTTGGGTCTTTTGAAGAGCATTAAGGTGGATATATTCCCAGGGCCAACTGGTATCTCCCCCAGGTTATTGATAAAGGCAAGAGAGGAGACTGCTGGGGCCTTGACCAAGCCTCATTAGCCACTGGAAAGGTCCTGGAGGACTGGCAAGTAGCCAATGTTGTTCCTCTGTTCAGGAAGGGAAGCAGGGACAATTCAGGAAACTATCGACCGGTGAGAATTCTTAGGGATAGAATTTACGCACATTTGGAAAATCATGGCCTAATTAGGGACAGTCACCATGGCTTTGTTCAGGGCAGATCATGTCTTACTAACTTGATTGAATATTTTGAGGAAAAGACAAAAGTAATTGATGAGGGCAGAGCACTGGACACAGTCTGTAAGGATTTTAGTAAGGCTTTTGGCAAGGTCCCTCCTGGTGGGCTCATCCAACTCATAAGATGCATGGGCTCCAGGGTGACTTGGCCACATGGATTCAGAATTGGCTTGCACATAGAAGGCAGATGATAGTGGTGGAAGAGTGTTTTTTAAGCTGGAGATCCATGACTGGTGGTGTTCTGCAACAATCTGTACTGGGACTCTGCTGTTTGTGAAATGTATAAATGACTTGGATGAAAATGTAGATGGGTTGTTCAGTAAATTTGCAGACAATGCAAAGATAGGTAGAGTTGTGGATAGTGTAGAAGGTTGTCAAAAGATATAGAGAGACACAAATCAGTTGCAGATATGGGTGGGGAAATGGCAGATGAAGTTTAATCTGGGAAAGTGTGAGCTGCTGCAATTTGGGAGATCACAAGAAAAAGTATACACTTAATGGCGGGACTTTGAACAGCGCTGATGTACAGAAGGATCTTGGGGTTCAAATCCATAGCTCACTGAGAGTTGCCACGCAAAAGTCATATGGTATGCTTGCCTTTATGGGTTGGGGAATTGAGTACAAGAGTCAGGATATCATGTTGCAGCTTTATAAGACTTTGGTTGGACCACACTTAGAGTATTGTGTTCAGTTCTGGTCACCACATTACAGAAAGGATGCGGAGGCTTTGGAGAGGGTGCAGAAGAGGTTTACGAAGATGTTGCCTGGATTAGAGGATATGAGCAATAAGGAGGGGCTAGAAAAACTCAGGTTGTTTCCTCCGGAGTGGCAGAGGCTGAGGGGAGAATTGATAGAAGCCTATAAAATAATGAGATGCAGAAATGGGTCAGAATCTTTTTCTCAGAGTTGAAATGTCTAAAACTAGGAGGAATGCATTTGAGATGAGGAGAGAAAGTTCAAAGGAGATGTGAGACGTAAGTTTTTTACCCAGAGAGTGGTAGGAATCTGGAATGTACTGCCAGTGGTGGAGGCAGACATTTAGGGACTTTTAGACATTTAGATAAATACATGAATATGCAACAAATGGAGGGATATGGATCAAGGGCAGGCAGAAGGAATTAGTTTAATTTGGCATCATGTTGGCACAACACTGTGGGCCAAAGGGCCCATTCTTGTACTGTATTGTTCTATGTTCTAACCCTCTCAGTATTCTGTAAGTTTCAATCAGATCCCCCCTCTTCCTTCTAAACTCCATAAAGTACAGACCCAGCATTCTTAACCTTCTCATACAACAAGCCTTCATCCCCAGGAACTTTCTTGCAATGCACCGCTAGATCCCTTCCAATGCCAGCACATCCTTCCTGAGATACGGGCCCAAAACTGCTGACAATATTCCAAATGCAGTCTGACCAGAACCTTATACAGTCTCAACAGCTCATCTCTGCTCTTGTATTCTAGTCCTTGTGAAATGAATGCTAACATTCAACATCGGAGAGTTGATGGCCTAGTGGTACTGTCACTGGACTATTAATCCAGAGACCTAGATAATATCCTGGGGACTCAGGTTAAAATCCTGCCATGGCAGATGGTGGAATTTGAATTCAATAAATGTCTGGAATTAAAAATCTAAGGATAACTGTGAATCCGTTGCCAACTGTTGGGAAAAACCCCTCTTGTTCACTAATGCCCTTCAGGAAAGGAAACTGCCATTCTTACCTGGCCTGGCCCACATGTGACTCCAGGCCCACAGCAATGTGGTTGACTCTTAACTGCCCTCTGGGCAATTAGGGATGGGCAATTAATACTGCCTGGCCAGCAATGCCCTCATTCCATGAATGAATAAAGGGAAAATAAAATTGCATTTTCCTCCCTGACTGACAAGTAAACCTGTATGTTAACCTTAGAGAATCCTGCATTAGGACTCATAAATTTCTTTGTACTTCAGATTTCTGAAGCCTTTCCCCATTTAGGAAATAGTATAGCCCTCTATCTTTTCCTACCAGAATACATAACTTCACACTTCTCCACATTGTATTCCATCCATCATCTCACTGCCTATTCTCTCAGTCTGTCCAAGTCCTTCTGCAGCCTATCTGCTTCCCAACATTACCTGTACCTCCATCTATCTTTGTGACATCTGCAAACATTGCAACCATGCTCCCAGTTGCACCTTCAGCACCATCAGTTCCATCATTCTGTCATCAGGCCTCTATGTTGGGTTTGTATCTCTTTTAGTGCTTTTAGCGAACAAAAGTCTATCAACCTCAGTTTGAAAACTCCTGTTGATTCAAGTCCACTGGGACAGCAACAGCTCTTTGTGACACAGTGGTAGTATCCCAACCTCTGGGTCAGCTGGTCCATGCTTGACCCTCTCTTGCCCCAGATGCTTCAATACATATCTGATCAGGTTGATAAAAATGTCTGTATATGGGTAGCAAATTTCAATTGAAAATTGAACTGGTTGTAACTGCTGTTTGCAAAAGAGAAGTCATTGAATTGGGGCATAAGAAAAATAATTGGAGTATCTTCTAAATGGTCAGTAACCAATACTTCAGGGAGGATAAAGTGGTCTTTGATAGGCAGCAGTACAGATTCACCAATCATCTGCCATTTTTGAATAGTGTATTAAGGAATATGCTCAGTAAATGGAGTTACAATATAGAGAAGTCATGATCCAATTCAAAACTGAGCCTAGCATAAGGTGGCGGGGGGGGGGGGGGGGGGGGGGAGGGGAGGGGGGGGGAGGCGCTGAATGACCTCCTTCCATCCATCCCTCTACCTTCAGCTTACGCTTCTGTTCTGCCGAGTAAGCTTTTATAATTTCACCTGGAACAGCTAACCAAAAGCCAACTTGAGAGATAAACATCTAACAAGAACAAGATTACCTCCCGTAGTGTAACTTTATCTAAAAATGAAACATTGATATCAAACAAAACAGCCACAAGGGCTGGTGAGCTTTAAAAGGACACCGCGTTTAAGATAAATGCTAAATCCATCTTTAAACAGCTGCCAACATGAAGCGATAGCATCTTATCAAAGCAAGGCTTCATCACTTGAACTGCACAAGCTTCAGTGAATCGTTATCCACCATGGAATCAATCAAGTAAGCATTCAGTTTGTCTACATTAGCTGAGGTAACAAAGCTAGGGTTTTTGCATTTATACTCAGAACTTCTGGATCAATGCAGAAATAATACAATAGAGGCAAGGCAAACGGAACTTTTTCTTCTTTTTTAATTCAGTCAAGGGGGAGGCGATGGCCTAGTGGTATTATTGCTAGACTGTTAAACCAGTGACCCAGATAATATTCTTGGGGACCTGGGTTCAAATCCTGCCATGGAAGATGTTGGAATTTGAATTCAATAAAATATCTGGAATTAAGAATCTAATAATGACCATGAATCCATTGTTGATTGTCAGGAAAAACACCCATCTGGTTCACTAATGCCCTTTAGGGAGGGAAACTGCTGTCCTTACCTGGTCTGGCCTACATGAGACTCCAGACCCACAGCAATGTTGTTGACTCTCAACTGCCCTCTGGGCAATTGAGGATGGCAATAAATGCTGCCGAGGCGGAGATGCCCTCATCCCATGAATGGAAACAAAATTGGATAGGCATGATGGCTATTAATGCCATCCCTAATTGCAATTGAAAAGGTGGTGGTGAGTTGCCTTCTTGAACTACTCCATTTGGTGTCAGTGGACACACAATCATTTAAAAATGCTTCTGCCATAACTCTTCCCTCAGAGGGTATCTAATGGGTATTGGCCCATTTAATCTCAATGATATTTTACAAGAGGTCACAGGAAGTGTACATTGATAATGGTACAATGTTTAGAGAAACAGGGAATACGAAACTTGAGTGAGTTGATTCTCCTACCAATCAGATTGAAAGATTGTGAAACCAAAGATTTGCAATGACTGAAAGGTTTGAAAAATAAGGTAAATTTTTAAAAGGATCTCTGACAGCCAATACAGCCTGAATTAATTAGGTGCAAATTTTAAATAACACCCCCAAAGCATCAATGGCCAATTTATTGATCCTTTGTTGCATGGCCTCAATTCGAGTATGTTTGTTGCTTCAAGTCAGAAGCCACACAACACCCGGTTATAGTCCAACAGGTTTAGAACATAGAACATAGAACAGTACAGCACAGAACAGGCCCTTCAGCCCACAATGTTGTGCCGACCATTGATCCTCATGTATGCACCCTCAAATTTCTGTGACCATATGCATGTCCAGCAGTCTCTTAAATGTCCTCAATGACCTTGCTTTCACAACTGCTGCTGGCAACGCATTCCATGCTCTCACAACTCTGTGTAATGAACCCGCCTCTGACATCCCCTCTATACTTTCCTCCAACCAGCTTAAAACTATAACCCCTTGTGTTAGCCATTTCTGCCCTGGGAAATAGTCTCTGGCTATCAACTCTATCAATGCCTCTCATTATCTTGTATACCTCAATTAGGTCCCCTCTCCTCCTCCTTTTCTCCAATGAAAAAAGTCCGAGCTCAGTCAACCTCTCTTCATAAGATAAGCCCTCCAGTTCAGGCAGCATCTTGGTAAACCTCCTCTGAACCCTCTCCAAAGCATCCACATCTTTCCTATAATAGGGCGACCAGAACTGGACGCAGAATTCCAAGTGCGGTCTAACCAAAGTTTTATATAGCTGCAACAAGATCTCACGACTCTTAAACTCAATCCCCCTGTTAATGAAAGCCAAAACACCATATGCTTTCTTAACAGCCCTGTCAACTTGGGTGGCCATTTTAAGGGATCTATGTATCTGCACACCAAGATCCCTCTGTTCCTCCACACTGCCAAGAATCCTATCCTTAATTCTGTACTCAGCTTTCAAATTCGACCTTCCAAAATGCATCACTTATCCAGGTTGAACTCCATCTGCCACCTCTCAGCCCATCTCTGCATCCTGTCAATGTCCAGCTGCAGCCTACAACAGCCCTCCATACTGTCAACGACACCTCCAACCTTTGTGTCGTCTGCAAACTCGCTGACCCATCCTTCAATCCCCTCATCCAAGTCATTAACAAAAATGACAAACAGTGGAGGCCCAAGGACAGAGCCCTGTGGAACCCCACTCACCACTGACTTCCAGGCAGAATATTTTCCTTCTACTACCACTCGCTGCCTTCTGCTGGCCAGCCAATTCTGTATCCAGACAGCTAAGTTTCCCTGTATCCCATTCCTCCTGACCTTCTGAATGAGCCTACCATGGAGAACCTTATCAAATGCCTTACTGAAGTCCACATACACCACATCCACAGCTCGACCCTCATCAACTTTTTTAGTCACATCCTCAAAGAACTCAATAAGGTTTGTGAGGCATGACCTGCCCCTCACAAAGCCGTGTTGACTGCATTTGATCAAGCCATGCTCTTTCTTGATGGTCATAAATCATATCCCTCAGAATCCTTTCTAACACCTTGCAGACGACAGACGTGAGACTTACTGGTCTGTAATTGCCGGGGATTTCCCTATTTCCTTTCTTGAAGGCAGGAATTACATTTGCCTCTCTCCAGTCCTCAGGTACGACTCCAGTGGAGAACGAGGATGCAAAGATCCTCGCAAGTGGAGAAGCAATTGCACTTCTCGCTTCCCAAAGCAGCCGAGGACAAATCTGGTCCGGGCCTGGCGACTTGTCAATCTGAATGTTTGACAAAATTTTCAGCACATCAGCTTCGTCTATCTCTAACCATTCCAGCATGCACACCTGCTCTTCAAAGGTTTCATTCACTACAAAGTTCGTTTCTTTCATAAAGACAGAAGCAAAAAACTCATTGAGGGCTTCCCCTACCTCCTCAGGCTCCACACACAAGTTCCCTATGCTATCCCTGATCGGCCCTACTCTTTCTTTAACCATTCTCTTATTCCTCACATAAGTGTAAAATGCCTTTGTGTTTTCCCGGATTCCTTCTTCCAAGCCTTTCTCGTGCCCCCTCCTGGCTCTCCTCAGACCATTTTTGAGCTCCTTCCTTGCCTGCGTGTAATCCTCTCTAGCTGAACTTGACCCTAGCTTCCTCCACCTTATGTAAGCTACCTTCTTCCTTTTCACAAGAAGCTCCACCGCTCTCGTCATCCAAGGTTCCTTTATCTTACCCCTTCTTGCCTGTCTCAGAGGGACATATTTATTCATCACTCGCAACAACTGTTCCTTAAACAGTCTCCACATGTCTATAGTTCCCTTACCATGGAACAATTGCTCCCAGTCCATGCTTCCTAACTCATGT
This sequence comes from Stegostoma tigrinum, assembly GCF_030684315.1. Classification (NCBI taxonomy): domain Eukaryota; kingdom Metazoa; phylum Chordata; class Chondrichthyes; order Orectolobiformes; family Stegostomatidae; genus Stegostoma; species Stegostoma tigrinum. The sequence continues at coordinate 183,195,584 of NC_081354.1, read as the reverse complement.
CTAATCACATCATAGTTTCCTCTTCCCCAATTAAATATCCTCCCATTTTGCCTAATCCTCTCCTTCTCCATAGCTATGTTGAATGTGAGGCAGTTATGGTCACTATCACCAAAATGCTCTCCCACCACAAGATCTGATACCTGCCCCGGCTCGTTTCCGAGCACCAAGTCTAGAATGGCGTCTCCCCTCGTTGGCCTGTCAACGTACTGCATTAGGAAACCCTCCTGAACACACCTTACAAAAACAACTCCATTCAAATCTTCTACTCAAAGGAGGTTCCAATCAATATTAGGAAAGTTAAAATCACCCATTATAACAACCCTACAACTGTGACTGCACCTGATGAAGGAGCTGCACTCCGAAAGCTTGTGATTTCAAATAAACCTGTTGGACTATAGGCGGGTGTTGTGTGGGTTCTGGCTTTGTGCATCCCAGTCCAACACCGGCACCTCCACATCATGTGTGTTGCTTAAAACATAGAGACCAGATTTGTGACCCTTCCATCCTCAGTTATTATCATTGGTACAGCCTTCAACCAGCAGATCCCAATAGTTTTGTTTGTTCATCCCTGGGGGAGGATGTCATTAGCAAGATATCCAGTACACATCCCCAAGTGTCTTGACCTTGATCAAAGCGCATGATGGAAGAGAAAGGCACATATCCAAATTTGCTTGGCATAAACATGGGTGGTGTTGTAGGCAGTGTAGATGCAAGTATAAAATTGCAATGGGATTATGTGCTTTAAACTAAAATATGGCCCATGGATTTCACTGTCAGCAAACGTGAGGACATCCACTTTGGATCTAAAACGAACAGATCAGACTACTTTGAAAAGGTGAAAGGCTAGAGGCAATGCAAATTAAAAGAGACTTGGTTTTGGTCATCATTCATTGTAGTAATAATATTTAGAATCTTGTGCACAGTTTCTAAATGTGGATCACTTTCTAAACCTCACGGTCATCATCCTCCTTTTCAAGATGCTGTCCTCATTCTTAATAGCTGATCATCCCATTCAATCTTTACTTTATTCTTTCACGGGGTATGGAGATCGCCATTTATTGTCCATCCCTAATCGCCCTTTGAACTGAACAATTTTCAAGGCCACTATAGAGGACAGCTATGAGTCAACCACATTACTGTGGATCTGGAGTTCTACGTAGGATAGACCAGGTAAAGATGGCAGATTTCCTCCACTAAATGGCATTGGGGAACCACAATGATTTTTACAACAAAGATAGTTTCATGGTCACTAATATTGAGGCTAGATTTCAATTACAGATTTGCTGATTGAATTTGAATGCTGCCCTTTATATCCTAGAGTATTAAAATGCGAGAAGTTATATTTCACTTAAAGAAAGCCCGAGTTAGATTGTACTTTGAGTTCTGTGAATAGTTCTGTGCATCATAACTTAAAAAAGGATATGATGGCCTCAGAGGGATTGATGAATATTTATATCAGAATAACACCGACTCCTGCATAAAATTACTGGGAAAGCTTACACAAAGCAGTGATGTATTCCATATTACTGTTTGAGAGAGAGCTCCAGGATTTTGGCTCAGCAACAGTGAAGGAACAGCAATGTATTTCCAAGTCAGGCTGGTAAGTGGCTTGGAGGGGAACTTGCAGATGGTGATATTTCCAAGCATCTGCTGACCGCTGTCCTTCGAAATCGAATGATCATGGGTTTGGACAGTATTGTCTAAGGAGCCGTGGCAAATACATATGGCAATGTTCTTTTAGCCAGAAAGAACACGCATATCCAATGTGCCAGTTTCAGGTCCAACAAAATTGCTGACAGCCACTGGTTAGTTCATTCATCAGGGTAATCTCCTGACCAATCAAAGTCAGTCAACCTGCCTGGTTTAAAGTTTTAGAAAACACCTGTAAATTCACATCAATTGATGCATTCCCTATGTCAACTGCTGCTTAACCCAGAACCAGGAACCGAGTACCACAGAGAAGTACCTAGTGGTCTTCAGGCATAGTCTCTTCAGTAGAGACCATGAAGCAATTTTTTCTTTTGTGATGCAAGGTTGTTTTATTTTAATTTATTTGTTCACAGGATGTAGGCACTGTTGGCAAGGGCAGCAGTTATTCCCCATCCCTAATTGCCATGAGAAGGTGGTGGAACTTGACCTTAACCCAAATCATATCAAATAGGTACACCCAAGCTACTGTTAGCAAGAGAATTTGAGAGTTTTAACCCAAGGACAGAGAGCAGCAATCTAGTTCCAAGTACGGATGGTGCGCAGCATAGAGAAGAAATTGAAGTCATGCGGTATCCTCGTGTTTCTTCTCCCCTTGTCCTTGGTACAGGTTGTGGGTTTGGAGGCTGCTATGGAAGAAGATTGGCGATGGTACTGACTGCTGCATCTGAGTGCCAGCTGTGAGGAAATGTTGAATGTGGTCAATGGTGTGCCAGTCAAGCAGGCTGTTTTATCCTGGATGGTGTCAAGCTTCTTCAATGTTCATGGAGCTGCACCCATCCAGGTAAATGGGGAGTATTTCACCACACACCCAAGTTGTGTTTTGTAGATGGTGGATAGTTAGGAGGTGAATTATTTACTGCATGATTCGATTAGATTAGATTAGATTTCCTACAGTGTGAAAACAGGCCCAATTAGTCCACACCGCCCCTTGAAGCATCCCACCCAGATCCACCCAAGCCTCTGACCTCTCTTTTCTGTTCATTCACACGATGTGAGTGTCACTGGCCAGGCCAGCATTTATTGCCCATCCCTAATTGCCCAGAGGGCGGTTAAGAATCAACAACATTGCTGTGGATTTGGAATCATATGTAGGCCAGACCAGGTAAAGATGTCATCTGTCCTTCCCTAAATAACATTAGTGAACCAGATAGTTTTCTTGATTCATGGTCACCATTAGATTCTTAATTCCAGATTATTATACAATTCAAATTCTACCATTTTTCATATTCAAATCTGTGTTCCCAGGAGATTACCTGGGTTTCTGTGTTAATAGTGTAGCAACAATGCCACCAGGCCAATATCTGCTCCTGTAACCATTGTATTTCCATAGCGAGTCCAGTTCAGTTTCTGGTCAATGGTAGTCCCATAGGATGTTGATAGGGGGAGTCAGTGATGGTAGGTGAATGTCAAGCAGTAAGTGATTTATTCGTGAGTGATAATGGGAACTGCAGATGCCGGAGTATCCAAGATAATAAAATGTGAGGCTGGATGAACACAGCAGGTCCAGCAGCATCTCAGGAGCACAAAAGCTGACGTTTTGGGCCTAGACCCTTCATCAGAGAGGAAGGGTCTAGGCCCGAAACGTCAGCTTTTGTGCTCCTGAGATGCTGCTGGACCTGCTGTGTTCATCCAGCCTCACATTTTATTATCAGTGATTTATTCGCTCTTGTTGGGAATGATCACTTGTGTGGCTCAAAGGCTGCTTATCATTTTATAAGCTCAAACCTGAATATTGTTTAACTCAAAATAAAATTCAAAAGAACTGTGGATGCTGTAAATGAAGAACAAAAACAAAGTTGCTGGAGAAGCTCAGCAGGTCTGGCAGCATCTGTGATGGGAAAAGCAGAGCTAATGTAGTTCTGAGGAAGGGTCACCGAACCCAAAATGTTAACTCTGTTTTTTTCCTTCACAGATGCTGCCAGACCTGCTGTGCTTCTCCAGCAACTTCAGTTTTTGTATGTGTATTGTTTAACTTTGGCTTTATTTGGACTGCTTTGGTACCTGACGAGTCACGAATGGCACTGAAAATTTGGAGCATAGCACAACACAACACAGGAACAGACCCTTCAGCCCTCTCAGCCTACACCATCACATTTAGCCCTTCCATACTAAAATTGTCTTCCCTTAAAGGATCCAAATCCGTCTGTTCCCTTCCTATTCGTGTATTCATCCAGGTATTTCTTGAATGCTGCTATTGTATTGATAGTGTAGGGGGATGGGCTTAGATTAGTTCACAGGTCGGCGCAGCCTTGAGGGCCGAAGGGCCTGTTCTGCGCTGTATTGTTCTATGTTCTATGTCCTACCTGCTTCCACCACCTCCTCTGGCAGCATGTTCCAGGCACCCAATACCCTTTTTTTGTGGAAAAACTTGGCTCAGACGTCTCTTTTAAGCTTCCACCCTCGCACCTTGAAACTTTGTCCCTGAGTAAGTCACCCTTCCACCCTGGGAGAAAGCCTCATACATTCCAGTCTATCCATGCAATTCACAATCTTTTAAGCTCCGATCAGGTTGCCCTCAACCTCCTGCATTCCAGTGAAAACAGGCACAATCTAGCCAACCTTTCTTCATAGCTAAAATCCCCCATACCAACCTGGTACCCTCTCCAAAGCATCCACATCCTTCTGGTAGTGTGGTGACTACAACTGTACACAATATTCCAAGTGTGGCCTAACTAAAGTTCTATAAAGCTACAGCATAATTTGTCACAGCCCTGCATTCTAAAAAAAACGTCCTTCCACCGTTACCTTGTGACTTGTATGTCTAGGCCAGTTCTGTGTCCAACTTGCCAGCTCACCCTTGATACCATGTGACTTTAGGTTTTATACCAGTCTGTCATGAGAGACTTTGTCAAAGACTTTACTGAAGTCCATGCAGACAACATCAACCACTTTTCCCTTATTAGTCATCATTGTCACATCTTCAAAAAACTGATTTTGCAATCATTAGCAAACCCACCTCTGTTGTTATGATGGAGGGAGGCTCATTGATAAAGGGGCTGAAGATGGTTGTGCCAAAGACTCAGATAGGGTCTACTACCTTGAGAAATTCCTGCAGTGATGTCCTGGATTGGGGATGATTGACTTCCAACAACCATCTTTCTTCTGAGATAACAAAGTGTGGAGCTGGATGAACACAGCAGGCCAAGAGGCATCTCAGGACAAGAGGCTGGGCCTGTCTCCTCTTCCCTAACCTGTTCTTCCTCTCACCCATCCCTTCCTCCCACCTCAAGCCACACCTCCGTTTCCTACCTACCACCTCATCCCACCTCCTTGACCTGTCCGTCTTCCCTGGACTGATTTATCCCCTCCCTACCTCCTCACCTATACTCTCCTCTCCACCTATCTTCTTTTCTCTCCATCTTCGGTCCGCCTCCCCCTCTCTCCCCATTTATTCCAGTTCCCTCTCCCAATCCCCCTCTCTGATGAAGGGTCTAGGCCCGAAACGTCAGCTTTTGTGCTCCTGAGATGCTGCTTGGCCTGCTGTGTTCATCCAGCTCCACACTTTGTTATCTTGGATTCTCCAGCATCTGCAGTTCCATTATCACATCACCATCTTTCTTCTGCTGGTTATGACTCCAACCAGCAGAGATCTCCCCCACCCCGCCGCCCTGCCGCCGATTCCCATTAACTCCAGTTTTGCTGGGGCTCCTTGATACCACACTCAGTTAAAGGCTGCTTTCTTGTCAGGGCAGTAACTTTGACCTCCCCTTGTTGAAAAATATTGCACTGCCTCAACAGTGATATGGCTGAATTTGCCACCAACTCAGGATTGAACCTGACGTATTCCTACCACACAAAATTCAAGGACATTCCATGAACCAGTTTTATTCATTGAGAGTCTAAGCCTGCTAACAAAAAGACTTCCTTTTGCCTGTAATTTTATTGAAGATGCAAATGGACAAAGACATCTCATTGAAGTTATGTAAAATTCTCAGAGCCTGCAACTGAAGTCAATGCATTAGGTACTTATCACCAATCCTCAGGAAGGATACATTGGCTTTAGGTGGAATGCAGAAAGGTATCTAGGCTCAGTGTGTTAAACTATGAAATCAGGCTGCTTAGCTAAGCTCGTATTCCTTCAAGGCCATAACATTAAGTTGTTTTACGTTATTGTGGAATAGATAGACAGAAGCCATTGTATCTGATAGAAATGCCCAGAACAAAGGGAAGTAACATTAAAATCACAGTTTAGTGACACTAAGAAATGTTTTTTTCACACATATGGAAGTGAAAATTTGGACCTTCCTCTCTCAAAAACAGTTGAGGATGCAAGTCAACTGAAATTTTCACAACAAGGTTCACTAAGGGTATGTGAGTGATATAGAAACAAAGCGGGTGACTAGCGTTAAGATGCAGATTAGTCTTGATCTAATGGAATGATGGAGTGAATGCATCAATCAGCTGTTTGATTGACTTTCCTCGCTACTCCTCTCTTTCAAGCCTCACTGAACAAGACATTTACCGTATTTGCCACCATCCTCCCCATTGGCATTGATCTTTTTGGCCAGCACCTGGACGTGTTTGCCACTGGTCCTGCTGTAAAGCTGGTAGATTCGGATCTGCTTCCGACTCAGGTCATCTGAATGTTTGGTATGGTTCTCCACGTAGGTCCTGAAGTGCTCTGTGGTCTGCTTCGATTCCTGTTAAACGGATGAATAGCGAGAGTCAAGGTAAGGAGCTGAGTGAGAATCAGCCACTGAATCAGGACAAGGGACTAACATTAAGGCGCAATGAAGAAATCCTCCTATAGAAAGGATCTTGTGAAACTTGAAACGGTTCAGAAAAGATTTACAAGGATGTGGCCAGGGTTGGAGGGTTTGAGCAAGAGGGAGAGGCTGAATAGGCTGGGGCTATTTTTCCTGGAGTGTCAGCGGCTGAGAGCTGACCTTATATAAATTGATAAAATCATGAGGGGCACAGATGGGGTAAATAGGCAAGAACTTTTCCCTGGGGTAGTGGAGTCTAAAACTGGAGGGCATAGATTTAAGGTGAGAGGGGAAAGGTGTAAAAGAGACCTCGCAAACTTTTCACGCAGAGGGTGGTGCGTGTATAGAATGAGCTGCCAGAGGGAATGCCGGAGACTGGTATGAATACAACATTTAAGAGTCATCTGGGTGGGTATATGAATAGAATCTTAAAATCCCTACGGTGTGGAAACAGGTTCTTCGGCCCATCAAGCCACATTGATCCTCAGAGCATCTGACCCAGGCACATCCCACTATAACCCATCTAATCTACACATCCCTGAACACTATGGGCAATGTAGCCTGCACATCTTTGGACTGCGGGAGGAAACCCACGCAGACATGGGAGAATGTGCAAACTCCACACAGTCACCCAAGGGTGGAATTGAACCTGGGCCCCTCCTGCTGTGAGGCAGCAGTTGGTTTAGAGGGATATGGGCCAAATGCTGGCAAATAGGACTAGATTTACATGGGATATCTGATCAGCATGGATGAGTTGGACTGAAGGGTCTGGTTCCATGCTATATATTCCTATGACTCGATGACTCTAAAAGGGGCTGAAATGGGATTCTATAAAACTCTATAAATGAGTATGAGGAACGGAGGATATGGCTAGTAGCTATGTCACCGGACAAGGTGATCCAGATGCCCAGGTAATGCTCTGGGGTCACAGATTCAAATCACATCATGGCAACTGGTAGAATTAAATTGAATTGATAAATCTGGATCATGAAGACAATTATGGTGACCATGAAATTGTCATCTTTTTCTCACTAGCGTAACTTAGTAGAGGAGATGTGCTGCCCTTACCTGGTCAGGCTCATACATGACTCCAAACCCGCAGCAATGACATTTCTTTAATTCATTCACTGGATGTGGGCATTATTGCCTGGACCAGCCTGTATTGCCCATTCTGAGTTGCTCCAAGGGCAGTTTAAGTGACAACCACATTGCTGTGGATCTGGAGTCACATGTCGGCCAGAACTTGTAAAAATAGCAGTTTCCCTTCCTAGAGGGCATTCGTGAACCAAATGTGTTTTTCAGAAATTGACAAGTGCTTCACACTCATCATTTGGCTCTTAATTCCAGATTTATATTGAATTTAAATTCCACAATCTACCATGGCAGGATTTGAACCTGGTTCTCCAAAACTCTGTGTGGATTAAAATAGTTTTAGCGATTTTTGAGAAGATTTGTAGCTCAGGTTGAGGTTCTGGATGTGAGTTTGCTCGCTGAGCTGGAAGTTTAGTTTAAGCACGAGAATTCCTAGAAGCATGGCATTCCAACCGGAACACCATCAACAAACACATTGATTTGGAGCCAATCTACCATCCCCTGAGAAAAAGAACAGGAAATGACATCACCAATGCAGGAAATGACATCACCAACCCAAGGAAACCTAACCAGATAAATAGAAAGCGGGACATAACACCAGCGCTTCGTCGGAGGCTCACTGATGATGTTACCTAGAATGGTGACGGAACGTCTGAAAACTAACCTTCCAGCTCAGCGAGCAAACTCACATCCTAAAATAGTCTTGCTATAATGTCACCAGGCCATCACCTCTCAAGGCACCTCAACTTTTAACTGACCTATGAGGCATTCATGTTTGAAACATCAGGTTTATTTGCACATACCAAACTTTTGTTTCATGGCACGCTCCTCAAATCTCTCTCCTGTTCTGATTAATGAAGAGAAAAGGAATCAATGCTAATAAAACTCTGGGAACTATTTGGTTGTCTCACTAGAAAAGCAGAAGCACAGAACCTTGGCCATTGTAGAGATAGGTCACAATAAACCATGCTAATCATTCAGTGCAGCAATCGATCTTACTTCTTAGTTCTATCTGTTGAATAAGAAATGAAGCAGAGAGCCTATAGCATATCCAGGTAGATATGGCAGATTGCCACAAAAGTCCTTCCCATTCCTGGTCAGCCATCAATACTGAAAGTAGATTATATACCCCTACATCAGCCACTTTTTTATAGTTGCCTCATAATAACACCATTTCCAATTGTTTATTTTTTAATATTCATTCATAGCATGAGGATATCACTGACTTGACCAGCATATATTGCCCATCCCTAATTGCCCAAAGGGCAGTTAAGAGTCAACCACATTGCTGTGGATTCACAGGACCTGCTTTCACACTGCAGAAATTTGATGATTCTAACCCAATGTGACTGCACTCGCTGTCCCAATAATCTCAAAGTCATGAGGGAGTGCCTTTCCTTACAACTCTGCACGTTGTTTCTGTCAAATGATCATCTATTGTCCCCTTGAGTCCTTCTCCTGCACCTCCCTCCACTCCTCTCCCAGGCAATGCATTCCAGATCTGAGTCACACACTGTGGGAAAATGGTTCTTCTCACATCAGATTTACTTCTTTTGTAAATCACTTCAAACCTGTGCCTTCCCATTCCTAATCCCTTGACTAGCACAAGGACTTTTTCTCTCCTTTGTCCAGGCCTCTCATTACTTTATAAACAGCAATTAAATCTCCTCTTAGCCCTTTCCTTTGCAAGGTACACAATCCCATCTTCAACAATCTATCTTCATAATGAGAATTATTCTCATAAACCTCTTCTGTACCATCTTCAATGTATTCACATCCTTCCTGTAGTGCGGCAGGCATCTAGAATTTTGCACAATGCTCCAGCTAAGGTCTAACCAGAGGTTTATACAAGTTCAGCCAAATATTTTATACATCTCCAAAAATCACATGTTTCAGCAGATAGGTGGTGGATGAAGTTCAAGTGGAGAAATTGAGGGAATCCATTTCAGCAGAAAAGAAAGGCTGAGAGAGCTGGGGCTTTTCTCTTTAGAACGAAGAAGGATGAGAGGTGACTTGATAGGGGTGTACAAAATGATCAGAGGTATAAATAGGGTGGACAGCCAGAGACTTTTTCCTAGGGTGGAGGCAGATATTACGAGGGTGCATAGTTTTAAAGTGAGTGGAGGTAGATATAGGGGTGACATCAGATGCAGGTTCTCTACTCAGAGAGTGGTCGGGGTGTGGAATGCATTGCCGGAGACGGTAGTGGAGTCGGCCTCATTAGGGGCATTTAAGTGGCTATTAGATAGGCATATGGATGATAGTGTAAGGAAGGGGTGGACATTAGATAGACCTTAGGATTAGTGTAAAAGTTCGGCACAACATCATAGGCTGTAGGGCCTGTACTGTGCTGTACTGCTCTATGCTCGATGTTCTATACCACAGCCGAGATAATATAAACTAAAGGCCACTATTCTCAAGGGGGTACAGGAGCAGAGAGGCCTGGATATCTGTGTATATAAGTCATTAAAGGTGAAAGGATGGGTAGAGAGATCAGTTAAGAAAGCACACAGTATTCTATTTATTAATAGTGGTATAAACTACAAGAGCTCTTTGTTGTCCAGTCCCAGGAGTATTTGATGGGACGGAACTAAGAGGACTTTAAGTTCAAATGAGTAGACGAACATTTCCTCTGTATTTTAACCATTTGTTGCCCCATCTCAAGAGTGTTTGATGGGGATAGCATTGAAAAACTAAGGACATTGAAGATGGCTTGTTTTGGAGGCAAGCTAGTAGTCAATACACTGTAAGGTTGCAGTGAGGAAGGACTTGAGCAAGTTGTGAACAGTATGATTGAAACAAGCAGCTTGTCTCGTCGACGAGGCTGCAAGTCCATTCAAATCAACATTACAGTCAAGAAAACGTGCCAATGCCTCTGGTTCCTCAGAAGGTTAAAAATGGCTCATCAATTTTTAAAGAATATAGTGATTGGAACCAGGTTGACCTCGTTGACAATGAGGTCCATGATTGGTGTTGTTAACCTGGGCCAATCAGGAAAGCTGTCCAGTATAAGTGGGAGATTAGAATCGCCTCAGCTCAGGCGACTGACTCTGACCTGGCTGGTCACAGCCAGTGTACTGTGCACAAGTAAGTAAAGGGTGGGCTAGTGACAAGGCATGGCCTCTGTACAGTCATTTCAGTGGTGACAGGAGAAAACAGAAGATGCCTGAAGAACATTTGATTGCAACAGTCATCTTGGAGTTGGGGTAAGCATTTCTGGCATCTTGCCTTTATCTGGGAAGCATGACTCACTTGATCATGCTGTCAAAGACAGTATGTGGAAAGAATGCAATATTTTTTCTGGGCCAATGACATTGGGGCAGGTGAAAAGCCATGACTAATTCTTCTGACTGTGTGCAAACCTGCAGCATTTTCTGATACAAGGGGCTTAACTTTCCCATACATCAGACATTAAAACCTTCCAAGAGTTGGAAGTTTTTAAGGAAAATTATGACCTCAAACCTCCTGTAATTCTGAGATGCTATTGGTTTTATTTGGCTGTTACAGAACTGGAGGAATCTATATCAGGATTGTTGATGAGGTGGAAAGGACTGGCACAGGCATATGATTTTGGGTTAAATCTGAATGAGAGACTCAGGGGCCATTTTGGTATGTGGGATTAATGACATAATCATGCAGAAGCTTGTAAAACCTGAAGCCCAACTGGGCTTTGAACAGGCACTGTGACTGGCTTTGTCATTAGAAAATATGGCAGGTGGAGCAAGGGAGCTACAGGGCATCCCAATGGAAGTGGGCTCCCTTACCTCTCCAACTGAGCTTGGGGAACGCCACTTGAGTGTAGGCAATTGCAGAGTCTCATGCAGGCCAACCCACAACAAAGCTGAGCCTCTGTCAAGTGGCTAGGAAGTTCTTCAGGATCTGATCCTGCAGGCCATTTCAGTTGCTGCAGGCTCAAGACAGCAAATAAGTCCTATGAGGTCTGACCTGAGTAAGGAAACGCTTAGGTCAGCACCCAGGAGAGTGCACATCCTTGAAAGTCCCCCTACGTGTGTGTTGGAACAAGTAAATTGTTTAGTGACATTGAAATCAGAACCAATTAAAATTGCTGTATGGATGAATGGTCACCCAGTTCCCATGGAGGATGTTACTGGCACAGCTGTATCCATGGTTGCAGAATCTATCTATAACAAGATTCACTCAGGTCTCCAACTCTTCGGTTTGCACAAGATCTCAGCCAGACTGAGAACATACACTGTGGAACCGTCGCAGATTAAGGGTATGACTTCAGTTTCTGTCTCCTATGAGAAACCGTTGGTGCAGTTACCACTAATGGCAGTAAAAGGCTTGAGCGCAAGCCTATTGGGGCAGTATTGGTTGAGGAAAATTCACCTGGATTGGCTCAATGTTTTTAGGTTAGAAAGTGGCTGCCTCAGTGAAGTCCTAGTGAAATACCAAGAAGTATTTCAAAAAAGGTTTGGGACTACCACAGGGGCCAAAACCACTACTTGTATGTTGACCAGCAAGCAATTCCCAGGTTTAGCAAGGCCAGTCCGGAGCCATTTGCCTTGCTGGTAAAAGTAGAGGTGGAAATGAGGCATCTGGAGACTGCAGGAATCATCAAACCAGTGCAGTTTGCAAAATGGACAGCACCCAGTTGTACTGATTGTGAAGCCTGATGGCTCAGTTTGCTTTTGTGGGGGTTCAAAGCAAACAGTAAACTGCTTCTCACGGCCGGATAAATACCCCGATCCCTCACATAGAGGGCTTGTAGGCAAAGTTCTGGGGGAGGGGGGCGACATCCTTTACGAAGCTGGACATGAGCCAGGCTTACCTGCAATTACAACTAGATGAGAATTCCCAGAAATATGCTACAATTAATACCCACAATGGTTTATATTAATATACAAGACTGTCATTTGAGGTATCATCAGCCTATGTTCTTTACCAGCGGGCAATGGAGAACATTTTGCAGGGGCTACCCCAGGGGTACCATTTATTTAGACAACATACTAATAATGGGGAAGACCAATAGAGAGCACTTGGAGAACTTGGACATAGTGCTTAAGCATTTCTCCCAGGCAGGCGTATACTATAGAGGGGAAAATGTGTGTTCCAGGTGCCCCAAGTGACTTGGGATACAGAGTCGCCAAAACTGGGTTACATGCGTTGGAAGAGAATGCGAGGGTGATCAAAGGAGCCCTGGCTCCCACATCCGTACCGGAGGTTTCCTTGGGTTGGTGAATTATTACGGAAAATTCATAAGTAACCTGATTTCCACCCTGGCATCCTTACACCTGCCACTGAGGAACGGTTGGCCTTTAAAATGGTTGTGTAGCTAGGAAGTAGTGTTTAAAGATAGCTCCAGCAGAGTTGCTGGTGCTGGGGAAGACTCCGCGCCAGGTTAAACCTGATATTCCCACTCCTGATTGTGGGGGTGGGGTGGGAACAGAGGGTGAAATGGCAGCAGGAATGCTGATGCCAGCCAAATGCCCCCTCTAAGCGGGAGAGAGAATTTACTACAGGGGATGAAGTTCGATGCCGTAACCATGGAAATAGCCCTGTGTGGGTACGAGGCGAGGTGAACACTAGGTCAGGTGCCATCACTTACAAAGTTCGGGCTGGTGACACGGTCCTGGACAAACACGTGGTTCACCACTACCTCGCAAACGGGGCAGGAGCAAAACATTCCCCCGTCCCTCAGAACAACCAGAAGACCTGTTAGAAGCTATAGGTTTCCCCCTCCATCCAGCGTCGAGGAAATCTCAGAATCCAAAATGGATGCAGACTCGATACCATTACAGCCAGAAGAAGAGGAAGAAACTCTCCTGAGACACTCCGGCCACAAGAGGCAGGCTATGGTCTGCTACGCACCTCCCATGTCAGAGTCCAAATCAGAGGATCCAGGCTTGCAACAAAAACACCGCAGAAAAAGCTACACGCCAAAGACCAGGCCTACATGCCCAGACTTGGGTGGGTGAGATCTGGTAATTGGTACCAGGTTGACCTCATTGACTATGAGGTCGGTGGCTAGGGTTGTTGACCTGGGTTTTCTTTGAGACGTCGGAGACAGCGGTACTCCCTCAGTATTGGCTGACCAATATAACCAGGAAAATAGAATCGCCTCAGTTTCGGTGGTTAATTCCGAGTAGGCTGGCCACTGCCATTTTATTGTGCACAAGTAAATAAACGGTGACTGGATAGCAACTTCTGTGCAGCTATTTCTTGATGCGCCATTGAAAGCATCCGATCTGGATGCATCACAGCTTGGTATGGCAACTGCTCTGTCCAAGACTGCAAGAAAATTGCAGAGAGCTGCGAACATGGAAAACATGAAAACCAGCCTTCATTCCATTGACTCTGTCTAAACTTCCCGCTGCCTTGGGAAAGCAGTCAACATAATCCAAGACCCCTCCCACCCTGATTATACACTCTTCCACCATCTGCCATTGGCAGAAGATTCAAAAGTTTGAAAACATGTACCAACAGATTCAAGAACAGCTTCTTCCTCACTGTCAGTCAAATAAATAGACTTCTTATCTATTTGAGTTGATCCTTTTCTGCACCTTCTCTAACTGCAACACCACATTCTGCATTCTGTTCTATTACCCTGATGTATTTATGCAAGGTATGGTTTGCCTGGTTAGCATGCAAAACAATACTTTTCACTGTATCTCCATACATATGACCATAATAAATCAAATCAACTCAAGAAAACCATTGACATGTTGAGAATCCCTGGAATGCCAATGCCATGGGTTCTTGTTTTATCTGCCCTTTTGTGTATGGTTGTAGCAGAAGTTTCATTAACCAGGTCAAGCAAGTGAAGAAGGCTTCTGCATTTCATTCCTTTCAATCTGTGACTGCCTTCATTGAGGCCTGGCGGATAGGATTACATTGACATGAAATGCAAATGGGCATTACAACATCACAACACTGGGCATCAGAGGAATAGGAAAGCTGATGTTTCGGATTGGGACTCCCCTTTGTGTGATGCGACCTTAGAGGGTCGCAGACCAACTCCTTGTGTGCATTGATGTAAACATGGAAAAAGTGACTTGAATCTCCATTCTGCCTATGTGTTCCCAAAGTGTATAAGAGTTAAAAATATGTGCTTTAAGTGTAATCAGTACGAAACCTTGTTGACAGTTTACGCAGTTCCTACAGATAGCAATGCAATAATAACCAATTAACCTGTTTTTAATTGGATTGGTTGAAGGATACATTTTGGTCAGAGCACCAAGGAGGATTCTTCCGCTGTCATTTGAATAGTTTCTTGGAATCTATTAGGATCACTTCCAACAATCCCTCTCCCACACCCAAGAAGTAGTCAGGGTCTTGGCCAATATCTCACTCAAAAGATAGCACTTCTGAGACCGTAATACTCACTCAGTACTGGATTGGGAGTGTCAGCCTTGATTTAAAGCACATGCAGCTGATATGAAACATGAATGACCAACTTCTCACTCAGGGACAAGTCAGCTCTGATTCACCATGGCAACACCTTGACCAATCAGAGCTCACTTGCCAACCAATCAGCATCCATTTCTTGCCCTGTATAAATTGTTGATTGCTTGAAATTTGGCATTCTTGTGACTGTCCTGGTGAGTGCAAGGTGAAAAGTTTCAACAGCAATTTCCTTCTTTTTGAGCAATGCACACAACGGCAACTTGAATAACAATTTGTATGTATTTATATAGCACCTGTAAAACATTCCAAAGTACTCTGAAGAAGTGTTGCCAAGGAATAATTTCAGGAAATATTGAAGCAGATGATCAAAGTGATAGATTTTTAAGCCATAAGTTAAAAGAGAGTTGGAGGAAGAATTCTAGAGCTTTAGGTCAAAAAGGCTGAAGGTACAATCACCTCTGGGCAATTTGGGGATGCTCAGGAGGGCAGAATTAAAGGAGCAAAGAGGGTGCAGGGTTGAAGGAGATTATAGAGTTAGAGAGGAACAAGGCTCACGAGGGATTTGGAAACAATTTTCAAAGCAAAATGTTGCTTGAAGAGCAGTCATTGTAAGTCAACAAGCACATGGATATTGTAGAGGGTCAATGAGATGTGGCGTAAGTAAGGAAACATGCATCAGAGTATGTTGGCTTCAGGTTTACAAGGGTGGATAGTGGTAAAATATTGTAATAGTAAGGTCTAAAGATTGCAAAAGCAAGGATTGGGATAGAGTAGTGATTATATTAATGTTAGCCGGGTGGACCTCTCAGACTGAGTGCCCTAATTTGGGGCTATTAATCTGGACAAATCAGGGAGCTCTGGCTAACAGGTCATAAGAGGAGTCTCAAGGTTTCTGATCATCCGAGATGCCGACTCTGAGGCATTTAGTTCAGTGTCGACAACTTTCCATGAGTAAATAAAGGGTGACTTTGTGACTGGGTATCAACCTCCTGTGGAGTTATTCCACTGGCAACAAGAGTGGGGTATGTTCCTGAAGAAACTTGCTTGCAACTGTTGTCTGAGTTGAGGGGAAGCATTTCTGGCATCGTGCTTTTTTTTTCTTTGGGAAGATCCTGCCATCAAAGACTGGGCCCAGTATGTGGAAAAAATGTTGTTTTGTCTGGGCAAATGACATTAGGGAATGAAAAGCAACGAATAAATCTCCTGGCAGCTTGTGAACCAGTAGCTTTTTCGGTTATTAGGAGCCTACATTTCCTGGAGGCACCAGATACTCAAATCTTTCAAGAGTTGATGGACTTAATTAAAGAATACTAAAAACTCGAGCCTCCTCTACTTCTGAGAGACTGTCATTTTTACTTTGCAATTTGAGAGCCAGGGGAATCTGTGTTGGGATATTTGACAAGGTTCAAATGACTGGCAGAGGTGTGTGACTTCAATGTAACCCTTAATGAGATGCTGAGAGACTGTTTGATAATGTGGTATTAATGATGTAACCACTTCGAAGGTGCCTGCTTAGTTGAAGCTCAACTGGGCTTCCAACAGGCACTAAAACTGGCTTCATCATTGGAAAATGGTGCAAGTGGTGCACATCAGGTGCAGGGTGTTCTGATGGAAGTGGACACCCTAGTCGGTCTGACTGAGCTTGGACAATGCCACTTGAGTGAAAGCAATTGCATAGCCTCACTGAGGACATATCCTGAACGAATGAGGTTAGCCCACAGCAAGACCTGAAAACAAAGCCAAGTCGTTATAATTTTCTTCAGGATCTGGGCTGGCAAGCCACTGTAGCTGCTGCCAATATTCAGACTTGAGACAGTAAAGGAGTCCCACTTGGCCTAAATTGAGTAATTTATAGGTGCAAATCCTGGTGAGTGCAAAACCCACCTACATCTGGTTTGGAAGAGGTAAATTGCAGAACGGTTGCTATGGGGAGGGGTGGATTGAGTGGTTTAGGACAAGAGTTTGCAGTATGGATCAGTTTTTTTCCACACGTGTGTGTGTGTCTATATATAGAGGAATTGTAGAACAGGGGCTGAAATGAATACTACTACTAGTGAAGTGTTTGAACACAGCAGGCCAAGCAACATGTTAGGAACAAGAAAGGTGACGTTTCGAGCCTAGACATTTCTAAAGAAGGGTCTAGGCCTGAAACATCAGCTTTCCTGCTCCTCTGATGCTGCTTGGCCTGCTGTGTTCATCCAGCTCTACAACTTGTTATCTTGGATTCTCCAGCATCTGCAGTTCCTACTATCTCTGCCGCTCCTAGTGCTTGTGTTGAACACTGAACACTGGTTAAGTGTCCTGATTAATTGAATAACAGTGGAGAAGTTGAGAGAGGTGGTGGAGAGATAGAGCTCAGTGTCATCACCATGCATATAAAAGCTGACACTGAACTTTTGGATGATGTTGCTGAGATGCAGCATGTATGTGAGATATAGTAGGGGATTATCGATAGATCCTTGAGGGGCATCAGAGTAACATTGGAGGGAAATGAGAAGATACGGAAGCAGAGAATGGAAAGGCATTGGATGAGGATGGTATGGTCAGCTATTTGAAAGGATTTCTTGACAACCAGGATTCTGGTGGACACTTCACAGTGACACTAACCAGGAAAAAAATAATAATTCCAGTTTTAAAGCCTTTCATTCTTGCTGGAAGCTAACCCAGTCTGAAAAGATGCAGACCAAGCCAGCAAGCTGACCAATTCTTGAGAATTTGGAGCATTTTAGTAGTCAGCAAAATAGAACAAAAGGTTTGATTTTAAAGTGGAAAGTAGACTGAGAGTGAAACTGCAGGAACTGACTAAAATCTTGTAGAAATATATGAAGATAAAAAGATTTTAGATTAGATTCCCTACAGTGTGGAAACAGGCCCTTCAGCCCAACAAGTCCACACTGCCCGTTGGAGCATCCCACCCAGACCCATCCCCCTATAACACACCCCTGAACACTGCAGGCATTTAGCATGGCTGATCCACCTAGCTGGCACATCTTTGAACTGTGGGAGGAAGCTGGAGCACCTGGAGGAAACCCACGCAGACATGGGGAGAATGTATAAATTCCACACAGACAGTCACCTGAGGCTGGAATCGAACCTGGGTCCCTGGCCCTGTGAGGCTGCAGCGCTAACGACTGAGCCACTATGCCACCCATTTAGTAATGACAAATGTAGGTCCCTTACAGTCGGAAGGTAGGAAAATTGGGGACCAAAGGAACAACAGAGCTGAGCACACGTTTTTGGTTCCGCTTTCACGGAAGAGCATGCAATTAACTTCCCAGAAGTTAAGGATCTAGTGAGTGTAATTGAAGGAAATCAGTATTAGTAAGAAAATGGTGCTGGGGAAATTAATGTAGTTTAAAGCTGAAAAGTCTACAGGGCCTGATAATCTACATCCCAGAGTACTGAAGGATGTGGCCCTGGAAATATCGGATGCCTTTTGTGTTTATCTTCCGAAATTCAAAATACGCTCAAACAATTCCTACACATTATAATAACAAACAACATCCCACTATTTTAAAAAGGGGGAGAGAGAAAACCAAACAGAATTACTGATCTATCAGCTGAATCACATTGAGGAATATATTGGAATTTATTGCTAAAAATGTGACAACATTTGGAAAGCTATGATAGATTGGACAAAACGTGTAGGGTTTCTGAAAGGCAAATCTTGCTCTACAAATTATTTTTTAACCTTCACTCCTCTTGGGACATGGGCATTACTGGCTGCCCATCATTTATTGCCTGCCCCTAGTTGCCACTGTCACTGAGGTGATAGTGAGCTGCTTTTTTTTTGAACCGCTGCAGTCCATGTGCTGTAGGTTGACCCACAATGCCATTTAGGGAGGGAATTCCTGGATTTTAACTCGGCTACAATGATGGAATGGTGGTATATTTCCAAGTCAGGATGGTGAGCGATTTGGAGGGGAACATGCAGGTGCTGGTGTTCCCATGTACCTACTACCCTTGTCCTTCTAGATAGAAGTGGTCGTGGGTTTGAAGGTTGAGTGATAATGGGAACTGCAGATACAGTAGAATCCAGGATAACAAAGTGTGAAGCTGGATGAACACAGCAGGCCAAGCAGCATCTCAGGAGCACAAAAGCTGACATTTCGGGCCCAGACCCTTCATCGATTCCTCTGAAGGGTCTGGACCCGAAACGTCAGCTTTTGAGCTCCTGAGATGCTATTTGGCCTGCTGTGTTCATCCAGCTTCACACTTTGTTATCATGGGTTTGAAGGATGTTGTCTGAGGATCTTTTGGTGAATTTCTGCAGACCATCTTGTAGCTGGTCCATACTGCTGCAATTGAGTGTTGGTGATGGAAGGAGTAAATGTTTATGAATGTAGTACCAATCAAATGGACCAGATGGTGTCAAGATCCTTGAGTGTTGTTGGAGATGCACACATTCAGGCAAGAGGGGAATATTCCATCACACTCCTGACTTTTGCCTTGTAGATGGTGGACAGGCTTGGTGGAGCCAGGAACTGACTTACTCACTGCAGTACTCCTACTCTCTGACCTGGTCTTAGCCATTATATTTATATGACATGTCCAGTTGACTTCCACGTTTGAACCAAGGCTATGATGCTGTCAGGAGCTGAGTGGCCCTGGCAGAACCTGAGCTGGGCATCACTGAGCAGGTGCTGTTTGATAGCACTGTTAATGACACCTTCCATCACTTTACTGATCAAGCGGAGGCTGATGGGGTGGTAATTAATTGAATTGGATTTGTCCTGCTTTTTGTGTACAGGACATTTGTGGGCAGTGTTGGGTAGATGCCAGGAATATAGAAGTTCTGGAGCACAAGGCATCAGTACTATTGCCAGTGTTGTCAGGGTCCATATCCTTTGCAGGATACAGTGACTCTAACTATTTCTTGATCGAATGAGGGGAAAACCTGAACTGGTTAAAGGTTGACACCTGTGATTCTGGGAATCACTGGAGGAGGTTGAAATGGATCATCCACTCAGCAATTCTGGCTGAAGATTGTTGCAAATGCTTTTGCCTTATCTTTTGCACTGATAATGCTGGGCCGTTCTGTCATTGAGGATAGGGATATTTATGGAGCCTCCTCCTTCACCAGGCTCATAGCATCCCCGCAGTGTGGAAGCAGGCCATTCAGCACATCAAGTCCGCACCAACCCTCAGTAGGGCATTCCAGCCAGACCATTCCCTATCCCTATCCCTGAATTTCCCATCATAGACACTGTGGGCAATTTAGCCATGGCCGAACCAGCATACCTCTGGACTGTGGGAGGAAACCTGCACAGACCCGGGGAGAATGTACAAACTCCACAAGGCCAGTCACCCAAAGCTGGATTCGAACCCAGGTCCCTGGCATTGTGAGGCAGCAGTGCTAACCACTGATCCACCATGCCAATTTGTCCACCACCATTCATGACTGCAGAACTTAGATCTAATCCATTGCTCTGTGCATCACCTGCTGCTTATGCTGTTTGTCATGCAAGTAGCCCAGTTTAGGATATTCACCAGGTTGGCATTTCATTTTTAGATATGCCTGGTGCTATTCCTGGCATGCCCTCCTGTACTCCCCATTGAACCAGGGTTAACCCCCTGGCTTGATGGTAATGGTTGAGTGAGAGATATGCTGGGCCATGAGGTTGCAGATGGTGCCGGAGTACAGTTCCACTGTCACGGACAAATGCACCTGCAGCTGGCAGATTGTGAAGGATGAAGTCAAGTGTGTTTTTCCCTCTTATTGGTTCCCTCCCCACCTGCTGCAGACCCAGTCTAACAGCTATGTCCTGTAGGACCCCACCAGCTCGATCAGCAGTGCTGCTACTGAGCCACACTTGGTGATGGACATTGAAATCCCCCACCCAGAGTACATTGTGTGCCCTTGCCATCCTCAGTGCTTCCTCCAAGAGTTGACAATGAAGAAGTACTGATTTCTCAGCTGAGAGGATGGTATGATTTAGTCAGCAAGTAATCTATGTCACTGATATTTCCCACATCCTACCTTCAGTAAACTTGAGGTTGTCCAAAACCTTGCCCCGCTGTGCCCTCTCTCTCACCAAGATCAGTTCACTCAACATCCTTGTGTTCACTGACTAACACTTGTTCCCAGTCAAGCAGCATCTCCGTTTTAAGATTCTTATTTTTGTTTGCAAGTCTCCGTATGGTCTAATCCCTGCCAATCTCTCACTCAAGTGTCTGAAACGTCTCTGCTCATTTAATCATGGACATTGTGCATCCTTGACTCTAGTCACTCCACAGTGCCTTCAGCTGCCCTGACCCTCAGCTCAATAATTCACTCCTACACCTTTCTGGCGTCATGACTTCACCTTCCTCCTTTTCAGGCACTCCTTTAAACCTAACTCTTTCACCAAACATTTAGTCATCTGCACTTATATGAATGTACCTGGCTCAATGTCAAATTTTGCTTTCTAACACTGCTGCAAAAAACTTTGTAATGTTTGGCTACCTTAAAGCAGTACATAAATAATCATGAGCATAGGCTTAGAGTAAAGTTTTTGTTGTTTCACCACGATTGGACTTGATATTAACATTTCATCTACCCAGCTATGAAATGAAACAATACCATTTTGTTTCACCCTTGGGGTCCTTTCACAAATAGGCTTTAACAAGCCTTTCTCAAAAACCTCCAGCAACTGTCCCTCCATCTCTCAGCTCTCCCCATCACATACCACCAGACCCACTCCTCCTGCTTTACCAGTCTGGATTTACAAGTGATTGGAGTACATTCACATGAGATGGTTTCTCTCCGTAGGTTTATTCATCTGGCTCCAGAGATGGAGCTCAGCTCCAATTTCCACCTGAGGCCAAACAAGCCCATTCATAAGAGGAACAAGAGTGAGAGAGCATGGATTTAAAGTGATGTGAAGGGAAACATTTTCACTCAATGAGTGGTTAATGTCGAGAATGTAGTTTTCTAAAATTATTCATGGCTTGGCCAGTATTTATTGCCCACAGGGCAGATAAAAGTCAACCACATTGCTGTGGGTCTGGAGTCACATGTAGGCCAGGCCAGGTAAGGATGGCAGGTTCCGTTCCTAAGGGGCATCAGTGAACCAGATGGATTTTTTTCCAAACATCAAGAATAGATTCATGGTTATCTTTTAATTCCGGATTTTTTATTAAATTTAAATTGCGCCATCTGCCGTGGTGGGATTCAAGCCTGGGTCCCGAGGGCACAATCTGGATTAAAAGTATAGTAGTAACACCACTAGGCCATTGCCCATCCCCTGCCTGGGAAGGCGATGGAGGCAGGTTCACTGAAGCATTTAAGAGGGCTTTCAATGGCCAATTGGACGGAAGTAGTATACAAAGGCTTGGGGGAAAAAGCAGGAGATTGGAAGTCAGTAGGGATGCTCTTTTGAAGAGTTGGTGCAGGGTCAATGGGCTGATTAACTGCATTCTGTTACCTGCTTCCCAGTGATGTGGCTTTTGCCAAGCCTGGTTTTGGTGGGCAGGACATATCCCATGGCTGTGTAGTGCTGGTTTATGAAGGGAAGAAGGGAGGGTAAAGAAAGGAAGGAGTGAACACCTTTCTGGCATTATGTAGCATCTCAGGATGGGTCTGGTCCCCTTAATTTCTTTTTCGTTCACAGGATTATGATATCACTGAGTGGACCAGCATTTATTGCCCAGAGGGTTGGTTAACAGTCAACTACATTGCAGAGGGATTATATTAGGAGCAGAGGTTAAACAGGCTGGAATCTACTCAGACAATGGGAACTGCAGATGCTGGAGAATCTGAGATAACAAAGTGTGAAGCTGGATGAACACAGCAGGCCAAGCAGCATCTAGGAGCACAAAAGCTGACATTTCTGGCCGAGACCCATCGGAAAAGGGGGGATGGGGAGAGGGTTCTGAAATAAATAGGGAGAGAGGGGGAGGCGGACCAAAGATGGATAGAGGAGAAGATAGGTAGTGAGGGGATAGGTCAGTCCAGGGAGGACAGACAGGTCAAGGGGGTGGGATGAGGCTAGTAGGTAGGAAACGGAGGTGTGGCTTGAGGTGGGAGGAGGGGATAGGTGAGAGGAAGAACACGTTAGGGAGGCAGGGACGAGCTGGGCTGGTTTTGGGATGTGGTGGGGGGAGGGGAGATTTTGAAGCTGGTGAAATCCACATTGATGCCATTGGGCTGCAGGGTTCCCAAGTGGAATATCAGTTGCTGTTCCTGCAACCTTTAGGTGGCATCATTATGGCACTGCAGGAGGCCCAGGATAGACATCCCATCTAAGGAATGGGAGGGGGAGTTAAAATGGTTCTTGACAGGTGCAGTTGTTTATTGCAAACAGAACATAGGTGTTCTGCAAAGCAGTCCCCAAGCCTCTGCCTGGTTTCTCCAATGTAGAGGTAGCCATACCAGGTACAGTGGATACAGTATACCACATTGGTGGATGTGCAGGTGAACATCTGCTTAATATGGAAAGTCATCTTGGGGCCTGGGATTGGGGTGAGGGTGTGGTGTGGGGGAGGGAGTGGTGGTAGGTGTAGCACTTCCTGTGGTTGCAGGGGAAAGTGCCGGGTGTGGTGGGGATGGAGGGGTGTGTGGAGCGGACAAGGGAGTCACGGAGAGAGTGGTCTCTCCGGAAGGCAGACAAGGGTAGGGATGGAAGAATGTCTTCAGTGGTGAGATCGGATTGTAGATGGCGGAAGTGTCGGAGGATGATGTGTTGGATCCAGAGGTTGGTGGGGTGGTATGTGAGGACTAGCAGGATGCTCTTTTGGCTTTGAAATTAGAACGAAAGATTGGGACACTACTCATTTGGAAATTGGGAAGATGAGAGGTGATCTTGTTGAAACAGACAGAATTCTTCAAGGGCTTGATCAGATAAATGCTGAATGGATGTTTCCCCTCATGAGAAAGGTTAGGACCAGAGGACACGGTCCCCGAATAAAGGGGCACCAACTTAAGAGATGAGGAGCAACTTTTCATCTCGGGGTCTTTTGTTTTGTTCATTCACTGGCTAGGCCAGCATTCATTGCCCTTCCCAGAGGCCAGTTAGTCTGGAGTCACATGTAGGCCAAACCAGGTAAGGACAGCAGTTTCATTTCCTAAAGGACTTGAGTGAACCAGATGGGTTTAATCCAACAAAAGATAATGGTTTCACAGTCATCATTGAACTCTTAATTCCATGTTATTTATTGATTTTTGAGTTCCACTATTTGCTGAGGCAGGATTCTAACCCAGGTCCCCGGATTTCTGGATTAATAGACCAGCAAGAGACCATCAGGTCATCTTCCCATATAAGTCTGTGGAGCTATTTGGCACAGTGAATTGTGGGGGCTGTGTCCATATATTTAAAGCTAGGATAGAGGGACTCTTGATCAGTTGTGGAATCAAAGGTTACGAGGGGCGGGCAGGAAAATGGAGCAGGTTACAGGTCCTATACAGCTTACATCTGTTCCTGTTTCTTTTGGTCCTGTGGACTTGCCTAAACGCTATAACTCAACACAAGATGACTAACATGTAATTGAGATAGTAAGAGCTGCCGATGATGGAGTCAGAGACAAGTGTGGAGATGGAGGAACACAACAAGCCAGGCAGCATCAGAAGAACAGGAAAGCTGATGTTTTGGGTCGGGATCCATCTTCAGAAACAGGGAGAGGCAGGGAAGCTCAGACATAAATGGAGAGAGGAGGGGTGGGCCTGGAGAAAGCGGGTGGGATGGTGATGGGTGAGTGCACATGAAATATTTTGACGTCCCCTCCCACTCCCTGGTTGGAATGTCCATCCTGACCCTCCTCCAGTGTCACAATGACGCCACCCATAAACTGGAGGAGCAGTACTACATATTCTGCTCGGGTGCCTACAGCCCGATGGCCTGAACATGGATCTTAGCAGCTTCAAAATCTTCCCCCTACACCGCGCCCCCCCCCCCCCCCACCCCGGCCACATGCCATGACCAATCCTCCCTCTCGTCGTACACCCCTCCCCAACCTGACGCAAACTGCCCGTCTTCTCTCCTGCCTATCTGCCCCTCCTATTCACTAGCCAATCCTCACCACTCCCTATCTGCACTTACCTATCACCATCCCATCTACGTTCTCCAGCCCTACCCCTCCTCTCTTATTTATTTCTGAGCTCCCCCCCCCCCTCCCATTTCTGAAGAAGGGTCCCGACTTGAAACGTCAGCTTTCCTGCTCCTCTGATGCTGTCTGGCCTGCTGTGTTCATCCAGCTCCATGTTGTGTTATCTCTAACATGTAATTGTTGTTGTCACATGGAATCAGGCCACAGAGTCTGCCCCCCAGCAAGATCCCATAGACAGCAAGATTTAACAACCAGGCAATCTGTTTTCAGTGGTAGGGGAGAGATAAATATTGACTGGAACTGCAGAAAGAACTTTTCTATGCTTCTTTGAGATAGTCTTGTGGGATCTTTATGTTCTGAGAGTGTAGATAACCACAGTTTAATGGCTGATCTGAAAGACATGACCTCCAGCACTCCCTCACATTCTATACTGTCACATCAGCCAGGATTACATTCTCGACTCTCCTGAAAGAGACCTGAACTTCCAAATTTCAGACTTGGGCATAAACACTCTCTTACTGGAGCAACAGAAGAGGTTAGTGAATGAATAGAATTCCTCACCACAGAGCTTTGTCAAGGCTGGGTCATTAATAGATTGATGGTTGAGATTTTTAAAAGGTAAAGGAATCAAGGCTTAGGGGGATAAAGTAGGGAGTTGGAGCTGAGGAGTATCAAGTCAGCCATGATCTTGTTAAATGGCAGAATAGGCTCGATGGGCCAATTGGCCCACTTCTGCTCCAATATCTCATGGTGTAAGAATTGCCTGGGTACACGAAAGACATAACATTTAACTTTGCACTACTGCCATATCAGTTTTGTGACTATGACCACAATCAGGAAGAGGCAGAGATCAACAGTACTCATCCCACAGGAAATGTGAACCCATGAGGAACCATAAGATGTTGAGGTTAGTTGGTTCGTCGAGTCGGTTTGTTGTTTTGCAGGTATTTCGTTACCATACTGGATAACAACATCTTCAGTGCAGCCTCTAATGAAGTTTCAGTGCTTTCCTGTCTGGTTTTAAACTCCGGGGTCCATTGAGATTGCCTCACTTCCAGTTTACCTTCGTAGTGGAATATATATGGGGTCAAGTTCGATGTGTTTATTAATGGCATGCTTCGTGGAATGCCATGCTTCCAGAAATTCTGGTGCTTGTCTTGTATGTCTAGCCTGTCCCAGGATCTTGTTGTTGTCCTCAATGGACAAACAAATGGATAATAATGGAATAGTGTAGGTTAGATGGGCTTCAGTTTGGTTCCACAGGTCGGCACAACATCGAGGGCCTATGGGCCTATACTGCACTGTGGTGTTCTATGTTCTATGTCCCAGTCGAAGTCGTTGTTCTCCATGTCTATGTAGATTGAGATGAGTGAGAATTGGTCGTGTCTTCTTATAGCCATTTGGCGTTCATGTACTCTTCTTGTATCATAAGACATAGGTCTTTCAGTACATTGAGTCTGCTTTATCACTTGATGAGATCATGGCTGATCTGATAAATCCTCAACTCCACTTTCCTGCCTTTATCCCATTATCCTTGATTCCTTTGCTGATTAAATATCTGTCTATCTCAACCTTGAATATACTTAACCAGCCAGCTTCTAACTTCCTTATCAATGGCGACAAAAGCAAACACCCTCTCACTAGAATAGATCGATATTATAATGACTCTTAGCAATTTATATAGATGCACCATAGAAAGAATTGTATCTGGATGCATCACAGCTTAGTATGGCAACTGCTCTGCCCAGGAGCTTAGGAACTTAAAGAGAGTCGTGAATCGGCCCAGTCCAT
This sequence comes from Stegostoma tigrinum, assembly GCF_030684315.1. NCBI lineage: Eukaryota > Metazoa > Chordata > Chondrichthyes > Orectolobiformes > Stegostomatidae > Stegostoma > Stegostoma tigrinum. The sequence continues at coordinate 183,168,894 of NC_081354.1, read as the reverse complement.
CACAAAAAAAAGCCTCCCATCCATTTACTCTGTCTACATTTCCCACTGTTTGGAAAAGCAGCCAGCATAATCAAAGACCCTTCCCACCCCAGTTATATTCTCTTCTATCCTCTTCCATTCGACAAAACATACAAAAGTTTGAAAACACATCCCAACAGATCGAATAACGGCTTTTTCCCTGCTGTTATCAGACTTATGAATGAACCCCTCATATACTAAAGTTGATCTTTCTCTGCAGCTGTAACAATGTATTCTGCATTCTGATCTACTATCCTGATGTACTTTGCTAAAGTATGATTTACCCAGTTAGCATGCAAAACAATACTTTTCACTATCTCTCTGTACATGTGACAATAATAAAGCAAATCATAACAAATTAAAAAGGAAAAAGTCTATAATAGATTGCTGGCACTTCAACTGAACAAGGCAATGGACTGGATGACGAGAAATTCCAGAGCCATTGGCCATACTATTTCAATCTTCCTTCGACTCTGTAGAGGTCTCAGAAGGCTGGAGCATTGCCAACATTACAGCCTTGCCTATACAAACATAGAACATTACAGCACAGTACAGGCCCTTCGGCCCTCGATGTTGTGCTGACCTGTCATACCGATCTGAAGCCCATCTAACCTACCCTATTCCATGTACGTCCATATGCTTATCCAATGACGACTTAAATGTACCTAAAGTTGGCGAATCTATTACCGTTGCAGGCAAAGCGTTCCATTCCCTTACTACTGAGTAAAGGAACCATCTCTGACATCTGTCCTATATCTTTCACCCCTCAATTTAAAGCTATGCCCCCTCATGCTTGCCATCACCATCCCAGGAAAAAGGCTCTCTCTATCCACCCTCTCTAACCCTCTGATTATTTTATATGTTTCAATTAAGTCACCTCTCAACCTTCATCTCTTTAATGAAAACAGCCTCAAGTCCCTCAGCCTTTCCTCGTAAGACCTTCCCTCCATACCAGGCAACATCCTAGTAAATCTTCTCTGCACCCTTTCCAAAGCTTCCACATCCTTCTTATAATGCGGTGACCAGAACTGTACGCAATACTCCAAGCGCGGCCGCACCAGAGTTTTGTACAGCTTCACCATAACCTCTTGGTTCTGGAACTCGATCCCTCTGTTAATAAAAGCTAAAACACTGTATGCCTTAACAGCCCTGTCAACCTGGGTGGCAACTTTCAAGGATCTGTGTACATGGACGCCGAGATCTCTCTGCTCATCTATACTACTAAGAATCTTACCATTAGCCGTGTACTTTGCCTTCTGGTTACTCCTACCAAAGTGCATCACCTCACACTTGTCTGCATTAAACTCCATTTGCCACCTCTCAGCCCAGCTCTGCAGCTTATCTATGTCTTCTCTGCAACCTACAGCATCCTTCGTCACTATCCACAACTCCACCGACCTTAGTGTCGTCTGCAAATTTCCTAACCCATCCTTCTACGCCCTCATCCAGGTCATTTATAAAAATGACAAACAGCAGTGGACCCAACACCGACCCTTGCTGTACACCACTCGTCACTGGTCCACATGATGAACATTTCCCATCAACTACCACCCTCTGTCTTCTTTCAGCAAGCCAATTTCCGATCCAAACTGCTATATCTCCCACAATTCCATTCCTCCGCATTTTGTACAATAGCCTACTGTGGGGAACCTTATCGAATGCCTTGCTGAAATCCATATACACCACATCAACCGGTTTACTTTCATCTACCTGTTTGGTCACCTTCTCAAAGAACTCAAGGTTTGTGAGGCACGACCTTCCCTTCACAAAACCGTGCTGGCTATCCCTAATCAATTTATTCTTTTCTAGATGATTATAAGCCTTATCACCTTTTCCAACATTTTACAAATAACTGAGGTAAGGCTGACTGGTCTATAATTACCAGGGTTGTCTCTATTCCCCTTCTTGAACAGGGGAACCACATTTGCTATCCTCCAGTCATCTGGCACTATTCCTGTAGACAATGACGAGTTAAAGATCATTGCCAAAGGCTTGGCAATCTCCTCCCTGGCTTCCCAGAGGATCCTAGGATAAATCCCATCCGGCCCAGGGGACTTATCTGCCTTCCTACTCTGTAGGATTTCTAATACCTCTTCCTTGTGAACCTCAATCCCACCTAGTCTAGTAGCCTGTATCTCAGTATTCTCCTCGACAACACTGTCATTTTCTAGAGTGAATACTGTTGAAAAATATTCATTTAGTGTAAATACCTATAGAAAGCCTTAGGGTTTACCCTGATCCTATCCACCAACAACTTCTCATGTCTCCTCCTGGCTCTTAGCTCTCTCTTTAGGTCTTTCCTGGCTACCTCCGTAGCCCTCAAGTGCCCTAACTGAGCCTTCTCCTCTCATCCTAACATAAGCCGCCTTCTTCCTCTTGACCAGAGATTCCACTTCCTTCATAAACCACTGCTCCCGCACTCTACCGCTTCCTCCCTGCCTGACAGGTACATACTTATCTGGAACACAGGAGCTTTTCCTTGAATAGGTTCCACATTTCTAATGTGCCCATCCCCTGCAGTTTCCTTCCCCATCTTATGCTCCCTAAATCTTGCCTAATCTCATTGTAATTGCCTTTCCCCCAGCTATAACTCTTGCCCAGTGGTATACACCTATCCCTTTCCCATCACTAAAGTAAACACAACAGAATTGTGATTGCTATCACCAAAGTGCTCACCTACTTCCAAATCTAACACCCGTCCGGGTACCCAGTACCAAATCTAACGTGGCTTCGCCCCTTGTTGGCCTGTCTACATACTGTGTGTCAGGAAGCCCTCCTGCACACACTGGACAAAAACTGACCCATCTATAGTACTTGAACTATAGTGTTCCCAGCCAATACTTGGAAAGTTGAAGACCCCATGACAACTACCCTGTCTCTCTCTCTCTCTCTCTCTCTCCTATCGAGAATCATCTTTGCTATCCTTTCCTCTACATCTCTGGAACTAGGTTGTATGGATACTGCCAGCAATTATAGGCCTGTTGATTTAACTTTGGTCGTGAGGTAACTTTAGAATCAATTATTTGGCAGCATCATGGCAAAAGGTAGGTTAGTTATGAAACAAGATGGATTTTTAAAGGGGAAAAATTATGTTTAACTAACTTGTGGGAGCTTTCGAGGAGGTCACAGAAAGAAATGATGAGGGTAATGCTGTTGATGTGTTATAGATGGATGTCCAGAGAGCACTTGTTACAGTACCTCATAAGACTTGTCATGAAAGTTATTGGTCATGGTTTAAAAGGAATAGTGATAACATGGATGAAAAATTTGAGTAATAGAAGACTGAGGGTAATGGTCAATGAATATATTTCAGGCTGGAGGAAGGTTTGCAGTGGAGTTCCCCAGAGGTTGATACCGGGACCCTTGTTTTCCTGATATATATTAATGATCTGTACCTTGGTGTGCTCAGGGCAAGTTACACTAATCTTGAAAGAGCTGTAAACTGTGAGGAGAATACTGTGGAACTCCAAAAGGACAGCGACAAGTTGGACAGTTGGGCATGTAGTTGGCAGATGAGGTTCAATGTAGTGTAGGGTGGTCAGAAGACATTGATTTGTAGAACACTGAAAAACAAAATGACATGGCAGTACAGTTCTAAAGAGAGTGTGTGTGTGTGGCCGGCCCAGTTCATTGAAGGTGGCAGAAAACATGGAGAGAGCAGTAAGTAAGCAGTAAAGCGAGACATCATATACAATATCAAGGACGTGATTTTGAGCTTGTACAAGACACTATGACCTCAGTTGGGCTATTGCGTACAGTTGTAGGCACCACATTGTTGGAAAGATGTGGATGCATTGGAAAGACTGCTGAAATGATTTACGAGAATGGTTCCAGGAATAAGAGGCTTCAGCTATGAGGTCAGAATGAAAAATTCGGGTCCAGAAGAGGGGAAAAAAAATTCAAAGAACATTTTTCAAAACCGTGATTAGGCTGCACAGAGTAGATGCGGTCTAGTTTCCATTTGTATACGAAACAAGAACGAAAGGGCACAGATTGAAAGTCATATGTAAAAAGAAGGAAAGATGATGTGGGGGAAAAAACTTTCTCACACAATGAGTAGTTAGGATCTGGAGGGCGCTGCCTGGAAATGTGGAGGAGGCAGGTTCAACTGAAGCATTCAACAGGGCATTGGATGTTCTTTTTGGATGGGAATGGAGTGCACAGACACTGGTAACAGACAGGAGATTGGCTAGAGATAATAGAGTCAGTATGGATAATAAAACCAATGTAGGCATGATGGTCCAAAAGACCTTTCGCTGCACCGTAATCACGGGTGGCATGGCGGCACAGTGCTTCCTTACAGTGGGGACCTGGGTTCAATTCCACCCTTGGGTGACTGCCTGTGTAGAGTTTGCATGCTCTTCCCCGTGTCTGCGTGGAATTCTGCTAGGTGCTCCGGTTTCCTCCCACAGACCAAAGATGTGCAAGTAGGTGGTTTGCCCAAACTAAATTACCCATGGTGTTCAAGGATGTATAGATTAGTCATGAGAAATGCAAGGTTACAAGGTAGCGTAGGGAGATGGGTCAAGATGGGATACTCTTCAGAGGATCGGCGTGGGTGTGTTGGGTTGAATGGCCTGTTTCCACACTGGGTTTCAGGGGAATGATTTGTTATGTTGCGGCTCAAGCATGCCATTGATTCTAAGGATGCTATGGCATTGGAGAGGGTTCACAGCAGATTTACCAGAACAATGAGGAATGAAAGAGCTCAGTTCTGTGAAGAGAATGGAGAAGATGTGCTTGTTCCCTGGACTCAGGGATGATGCCGCAGGACTGGAGAATTGTAACAATATACCTTTAAGGAAGGTTGTAAGGATAAGCCGCGGAGATATAGACTTGTCAGTTCAACTTCAGTGATGGCGACAGGCACAGTTGTGTTAACATGTGGGTAAATTTGGAAGAGCCAGCATGGCTTTGTGTGTAGCTAACTTGATGGAGATTTTGGAAGATAGAGAGGGTAGATGAGTAAAATCCTGTTGATGTGGTGTACATCGACTTCGAGAAGGTAACTAATATCATGTCACACAACACACTCTAAGGAAACTCATAGTTCAGGGAATGAAAGCAACCTGGAGCAAAACTTAGGTATTTTCTCAGACCTAAGGAAGTATCGTAATGGAGTTTCCCAGGACCTTGTATTGGGACCCTTCTGATATATTAATGATCTAGACCTCAATATTCAGAGGACAAAGTTTGTGGATATTACAAGAATTAGGAGAATTGTAAACTGTGAGGAGGACAGCAGAGAACGTCAAGGGGGTATTGATAGGTTTGTGGAGTAGGCGGAGAGGGATCAGATTTTGGCAGATAAATGCAGGTCATTGCGGAGAATTGTGAGGTGGTACATGTTTGTACAAATAACATTGAGAGGCAGTTTTAAGTAAAGGGTAACTATCTTAAAAAGGGCGCAAGAGTAGAGAGGTCTTGGCAGTTATGTGCATAAGTTATTAAAGGTGGCGGGACACGTTGAGAGAGCAGTTAATAGAGCATTCGGTATTCTAGGCTTCATTAATAACAGAATAAAATCCGAGAGCAGAGAGATTTATGCTAAAGTTGTATATGGCACCAGTTTAAAAAGCAGTGTACAATTCTGGATGCCACATTTTTCAGAAAAGTAAGGAAGATACATGTAGTCAGATTTTGGTAAGATGTGAAAGTAACAGGGTTGTTGTGGTGGGTGATTTGATCGTCCCCATATTGGCTGGGACTCCCTTAGTTCTGGTGTTCAGATGGGAAGCAATTTGCTGGGTGTGTCCAGAAGAGTTATTCACAGATCACAGAATCTCTACAGTGTGGAAGCAGGCCATTAGGTTCACACCAACCCTCTGTAGAGCATCCCACCCAGACCCAGCCCTACCTTATCCCTGCATTTCCCACCCGAGACACTATTGGTAATTTAGTATGGCCAATGCACCTAACCTGCACATATTTGGACTGAGGGAGGAAACCCACACAGACACGGGGAGAATGTACAAACCCCACATAGACAGTCACCCAAGGTTGGAATTGAACTCGGGTCCCTGGTGCTGTAAGGCAGCACTGTTAACCACTGTGCTGCTCCCAAACAGTATGTCAATAGCCCAACAAGGGAGGGGGCCATACTGGACCTGGTATTGGGAAATGAGCCTGGCCAGGTGATCAAAGTTTCAGTGGGGGAGCCTTTTGGGAATAGTGACCATAATTCCATAAGTTTTCAGATCCTTATGGATAAGGAAAAGAGTGGGCCACATTTGGAAGTATTAAACTGAGGGAAGACCAACTATAACTGAATTAGAGAATGTGGATCAGGAGCAGGATTTAAGGGAAAATCCACAACTTTTTTTTTCCTTTATTCATTCATGAGATCAGAGCATCACTAGCCACTCAGCATTTATTGCCCATCCCTAATTGCCCAGGGGGCAGTTGAAAGTCAACCACACTGCTGTGGTTCTGGAGTCACATATAGGCCGGACCAGGTAAGGATGGCAGTTTCCTTCCCCTAAAGGGCATTAGTGAACCAGATGTGTTCTTCCAATGATCGACAATGGATTCATGGGCATCATTACATCCTTAATTCTATCAAATTCAAATTCCACCATCTGCCATGGCAGGATTTGAACCAGGGTCCCCAGAGCACAATCTGGATCTCTGGATTAATAGTCTAGCAATAATACCACTAGGCCATCACTTCCCTGACATGACATGTGGGAGTCTTTTAAGACTCAGTTGATTAGAATGCAGGAAAGTGTATGCCATGAAAATTAAGGACAGAAATGGCAGGATTTGAGAACCTTGGATGGCAGGGAAAATTATCAGCTCAGCAAAAATAAGTATACCTACAGTCTAGGCAACTAAAAACAGATGGGGCCCTTGGAAAAATATAGAGAAAGTAGAAAGGAGCTCAAAAGGGTGGTTAGGAAGGCTAAAAGGGGCTATGAAATGTCCTTGGCCAGCATAGTTAAGGAGAATTCAAAGGCATTATATATTAGTGTAGATCCAGAGGAAATGGGTGAGATCCTTGAGTACTTTACACCAGTGTTTACCAAAGAGAGGGACACGAGGGATGCTCAGGTTAAGGAAATGCGTGTGTGTGTGCTCTTGGGGAGGCCAACATAATGAAGGAGGAAGTGTTGGGTGTCTTGAAATACATTAAGGAAGACAAGTCCCCAGGGCCAGGGGGGATCTGATCACAGGATACTATGGAGGCACGGGAGAAAATAACTAGGGCCTTAACAAATATCTTTGCATCCTCTTTGGCCTTAGGCAAGATTCCAGAGGACTGGAAAATGGCCAATGTTGTTTTGTTTAAGTAGAGAAACAGAGATAATCCAGGTAATTACAGACTGCTGAGTCTGATATCAATGGTGGGGAAGACACTGAGAGACAGGATTTATTCACATTGGAAAGCAAATGGACATTGTAGTGATAGGCAGCATGGGATTTTGCAGGGAAGGGCAAAGGATATTGTCCACGTGGATGTTTAGTGAGGCATTTGATAAGTGCTTCATGGCAGGCTGGTGCAGAAGATACAGTCTCCTAGGATCTGGTGTGTGCCTGCAATATGGGTACAAAACTAGCTTCTTCATAGAAGACAGAGTAGCAGTGGAAGGGTGCTTTTCAGAATGGGAATTTTGTAACTAATGGTGATCTGCAGAGATCAATGTTGAGACCTTTGCTGTTTGTAATATATATAAATGATCTGGAGGAAAATGTAGGTGGTTTGAGTAACTTTATGAATGACACCAGAATTATTGCAGGTGTAGGTAGCGAGGAGGATTGCCAAAGGATAGAGTGCAGATTTGGGCACAGAAATGGCAGATGGCATTTAATCTGGTCAAATGTGAGATGATGCATTTTGAAAGATCAAATTAAAGTGTGAATTGTACAATAAATGGCAGAACCCTTCAGTGCATTGATATACAGAGGGATCAGGGTGTACAGGTGCACAGATCCTGAAAGTGACAACACAACGGGATAAGGTGGTCAAGAGAGCATACAGCACACTGGCCTTCATAGGCCAGGGCACTGAATATGAAAGTTGGCAACAAAAACAAAGTTGCTGGAAAAGCTCAGCAGGTCTG